>NC_090442.1:500615473-500918503 GCF_031143425.1 Pleurodeles waltl | reverse complement strand
AGCTACCAAGGGGGTAAGCAGGGGTTAGCTGAGAGTGATTCTCTGAACAGGGGCTAACCTGACTGTCAACCAAAGACCCCATTTCTAACAAACAGGTATTCAGAAATCGAAAGAGTTTTCACTCAGTAAATGTTCAGAGAGTGTGCCTTGCGGACCAGTACATCTCCCATGTCAATATGAAGTATCCTGGTTCAGTGCATAATGCCTTTATCCTAAGGAATAGGAGCATCCCAAATGTGATGGGCCAACTCCAGAGGAACTGGGTGTGGCTAATAGGTGAGCCCTGGTTCCCACACAGTGGATGTTAGTGTATGGGTATGGTGTGGGCCATATGGGATAGTGTGTGCCTAAATGTTGTCCCTCAATATTTGCAGGTGACTCTGATACCCTGTGAGGAACCCCAGAAATTTGAAAGCAGGCCAGAGAGAGGCACTACCTTAAACAACACCAGCATCCACAGACACACAACACCATCACTTCCACAACATCCATGCACCTCAAACAACACACAACAACACATCCCCTCACACATCACAACACACACCATCTCACACATCACCCACACCACATCAAGGCATCTCAACGACACCCCAGGTTCTCTGAGGAGGAGCTCAGGGTCATGGTGGAGGAAATCGTCCGGGTAGTGCCACAGCTATTCGGATCACAGGTGCAGCAGACATCCATTGCAAGGAAGATGGAGCTATGGCGGAGAACTGTCGACTGGGTTAATGCAGTGGGACAGCATCCAAGAGCTAGGGATGACATCAGGAAGAGGTGGAACGACCCACGGGGGAAGGTGCGTTCTGTGGTCTCCAGACACCAGATTGCTGTACAGAGGACTGGCGGTGGACCTCCACCTCCTCCCCCAAAACTAACAACATGGGAGGAGCAAGTCTTGGCAATACTGCATCCTGAGGGCCTCACATGAGTAGCAGGAGGACTGGACTCTGGTAAGGCAAATCTTTACTATTTTATCCCCCACCCTACCTGCATGCCATCACATACCCCACCCTTACCTTCACACCCATCACCCCAACAACCCACAGATACCCCACCAACACAACCCACACATCCCAAAAACAAGCCCTGCATGTAACACCAATGCATGGACACCCATCACCAAAGCAAGTCCAGTACAGATACCCACACAGACCCCAAGTCAACTATCACACAAGGACCAAGCCAAGAATGCAAGCACTGGAGTAGAGGGTCACTCACCCATTGTACACGATGGCACACACAGATGCAATAATCATGCTTTTACACCCCTACAGGACCCCTCCCCAACGTCACCGGACAGGAGGTGCCAGATATAGCCATTCCCCCTACAGAAGAGACGCACAGTGATGACAGCGGCTCTGCACAACTGGATCAAGATGACCAGCCCGGCCCATCAGGGACCTCGGGACAGTCGGTTCCCCTGACACAGTCACAAACCACCACTGAACATCCTCCCTCAGGAAATACCAGCACAGCACCCACTCAGATGGCCCATCCCTCTGTCCCCAGGACATATCAATCAGCAGTGTGTCCACCACAACAAGGAACCCAAGCAACCCCACTAATACAGGATGATCAGGGACCTGGGGGCTGTGGCAGTGGCACACGGTTCAGGGGACAGAGGCACAGGACAACAGGGAAGCTGGGAGGACAGCTGTGCGACAGGGGGACGACAGGCCCAAGGAACCCACTCTCCACGAGGCACTCTCCAACATCATGGGAGCTTACCATCATTCCTAGGAGATGATGGCAACGGTACTGGCCAAGTCTCAAGAGACCCAGCGGCTGCAAAGGAACACTACCTTAGGATCAGGGAGAACTTGAAGTCCATTAACAAAACCCTGGTCACCATTGCAGGGGTGCTGGCAGACCTTGTCAACACCATGAGGGACACAGTGGCACAACAAGGTGCCCCTGACACTAGCCTGGACGATGAACAGCCCTTCACCTCCGCCGGCACTAGTGGACAGGAGGCACCGCCACAGGAACACAACACCAGCACCCCACCCCCTGCAGATGGAGAACCACCCCGCAAACGGTCCCTGAAATCCAGGAACAAGACAGAGAACATTGCCAAGACCCCCACCAGGAAATGAGACCCCCCTTAATGTCACCCTTCTGTCCCACTTTGTCTCCCTGTCCATCCTTCAACTGCCATTGCTCCACTTCCTATGCCCATTTGGACAATGCACCTGTGAAACAAATAGACTGGACTCTGCCATGGACATTCCTCCACCATCCCCCAGCCCATTTTACAACCCCCTCCACTTATTAGCACAGAAATAAACACACTTCAATCACAAAACAATCTAGAGTCAGTCTGTGCTTTCACAAATGTGTAATTGCAATAACCATGGAATATAGAAATGTAAATTTACTTGTGCACATACCAATGTAACACAGCTTCAGGCCAGGAGGAAACATAGCAGAGGGCACAAAGTGGGACCCATATCTGTGACATGGAAAGCCAAAGTGACAAGTCAGGGTCCATACACTGAGTGAACATGACACACTTATTCTAGCTCCAACAATAGTATGAGATGTGGGAGGCAGTGACATCTTCTTACCTGTGTCTCACTGGAAGTATTGCATGATTATGTTGTTTCTGTTGTCGATATCCTCTTCTTCTGCCTCCTCTTCTTCACTGTCCACAAGCTCCACAGCTGCCCCAAGACCACCAGCTGGCCCATCCTCCTTCAGAAAAGGCATCTGCCATCGCAAAGCCAGGTTGTGCAGCATACAGCAGGCCACAATGATCTGGCACACCTTCTTTGGTGAGTAGTAGAGGGAACCACCTGTCATATGGAGGCACCAGAATCTGGCTTTTAGGAGGCCGAAGGTACGTTGGATCACCCTCCTAGTTCGCCCATGTGCCTCATTGTAGCGTTCCTCTGCCCTTCTCCTGGGATTCCTCACTGGGGTCAGTAGCCATGACAGGTTGGGGTAACCAGATGTCACCTGTAAATGTCGAGGGACAACTGTTAGACACACACTAACCCCTAGGGACAACCCCATACCCAGACACCTATTCACACTGTATTGGGTCCTTGGCCTCACCTATTAGCCACACACGGTGCCTCTGGAGTTGCCCCATCACATAAGGGATGCTGCTATTCCTCAAAATGTAAGTGTCATGCACTGAGACAGGAACCTTGGCATTCACATGGGAAATGCACTGGTCTGCCAAACACACCATCTGCAGATTCATCGAATTGTAGCTCTTCCGGTTTCTGTACACCTGTTCACTCCTACGTGGGGTTACTAATGCTACATGTGTCCCATCAATGGCACCTATGATGTTGGGGATATGTCCCTGGGCATAGAAGTCACCTTTCACTGTGGACAAATCCTCCACCTGAGGGAACACGATGTAGCTGCGCATGTGTTTCAGCAGGGCAGACAACACTCTGGACAACACATTAGAGAACATTGGCTGGGACGTTTCTGATGCAATGGCCACTGTTGTTTGAAAGGAACCACTTGCCAGGAAATGAAGTACTGACAGGACCTGCACTAGAGGGGGTATCCATATGGGATAGCGGATAGCTGACATGAGGTCTGGCTCCAACTGGGCACACAGTTCCTGGATTGTTGCACGATCAAGTCTGTATGTGACTATGATGTGTCTCTCTTCCATTGTCGACAGGTCCACCAGGGGTCTGTCCACTGGAGGATGCCGCCATCTCATCACCTGCCCCAGCAGATGTGCCCTATGGAGGAGAACAGTGAGCATAGAGTCACCAACACTGAGGTATCTCAAAATGTCATTTGCAGAAATGTATTAATCCGCAATGTGCCTGTAACTGTGTGTATTCCAGGCCTAGATAGGTGTGACGTTATTATTAATGCCATGCGGCCCCCTGAAATGGCGGCTGCCTGACCTGTAAGGTGGGACAAGGCGATATGAGCTAACTGCGCTGGCGTTGTACACCGTCGCGGTGGGCGGTCGAAGACCGCAGCGCAATTCAACAGTGGTTAACATTGGGGCCTATGGGTCCGAGGAGCCAATGACGATGTACGCCGACGGTGACGGTACGCACCTAGGTGGACGTGACCGCCATTTTTTGTCTGTTCACTCACTTGATACCTGACCTTCAACAGGAGAGGAACTACACTACAAGTGCTGCTGTGAGCTGTGTCTGGAAGCGATGATGGCTCATGTGTCTGAGGAAAGGGCCCCTGCCTTCACTTGGAGAAACTAGTGGATGGGGTACCCCCAGTAAATGCAACTGTACGGTCCTCCAGACAAACAGGTGAGTACACTGTGAGCATGCTGAATGGGCAATGCCTGCTTTGAGTGGTGTGGCTGGAAGATACATGGGGGAGGATGAGGCCTACATGTGCGGATGGTGAGTGTATGTGCGTCATGGCATGGGTGAGAACTGGTGGGCAATGAGTATGATGGTCCAGCCGGGTGAGTAATGTCCTTTCCCCCTGTACCATTCCTCTAGGTCAGCGCCCACCAGAAGAAGGCTATTTGGCGTGCCATCGCCAAGGACGTCCGGACCCTGGGGGTCTACCACAGACGGAGCACCCATTGCCATAAAAGATGGGAGGACCTGTGCCGCTGCCACAAGAAGATGGCGGAGGCCCAGCTGGGGACGGCATCCCAACGTGGGAGGGGTGACCGTCGCACCATGACCCCCTTGATATTCCGGATCCTGGTGGTGGCCTATCCGGAGTTGGATGGGCTCTTGAGGGCATCACATCAGCCACAAGGGGGTGAGTACACTCTTATTCAGCTGACTCTGCCCGAATTACGAGGTGTCTGGGCGGGGGAGGTGGGCAGTGGGTTCCCCTAGGCCACGGCGATCTTGGTAGGCAAGGTCCCTTGTGAGGCAGGCTATGTGCACCCCAACCACACTAGTGGTAAGAGCCATCTACACCTAGTCAGGCTCCTGTGACTTCCAAGTGTACAGCAATTGGGCTTAGGCCTCGTACCCCATGGGCATGTGAAAAATCTAGGAACTAGAAGTGCATGGCATAGTGCAGAGCGCTGCTCACTGTCTGTTGTGTCCGCCAACGGTAGTGGTGTTACATGCACTGAACATGTCTTTCTTCAGTCTTTCCCCTCCCTCTTTTTGTGGTCTCCCTGTTGTTGTGTGCAATAGCATCATCAGGCGGAGGAGCATTGGCAACGGAGCAGGAGGGAGCTGCATCCCACTTGGCCCTGGATGTTGAAACTACAGAGTCTGAAGCCACCAGTGGTCGGAGGGCTAGGGCAGCTCCACGGCAGGGACAGGAGCGGAATCCAGTGACAGCGACTCCTCCTCTGATGGGAGCTCCCTTGCGGTGGCGTGCCCCTCTGTGCCCACCGCATCAACAGGTACAGCCGCCACCTCTCATACCAGCACTGCCCTCCCAGCAGCCCCTCAGAGTCTGTCC
Organism: Pleurodeles waltl; assembly: GCF_031143425.1. NCBI lineage: Eukaryota > Metazoa > Chordata > Amphibia > Caudata > Salamandridae > Pleurodeles > Pleurodeles waltl. Next base: position 500,913,118 of record NC_090442.1, on the reverse strand, counting down.
CGTGCCAGCTCACCCAGGAGGGTGGGCATCTCCTATGCCCCAGGCACCTCAGGCCCTGCCCTGTCAGCCCTGCTTCCCTCCTTGAGGAGGCTATTGACCTCCTGAGATCCCTCACTGTTGGGAAGTCTACCATTCGGAATGCCATCCAGGGTGTTGAGAGGCATTTGCAACAAACAAATGCATACCTGGAGGGCATTCATTCTGGGCCAGGCAGCCCAACAGAGAGCATTTCAGGCTCTGGCCTCAGCACTGATGGCAGCCATTGTCCCTGTGTCTAGCCTCTCACCTCCAACCTCCTCCACCCAGACCCAATCCCCTGTACCTCAGCCTATCCCAAGCACACCATCAGACCAGCATGCACACACATCAACACACAAGAGTGGCTCAGGCAAACATAAGCACCACACATCACACCGGCACTCACACAAGCAACATACCCATGCACACATACCAACATCCACTTCCTCCACTGTCCCCCTCCTCCACGTCTCCCTCCTACCTCCCAGTCTCGTCTCCACTCACACTTGCATGCACTACATCCTCAGCCACTACCTCCATCACCAGCATGCCCATCACCACACACCGCTCACGTGCACTCACCACCCCCACTACCATTCACACATCCCCATTGTCCTCTACCACTCTGTGAGCCCTCCTCCCAAAGTACACAAACGCAGGCCCACACCCACCCAATAGCCATTCACCTCACAACAGCCTCCAGCCCATGCACCTTCACCCAAATTCAGCAGACGTACACCTCCCACAACCTCTACCTCTTCCTCCACTCCCAAAACCCCTCCATCTACACGTCCCAGTGTGTCTAAAAAACTTTTTCTGGCTAACATTGACCTCTTCCCTACACCTGCCCCCCGTCCTTCACCTTGGGCCAGGCTTTCCAGGTCCCAGCCCAGCACCTCAGCCATCACATCCCCAGGCACAGTGGTGCCAGCAACTGCGGGGTCATGGAGTGCGCCAACCATCAGGGCTGCCAGTATGCCAGGTAGCGAGGGCAAGGACATTCCGCCACCTGCCAAGGTGAAAAAGGAGCCCACATCCCGGATGGAGAAGCCAAAACCACCAGCCACCAAGGGGTCAGCGAAAACGAAAGGGGATAGTGGCAAGACAACTGCGCCACCATCAAAGGTGGGGAAGGGCCAAAAACAGAAGGGCAGGTCAGGAGAGGGCAATGTGGCACAGACTGAGGGACCAGTGTCACACCTTCTGTCCACGTCCACGCCAACCTGTACAGCGGCGAGCACCACCACCTGCACCGCCTCCTGCACCGCCACTGGCACGTCTTCAGCCGCTGCGACAGTCCCCAGCCTCTTCCCCGGTGGGCAGCCATCCAAGGCTGCAGGAGACATCCTGCTTTCTCCCTGAGCAGGTGCTGACACATGCCCCGCCGCCAGCCCCGCCGCCACAGAACCCGCTGCCAGCACCGCCACCACAGACCCCGCCACCAGCACCGTCACCACAGACCCTGCCGCCAGCACTGCCACCACAGACCCCGCCACCAGAGACCCCACCGCCAGCACCGTCACCACAGACACCGCCGCCAGCACTGCCACCACAGACACTGCCGCAAGCACTGCCAGCGGCCCCGCGACATCCTCGGACAGTGGCACCACCTCTGACATGCCTACCATCCCCAGTGGTCTGTCGTCTGAGGCTGGTGGTAAGTTCTAGGACCCTGGGGAGCTTCCATGAAGCATTACTGTCATCACTGTCGGCACCTGCAGGAGGAATGTGAAACTGCAGCAGTTTGGGGTATGTCGCTGCCTTCATGGCGTATCATGCTACCTGTACCTCGCCAATGTCATGCCACGCACACCCAACTGAGTGAATTGTACCGGCCACACTGCACGTGGAGCACTCTGGGCACCAGGCCCCCTCCAGAACCAGTGGAGTATTACATCCACTACCTCAGTCTTTGCCAGGATGAAGCACTCTTGGCACCAGTCCCCCTCCAGAACCAGTGGAGAAAGGCATCCACTACCTCAGTCCTTGGCAGGATGAAGCACTCTGGGCACCAGGCCCCCTCCAGGACCAGTGGAGAGATACATCCACTACCTCAGTCCTTGGCAGGATGAAGCACTCTGGGCACAAGGCCCCTTCCAGAACCAGTGGATTTTTACATCCACTACCTCACTCCTTGGCAGGATGAGCACTCTGGGCACCAGGCCCCCTTGAGAACCAGTGGAGAAAGGCATCCACTACCTCAGTCCTTGGCAGGATGAAGCATTCTGGGCACCAGGCCCCCTTCAGAACCAGTGGAGAGATACATCCATTACCTCAGTCCTTGGCAGGATGAAGAACTCCGGGCACCAGGTCCCCTCCAGAACCAGTGAAGTATTATATCCACTACCTCAGTCCTTGACAGGATGAAGCACTCTGGGCACCAGGCCCCCTCCAGAACCAGTGGAGAAAGGCATTCAATACCTCAGTCCTTGGCAGGATGAAGCACTCTGGGCACCAGGCCTGCTCCAGAACCAGTAGAGAAAGGCATCCACTGCCTTAGTCCTTGGCAGGATGAAGCACTCTGGGCACCAGGCCCTCTCCAGAACCAGTGGAGAATGACATCCACTTAAGAGACTGTGGCTTTGCACTCCCCAGGATAAAGCAGTGGGCAAACCACCCACTGGAAAGACTTGAGAGACTGTGGCTTTGCACTCCCCAGGATAGAACAGTAGGCAAACCACCCACTGGAAAGACTTGAGAGACTGAGGCTTTGCACTCCCCAGGATAGAGCAGTAGGCAAACCACCCACTGGGGAGACTTGAGAGACTGTGGCTTTGCACTCCCCAGGATAAAGCAGTGGGCAAACCACCCACTGGAGAGACTTGAGAGACTGTGGCTTTGCACTCCCCAGGATAAAGCAGTGGGCAACCCACCCACCGGAGAGACTTGAGAGACGGTGGCTTTGCACTCCTCAGGATAGAGCAGTGGACAAACCACCCACCGGAGAGACTTAAGAGACTGTGGCTTTGCACTCCCCAGGATAAAGCAGAGGACAAACCACCCACCAGAGAGACTTGAGAGACTGTGGCTTTGCACTCCCCAGGATAAAGCAGTGGGCATGGAGCCCTCTTGTGCAGCAGTGGCATCGTACATTCATCTGGCTGAGGTGCACCCCTCCCCCTGAGGTGCCTGCTTCATTTCGATGTGATGCCCCTCCAGTGTTCTCTCCAGTGTTCTCTCCGTTTTGAGTCATGTATCATGTGTGGGCTTCACCCATGCATTTTGGGCCCAGTGGTCCACAGACATTGATTGGTGTACTATGCGGACTTGTGTAGTTGGTGTACATAATTGTATTTACTGGATTTTGAACTTTTCCATTCTGTGTACTGTTTCTGCCGTGTTTTTTTTCGCGTTGGTTCCACCCCGGAAAAGGTGGCGGATAGGCCTCTGTGATACGGTGGGCGGTACATTGTCTTCTGCCGATTACCGCCGCTGTGTTTGTTTCTACCGCCGTTGCGGTCGGAGTGTTAAAGTGGCTGTCTATGTTGGCGGTTTCCGCCATGGTCATGATTAAAAAAAAATTCCGCCGGCCTGTTTGCTGTATTACCGCCGCTTTAACACCGACCGCCAGGGTTGTAATGAGGGCCTTAACGTGTTTGTACAGAAATGGGTATATATAAAAGCAATGTTGAATTCATGCAGAGAGTCACACATGTATTGAAAGATGATAGAGGTTATTACTATGAGTTAGACATTGACATGAGTGAACTATTTTACATGAAAAGCTAAGCAAAAAAAATTGGTGAGAGCAGTTTGAACTGTTTATTGCTGTAGAAGGTGACGGGTCAGATATACTGTATGTAGGCTGAAGAGGAGGTTACTGTGTCTATAGAAGAAAAAAAAAGGTTTTGTTATTTTTTGTATTGTGTTAAACCTGCACTTGCTAGGTTAAGGTATATGTATAGTCTCTAATGTATAGTGTTTAGCAGATAGAAAATAATACAAATATGAAGGGAGACTTATATTCAGTTTGAGACATAAACAACCACTTGTATATTGATTTACACAGAGAATTTAAGTACATACGCTGCAGTTAGAGATGTATTTAGTATGTAATATACTGAATGCAGTATGTAGTTTTCTATATTGATAATATAGATTCTTTTTTACATAAATTGTAGTTTAAATATGGTTTAGGGTACTAATTGTGACCATACGTACACAGTTTTATTTTTAAGTTTACTTGGCATTAGAAAAGGTCTTTAAGTAGGTTTATACTGTGTGTTGTGAGAAAAGGCACCCTTTAAGTGAGATGCATGTAGACTATAGAAGAGAGTGTTTTTATTGAAAGATGAAACATGCTGTTCTGTGTTTTATTGACTGAGATGAAAGGTTGTAGAGGCATATGGCTAGGTATATATGCACTCTACTAGAACATAGGGTACTTATATAGCTAATAAGGAAACAATACAGTCAGTCTTGTGTCTAGTGAAACAGTGATAAAGGGCCAGATGTACAAAAATGCAATTTTGCTTTTCTTAAATAGCGACTTCATAGAAATCGCTGTTTAGGAAGTGCAAAATGCTAAGTACAGAGATATCAATTTCCTAATAGCAAAGTAGAAATTGGTATTAGGAATTCGGTATTAGAAATCCTATTGCATTTTAGTCAATGGGTCGGTCTTACATTTCCTAAATAGTGATTTCTTGTTAAGAAATCGCTATTTAAGAAATGCAAAACCAGGGATGGCAAAGGGCAAAAGGCCCCCCTTGGTGCACCCTAAAAATAGGGGTGCACCTGTAGAGCACACATATGGCTAAGGGGCATGTCTGTGCTCTATTGCAATTTTAAAAAAAGCAACTTGGTGTGCGTTTTTTCTAATTGCACCTGGTTACCACCAACTTCAAGTCGGTAGCAATTCCATCTCCTAAATGCCCAAGTCGCATTTAGGAATGCTTTGTACATCAAAATAGGAATTGCAAATAGGAAATCCCTATTTGAGATTTTCTATTCTGGGAATCGCAAATTCCAATTTCCATAGGGTAGAAATTGCAATTTGCTATTTATTGAAAGCCTTTATTCATTAGGAAAGGCAGTTTTGCATTTTATTATGTCCCAAAATACCAATTTGGACTGTTAAGAAATGCAAAAGGGCTTTGGACATCTGGCCTAAAGTTACTTGTGTATTCACCAATGCAGATACTAACATACCAAGCAATGCACCAAGGGTCACACTGATAGATTCAAAAACACAATCAGGGACACACTGATGCATACCCTGACACACCTAGGCACACACTGATCTGAACACTGATACACTTGTGCACACTGTGATATATAGACTGACAAACCCAGACGTGTACTAATTAGTAGTGTGACAGGTCCCGGCATGCACTGTTGCATGCACTGACACAACCAGGTGGACACTGATGCATTGGCTGAGACACCCGGGTGCACTGTAATGCATACACTATAATTCTTAGGTGACAGTGATCCCTACACTGACATATCCAGGGACACATTGACATATACACTGAGACACTTAGGTATGCAGTAATGCATGTAGTGGGACACAGAGATGCACTCTTTTCTAAAAACTGACAGAGCCAGACACACATTGATGTATACACTGACACATCCATACACAATCTCTTACATATACTAAGACATCCAGGGATGCAGTTATGCATGTACTGTCAGATCCATGCACACAATGGTGCATGCAGTGACACAACCAGGTGGACACTGATGTATTCAGAGAATCATTCAGATGAACACTGATGTATACATTGAAACACCTAGGCACAGAGAGATGGATAGAGTGACACTAACACACCTAGGGGCACGCTGATGTATACACTAGCACACACGCGCGCACCAATGCATGTGCTGATACGCTCAGGCAAATTTAAAGATATACTGAGACACTTAGGAGCACAGTGATATATAGAGATATCCAGGTACGTACACAATAATATATACACAGGCATACCAAGGGACATATTGCTGCATGCACTGAGACAGGTAGCTACACACTAATGGATAGATTGACACACCCAGGTATATAACTATGCAAAGGCTGATATACCCAGCCATATGGTTATGCATATACTATTGCACCCAGACCTGAACACTGTTATACATCTTGAGAGAGATTTATAAATACAGTAAGAGAGTGAGCGAGACACATATCCATAGAGTGACACGTGGGAGCACATAAATCCATTTAGAAAGCTTTGAAGAAGACAGTGATAGATATAGTATTGTGAGCAAGGTAACACGTATGAATATTGTGACACAAGTAGACATACAGGGTCTGATTACGACCTTGATGGATGGGATACTCCATCACAAACGTGATGGATATACCACCCACTGTTTTACAAGTTCCATAGGATATAATGGAACTTGTAATATGGTGGACGAGATAACCATCAAGGTTGTGATGGAGTATCCCATCTACCAAGGTCGTAATCAGACCCACAGTGTTAAATTGACTGGTAGATGTAGGAGAAAGTTTTGTGTTCACTGATGCAGTAATACACAATCTAAGATATAGGCCCCCATCACGATCCTGGCGGTCCAAAGACAACCAGTGCCGCAGTGGCGATCTCACCACCGAAGTCTGTCAAATTAGGAGTTTGGCAGTTTGGCCGAAGGCAAACTGCGATACTCCACCTGTCCCGCTGTTTTTCCGCTGTCCGCTGTCCGCTGTCCGCTGGGCTGGAGGTGAGCACCTCCAGCACAGCAGGCACCGTAATACTGCTAGCAGAAAAAGCTGTCTGTCTTGCATCCTGGTGACAGAAATAAGCATTCCTGTCACCAGGATACAGTTGCATACACTTCCCCATACCTGCATGCATGCATCTACACACTTCTACACACAAACAAACACCCCCCTACTCACCCACACAAACGCGACATACACACCCAGTCACACTGACATACTTACACAAAAACCGCTGACACGTATACATACCCACATTCATACCCTTCTCCCCCTCACCAGCATGCATACATTCACAATACCTCTGCACTGCATAGACCCATTCACTCCCCCCTTCCACACCGCACACACGCACTCACCAACATACACTCACCCACCTCCTCCTGCATTCATGATACTCACACACAAACTCAAACACGCACACACACACACCCACCCCCGCCACTGTCAGACAATCACTTACCTTGTCCATCGAGAAGGTCGTCCAGGAGGGGACGGGTCCTGGCGCTTCCTCCGCTGGCAGCGCCCCACCAGCTGGACACCGCCACATCCTTCTGGCATGGCGATGCTGGCAGTGAAACCGCCTCTTCCAACCGACTACCAGCACGACTGCTGTCAGATTTCCACCTGATTTCGGGTGGAAATCTGACAGCAGTAGTAATTATGTCATCTTAAGACTGCCAGCACTGATGGTCTTTCGCCACCCGGGGCTTTGGCAGTCTTGCAAAAAGACCGCCAAAGTCATAATGAGGGACATAGTCTCACAGGTGCAGGGAAACAGTGATGTAATGTGTGTTTGTAAATTTAGTATGAAGTAAACTTTGTATTAGAAAATGTTGTTGTTAACTTTTTTCCCATTCATGTAAATGTAATCTTTATTTCATTTCCAGGTATTGATTTCTTCATAAATGAGAAGTTTGAGAATGTCTGACAAAAGAGTACAAGGAAAAAAATGAAACAACCGTACTATCTGGTCAAAACTGACAGAAAAAAAAATGAAATAAGGTGCAAAATGTTCAGAAGGAGAAAGGAGATACTGGTAAGAGTACTAAGGGCTTAAAAATGCCGTAAAATGCAAAATGATAGGAAGATGTTTATTAAAAGTGGAAATTTGAAATGTAGTGATGAAGTGCTACTAATGGATGTGGTAAGAATTAGGAAATCCAATAAGAAGCCAATGACTTTTAGACAGCAACAATTTAAGGAGTTAAGAGTAAAAATGTTTCAAATCAGAGTATTTCAAAGTTTGTGGGAGAAAATGAAGAAGTATAAGAGGAGAAGTACTTTATAAAACAACAGCGTTGCATTGAGAATGTAATTGACAAAGCATTTGTTGTGAAGAGGACATTTTATATTTTAATATTGAATAGAATGAAGACATTGGATACACCAGTCATGTCATGAAGAAAAGGAGTTTAAGAAAGAGAATTATAAACAAAAGCATTTTTTGCACATTTTTTAAAGGTGAATGGATGTACACATCTAGTACCAAACTGGTTTTTAATGGAGAGTGTTACTTCCAGGAGAACACATTAGTATATTCAGTTGATACAACTGGACGTTGTTATGAAGTGAAATATGGTAATCCTGTAGAAAAAGAAGAGATAGCTGCTAGGAATGTAGAAGAGATGACAACTGAAGAAAAACAAGGAAGACATGAACAGGCACCTGTGTAAAAGTGAATGTTTAGTAGTATTTGTTATATCCGCCAGGAGTCAATTAATAAATTGAAAAAAATCTTAAGAGATTTTTATTTTAATGGAGAAGTCTAAAACAAAAAATTAAAATGGTTCAAGATTTAGATCCTTGCAGAGTTAGAAAATATACTAACATACAAGTGCATTAATTGTCATGTCTTTCGAAGAAAGTGTGTCAAAGTAATTTTCATCACTTTAGAATTCTAGCTGTGCATCATTCAAGGATGCAAAATTTGGTAAGGAGACTATATTATGTGAAGACTCCTGCTTTATGTTTAGGAAAGTTGAAGAGAGCTTTCTTACATGGTAATTTAGCAGAGGTCGAGAAAGTTTCTGAAGACATTCAGTTCTGTTTCTTTGGCCCTGAATAAGAGAATGGGGAAAATGACCAGGTACTGATTGAAGCTGTAGAGGAAATAAACACATAATTTAATATTGAGAAATTTAGAAAAGAAATAGACAAATTAAATTCAGTGTGTTCTGAGAAACCTGAGTATATTTGTGTCTCTTGTCAACGTACTCCCTACAAAAACCAAACTTGTTATGTATATGTATTTTCTAAATCTGAAGAAGACATAATTATAAGTGGAAGGAATTTGGGGCATATCTATTTGTAGAAGAATGCTTTAATTTAGGGACAAAGAAAATTATATGCAGGTATTGTTATGATAAGTTACAAGAGAATAAAATGCCAGCTACAGCAATTCATACCAAATTAGTGTTGGTACCTAAGCTGATGAACTTAATTAATTAAATGTTAAATTTTAATACAAACTGTACATCCATTTCAAGCAATTGTTCGAATGGATCTGAAACAGGGAAACTGCCACCAACAGAAGTACAAGAACATCTAATGGGAAGAGTATTATATTTACCTGTCGATTTTTGTTTTTAAATGTTGAGACTGTGGATGTTGAAAAAGATGTAAATGAACCACTGATTATTATAATAAATGGAGTTCCTACAAAAAGTTTTTAAAAAATCTGGAAAGAATTAGTAGATGTCAATAAAGTGAAAAAAGCTAAAATTTATTTGAAAGAAAGTAACATTTTTTATACTGACGTTGATATTACTAGAGATGTAATCTGTGTTGAAGATTAAGTAGTACAATCTAGTGGACAGATTGAAAAAGTGGACATGCAGAAGTCAAAAGAAATATATCAACGCAATAATACTCATCTACTTCATTTCAAAGAAGTTGTGGGGGAATCTATTGATTTGTTGCAAATGAAACAAGCTTTTGAGTGTCTAGGAAAATGTTTAGATGCTTGTTGCTTTCCACATCTATTTCCTAAAGGACTAGGTGGCCGTTATGAGGACCAACATGTACAAATACCAGCAGCTGAGTACAGGCCATCAAGACGATATTCAAAGGATCCTAGGTTGTGACAATGTATTCCTTATATATTCCATCTGCTATTTGAGAGTGATTTGTCTGGACTCTTATATGCTGTTAATCATATTCTCAAGACAGGAGTTAATCTCCAAAATCTTTCGCAATAGATTCTGTGGATAAGATACAAGGAAAATATAAAAATCTGGAGTACAACTTAATCAAATTGATGGCTTGTCAATGTGACACTCAAGAATACTGGTAACCTCGTCATGGAGAAGTTAAATCTATGCTATGTAATCTAGGTCCTCCTACTTGGTTTATAACACTTAGGTCCTCCTTACAGGTTTGGCGGTTTTCGGGCAAGACCGATGTGCGAAATGGCGCCACCATACTGGCAGCGATGGCGGTATAGCGACCTACAGGATTACGAGTCACAAAACACAAACCACCCAAATGCAGACACAAATGCACCACCAGGCCAACCCACAGCGAAAGAGTGACTGATCAATCACCGGCCCGCCACGCCAACACTATTCTGACCGTCGTATTATGAATCACCTTCAGCACAGCGGAACATGCATGATGGACACCGTAGGTGGTTCGCACTGTGGTGGAACAAAAAGGCACAGCAGAAAGTAGCCAACACCACATTGGCTAGTTCAAATATCCCACACCTGATAACCATACACATGCCATGTACACCTGACCATGCTACCATGTAACCCCCCCAACAAGCTACTGTGACAAATACGTGCAGCCACAGCTACACAGGGGGGCTAAGCACACCCCAAACACAGCAAACAAATATCACACAGCACACATTGCACAAATCAATATCACAGCTCACCAGCACAAACAGCCAAACACCGTCACATCACCACACACCCCGTACTGCACCCAACACGCACAACACATACCCACCCCACAAAATGTCACACCAGAAGCTCCCACAGTTCACCGACAAACGAGTTGCGGGTCATGGTGGACGAGATCATCAAAGTAGAGCCAAAACTTATGGAGTCCAGGTACAACAAACATCCATAGCCAAAAGATGGAGTTATGGAAGAGGATCGTCGACAGGGTCAATGAAGTCTACACATACCCATGCACAAGGAAGGACATCAGGAAGAGATGGAATGAACCTCAGGGAAAAGGTCAGTTCCATGGCGTCCAGGCAGAGGATAGCCAGGAACAAGACCAGTGGTGGTCCCCCACCTCCTGGCCTTCAGTTGACAACCTGGGAGGAGAAGGTCCTGAACATCATGTATCATGAGGGCCTGACTGGCATCAGTGGAGGTCTCAACACTGGTATTTCAGCAATATCCCCCAAGCATCAACCACCCATGCCCAGCATGCCTCCTCACCACTCTCCAACCCATTGCAACCCACCCCACTAACCCCGTCCCAAACACCTCACGCCCCTCCATTGCATGCCACACCACCCCACTCCCACCATCCCTACTCACACACTGCAATGCACGGATTTCAAACACAATGTGAAGAACCACAGCTCCCGCAGTCCAATCCTAACCAATGTCTGCAGTGCAGCAGCTGTCATTGCTATCACTGGGAAGCAAGTTGAGTCACTGCATGCATCACAACAGGGAAACAACAACAACACTTACACAACTAACATCTACCATATCCATCCACAGGTATCCCTGCCACTGACACCATGCAGAGGATGCCAGGCTCATACAGTTCTCCCCAGGATGAAGGCCCCACTCAATGTCTGGATGAGGACAACTTGCCTGGGCAATCTGGGGCCAATGGACAATCCACCAATGGCACACCCACCCTGGATACACTGGAAGACCCTAACCATGTGTCAACTTCATCACAGCCAGACCCTGAACCCCAAACTTGTGCCCCAGGGACCCATCAACCAAGTCCTGGGTGTATACCCACACACCCAGGACCAGCACACCCAGGACACTGTGGCCCATATCCTTGCTACTGTGCAGACCCAGTGGCTGCAGGGGCAATACCATCAGGAGGCCATACAACAGTTGCAAACCTACAACACCACCATGGCCTCCATAGCAGGGGTGCTATCACTTGAACTGACAACTCAGGGAACATTCTACATACATATTGATGGCACTGGTGCTACCATCACAACACCTGCCTGACCATCGGTCTGACCTGTACACTGTGACTGCCTCAGACATGGGCACATAGGACACCCCCCCAACCCACCCATAGTCAGAGCTGCAACTAATACCGACAATGGTCAGAGACAACAGGTGGCATCAGCGACAAGGCAGACAGTTGTAGAGGACACATACCACAGAGTTTTCACATACCTGCATCTCAGCCGAAGTAAAGTCAAATCAGCTCCGTCCTGGAGTCAGCTGAATCCTCATCATCCTCCTCTTCATCACTCCCCATGTCCCCTTCATCAGCCACTGGCACAGATACCCTCTCCTCTGCATCCAGCAATGGGATGTGACACCTCAGGGCCAGATAGTGCAGCATGCAGCAGGCACAATGATCTGGCACACCTTCTGTGGGTTGTAGAGCAGGACACCCCCTAAGACATGCAATCAGCGGAACCTGGCCTTCAGCAAGCTGAAGCATCTCTCAATGACCCATCTAGAATGACCATGGGCCTCATTGTAACGGTCATCTGAAGCTGAGGTTGGACGCCTCACGGGTGTCAGGAGTCAGGGCAGGTTGGGATAGCCTGAGTCACCTGTGTGCATAGTGGGAAGAGGTATGTCAAGACCGGAAGGGCATATAGGGCAGGGACACAAGGGTTCAGTGAGCCTAGGGGCACACATATGCAGGGGTATATACCAATGAGCCAGGCCCGGTCCCTCTGGTGTGCTGACATCATGTATGGGATGCTGCTGTTCCACAGGATGAAGGAATCATGCACAGAGACTGGGTACTTGGCTGTTACCTGGGAGATGTACTGGTCTGCGAGACACACCACCTGCACATTGACCGAATTAAAGTTTTTGCGGTTTCTGTCCACCTGTTCATTCCTCCTGGGTGGGACCAGGGCAATGTGGGTACCATCAACTGCCCCAATGACATGTGTGACGTGTGCCACATCGTCAAACTCAGCCTTGACAGTGGACAAATCTGCACGTTGAGGGAACCCCATATAGCTGGCCACATTTTTTATCAGGGCACACAGTACATCCCTCAGGATGTTGCTGAACATGGGCTGCGACATCCCACTTGCAGGGCCCACTGTGACCTGGAAGGCAAGATAGTGGAGGAATGACAACACCTGCACTGTGGGAGGGATGGCATTGTGAATGGCAGGCAACAGATCCAGCTCCAAGTGGGCAACTAATTCCATTATGGTCACACAGTTCAGGCGATAGGTTTGGATGACGTGACAATCCTCCAGGGTGGCAAGGTCTACTAGGGGCCTGTACACCGTTTAATTCCTCATCCTCAACTGTCCATCATACCTAGGAACAGGAGAGAGTTGGTTTAATGTCATGGACCTTAGACTGTGTTGACGGTGTTAATGTGGCTGCAGCCCAGCATATGTCACCCATGACGCACAAACCTTTACACACATTACACATTGGATATGTAAAATGGTAGCCACCTGTCTGAATGTAAGGGACAGGTGGAAGTGAGATCATCCCACTGGCATAACACGTCATGGCGGCAGGCGGTCACAACTCACTATTGGCTAATACTGTTGCCTATGGGAGGCAGGAGCCAATGGTGAGCGTTGGCGGTGGTGACGGTGATGTCTTCAGTGGCCGTGACGGCCATTCCACATGCTCACTTCACTCCTGAACCTCGTGCACTGAAGCCTCTACTACATTTGCTGCTGTGTTCTGACTCTGGTAGCCAAGATGCATTGTCCTGCAGGAAACACGGCCCCAAGTTTCATCCAGGAAGAGTTGAAGCAGTTCGTAGACGTGTCCTGCCCCTGTATGGACAGTTGTATGGGTCACCAGAGCAGTAGGTGAGCCCGATGTCTTTGTCCTGTATGTGATTTGTGTGCATGTGGATGGGGGCCTTGGTAGGTGGCAGTGTGTATGACACATGGACATGGGTGAGGGGCCTAAGACTACGTTGGCTGATGATGTGTGGGTGTGGAAGTGTGTTGTGCGCTGTCTACTACTGTCCCAGGGATGCCACTCTACATGACTGTGTCCTTCTGTCTGTATCACCCATGCAGGTCAGCGCCCATCAGAAAAAGGGGATTTGGCATGCCATCGCTGAGCAAGTGCGGACCTTGGGGGTCCATACCCTGTGGAGCACCCACTGCAGAAAGAGGTGGGAGGATCTGAAATGCTGGGCACAGAAGATCGCAGAGGCCCAGCTGGGGACGTCCTCCCAATGAGGGAGGGGTGCCCGTTGGATCCTGAGCCCTCTAATGGCCTGCATCCTGGCAGTGGCCTACCTTGAGGTAGATGTGCGCTTGAGGGCAGCACAGCAGCCACAAAGGGGTGAGTACACACTCTCACTTACAATATGTGTTGACATAGTGGCTCGGAGTCAGAACTATTGGGGAACTGTAGCATGGGTACTAGGGGGATTTATGTCCACTATGGGTATTAGACAACCTGGCAGGATTGGCATCATAGATGTGCGGCCATGCCGTTTAGGGCCAGATGTAGCAACGAATTTGCGACTCGCAAATGGCGAAAATCACCGTTTGCGAGTCGCAAATGCATCTACGGTATGTAGAAATGCATTTTGCGAGTCGGAACCGACTCGCAAAATGCATTTCCGAATCGGAAATAGGAAGTGGTGTTTCCTTCCTATTTGCGAGTCGCAGTGGTATGCAATTACGCGGTCGCAAATGGACTCCCAGTTACCATCCACTTGAAGTGGATGGTACCCACTCGCAAACGGGAAGGGGTCCCCATGGGATCCCTTCCCCTTTGTGACTGGGCCCAAAATTATTTTTTCAGAGCAGGCAGTGGTCCAAGGGACCACTACCTGCCCTGAAAAAATCTGAAACAAAAGGTTTTTTGTTTTTTTTCTAAGTGCAGCTCGTTTTCCTTTAAGGAAAACGGGCTACACTTTGAAAAAAAAATACTGCTTTATTTAAAAGAAGACATGGAGGTCTGCTGTTCCCAGCAGGCCTCCATCCCCGTGAGTGCCCTGAGTCGCTATGGGGTCGCAAATTGCGACCCACCTCATTAATATTAATGAGGTGGGTCTTTGCGACCCCATAGCGACTTGCAGAAGGTGTCTGAGACACCTTTCTGCATCCCAAATTGCGACTTGCAATTTGCGAGTCGCAGGGACTCGCAAATTGCAAGTCGCAATTTGGGAGTTTCCTACATCTGGCCCTTAGTCAGTGAATAGAGAGGCAGTTACCTCCAATGTGGTATCTGTGGTGTCACCTACTACCAAGAAAGGGTTAAGCAGCTCATGCCAACAGGATCATTGCATCTGGGGTGACCATTGTAATCTGTTTTTGCCAATCAATGTGCCAGAGATGAGTGTAGAGTCCTCAATCTGCAGGCAGGTACTGTGTGTTGTAAGGTAAGGTGGGGCAAGATGTCACTGTGCAATTAGACAATGGCCTAGTAGGCATACCAACTACCCATGCAGGGTTATGTAGGTTCGGTTGTCCAGGACTTGTGTGTATCAATGGGCATGGGAAGTGGGCAAGTACCGGGCAGGTGTGGGGGGTATGCCTCTAATCAAGTGCACGATTGCATCTGTATCAGCATCAGCGGTATCCATGTGCATAGCTATGCTTTCCCCCATGGTGTTCCATTGTTGTATCATGTGCAGGTGAGGGCATGGAGTGTCATGGCATGACATCAGAAGATGATGTAGTTACTCTGTGTAACTGTTCTGCTGGCATTGACCGATTGCACCCTATCTCTCTCGACCACCCACCCTCCATCCCTCCCTCTCCTCTTCTGTCTTTGTGTGCATTAGCATCGAAGGAGAAGGGGCACCGGTGAGTGGGGAAGCTGCAGCCCATGGGACCCAGTAGGATGATAACAGTGGAGCCAAGGGGACCAGTAGGACAGAGGGCAAAGGGAGTGCCACGGGGGAGACAGGATCAACCTCTCCATCTTCAGATTCCTCATCCAATGGCAGCTCGCTGGTGGAGGGAGACCCATCTGAGCCCATGCCTGCATCATCCTTTTCTGCCTCCCCCTTACTAGCACCGCCCTCCCTGTAGCTCCCCACCCAGTTTCCCGTGCCCGCTCACCCAATAGGGTGGGCATCTCCTTCGCCGCATGCACCTCTGCCCCTGCCCCAGGCAGCCCTCCTACCCTCAATGAGGAGGCTATTGACCTCCTGAGGTCCATCTCTGTGGGGCAGACAACTATTGTGAATACTATCCAGGGACTGGCATCCCAGATGCAACAGTGCAATGCGTTCCTGGAAGGCATTCACGGTGCCTTGACTGGCCTACAGAGATCGTTTCGGGCTCTGGCCTTCTCCTTGATGGCAGCCATTGTCCCTTCTACCTCCATACCCCCTCAAGCTACCTGTTCCCATACCCACATCCCACTCCCCTCACCCATCCAAGGCACACCTACTGACACACATGCATCCACATCAATAGACAAGGTACACAAGGACAGACATAAGCACCACAGACGCCACCACCACCATGCAAACACTCAACTGACACATGCAGACATGACAACATCCATACCCTGCACCTACCTCCCCACCACCTCCCCCTCACAATCGGCACACCAATCACACCTGCAGTCTGCACCACAGCAGTCACTGATCCTGCCACTTGTGCCCTCACTGACACTGTCACCACATCCTCTGACCCACATTCATGCACCCCATACACCACTGGTGCAGTCACCACAACTGCCAACACACCCACATGCAGCACGTCCACCCTACCTGCAGACAGCACCCCAACATACACTTACACGTCCCCCCTGCTATTTTCCTACATCTCCTCCCCACCTCCTCCCAGTACATCTAAACACCCGTACTCACCCACCTAACAGTCCCCGAGCACACTCATATCATCCACCCATGCATCTAAACCCAAGGCACCTCCACGTGCACACCTCACACCCATACCCACTCCCTCTACTCCCAAATGTCCTTTCCTTGACCTCTCATGTGTCCCCAAAAAAGTTTCCTTTGTGAGTTTTTCCTGTTCGCCACCACTGACCCAGACCCTGTTCCCCCAAGCGCCCTGCTACCCTTCCAATGCCCCTGCCTTTTTTCCCAATCTGCCACTGTCCCGCTCATGCACCCCCGCATTTTGCCACTTCCGCCCCTATCACGTCCACTGTTCCTGCTGCCAAACCCAAGCACAAGCCCACTCCCTTCACTTCCAAGGTCAGGCCCACTCCTTCCACTTCCAAGGCAAAGCCCACTTCCTCCACTACTCAGGCCAAGCCCACTCCCTCCACTTCCAAGGCCAAGCCCAAACCTCTCCTGGCTAACGCCCACCCTTCCAAGGGCAAGCCCAAGAACCCCATCCAACTCCACCCCTAAGGACCCCCCTCCAAGCCCAGATAAAAAGTCCCCCCCAAGCCGAGGGAACAACCTACCCCTGAGGTACCTGCATTCCCCATTGATGCCCCTGCCCTGTGGAGGCCTGCACTTTGCAGTCAGAAGTCAGGTTGGGGCATCACCTTGTGCCCAGTGTGCTTGGGTCACCTATTGAACTAGCCATTGGGCCGGTGTATTTGTAGGTACATTCACAATGTTGACTTTTCTAATATATCTGCGCTTCAGCACCATTGGGGTCGATGGTACCTACCTTGTCCTGGCTTTCCTTCTACATGTATGTGTGGTGGTTGTGGGTATTAGCGTGTATGCATGTGTGTATGTGCATGTGTGTGTAGGTACGGGTGTTTGTTTGCGCGTGTGTGTGGGAGTGGCTTCCCATGTTTTGTGTGTGTTGTGTGTGCGTACTGACATCGTTCACTCCAGTGTAGTAGGCTGGTGTACTTACCGTTGATGTTGTGGTTGCAGTTGCTGGTCCGGGAATTGCATGACCAGATGGAGGATTGGGAGGAGCTGCAATTCGTGTGCCATGGTGCCTACAGACATGCCTGTGTTCCTGAAGGTAGGTGTACCAATTTAAATTGTTCGTTTCCGACAGGCTTGTGGTTGCGGTGGTTCTGCCTCGGAAATCCTGGTGGTGTGCAACCTTGTAATATGATTGTGGCTTCCTGGCTGACTGCCCGGTTGACGATGGCTGTCACCTGGCGCACCAGCCCTTCCGCTGGGGCGGGCCTTAGGGTAAATTGCCTGTGTTCTGCAGGTGCCTTCCCAGTGCTTGTTATATGATGTATTCACCGACGGGCCCACAGCTGTGTTTCTGCCAACTCCACTGTGGCGGTGCACTGATCACCAAACTCAGAATGAGTGTCTAAGTCAGAAAAAACAGATGAAGGAAACATGGCAGGACATTTCTGCAGAAAAGTCTCTATCCAAAAAATTGTAGTTTCAACTTGAAAATGCTGTCACACAGAGAGATAAGTTCATATGAGTGTTGGATAGGTTGAGGTCAGCTAGCTTGATCTCAAAGTCTAGAGGAATTTTTGGGTTAGCATAGGCCTTGTGAACACACAAAACAGAGTTTTGAAATCTTTTCCAGAAACTCAGTACTTTGCAGAATTTGATCCAGAGAGTACAGATATTGAAAATACAAAAATGCTATACACATAAGGCCTGATTTCGAGTTCAGCAGACGGTTTTGCCCATCCACTGAACGCCTGATGGGGAGGTTGCTGCCATAGTGGCTATCTCTCCGCCGGGCCCATTATGAGTTTCCCTTTAGATCAGCGGGCAGAAACCTTAGTTTCCACTCACCTGCTTAGCAGGACACACCATACAGCATTGTCTCTGTCTCGTAATCGAGCCGGCGCAGGGTGCACCAGCACCCTCGCAGTGTTCACTGTCTGCAAAACAGTGCTGTTTGAAATGGAGTTTCTTCTGCAGCTCCTCCTTCCTGGTGGAGCTCTTAATGGGGCAGGATTTTTGCAGAACTGCCTCAAATGAGCAACTATATAGCTCTCCAGTTTCATTAAGACCAAAGCAGTAGGAAAAAACAATCCAAAAGAGAAAAAGCAAAAACAAGCTGTTTGTGGTCACGTAATGGTCTGTACTGAAAACAGTAGCATACACTTAATCACTGTGGCCCTCATTCTAAGTCTGGCGGGCGGCGGAGGCCGCCCGCCAGACTTCCCCCCTCCAAAATACCGCTCCGCGGTCCAGAGACCGCGGAGGGTATTCCAAGTTTTCCCCTGGGCTGGCGGGCGGCCGCCAAAAGGCCGCCCGCCAGCCCAGGGGAAAACAACCTTCCCACGATGAAGCCGGCTCGTAATCGAGCCGGCGGAGTGGGAAGGTGCGACGGGTGCTACTGCACCCGTCGCGTATTTCACTGTCTGCTATGCAGACAGTGAAATACTAGCGGGGCCCTCTTATGGGGGCCCCTGCAGTGCCCATGCCATTGGCATGGGCACTGCAGGGGCCCCCAGGGGCCCCGCGACACCCCCTACCGCCATCCTGTTCCTGGCGGGCGAACCGCCAGGAACAGGATGGCGGTAGGGGGTGTCAGAATCCCCAAGGTGGCGCAGCATGCTGCGCCGCCTTGGAGGATTCATTTCGGCAGCGGGAAACTGGCGGGAGACCGCCAGTTGTCCCGGTCCGACCGCGGCGTTACCGCCGCGGTCGGAATGCCCAAGGGAGCACCGCCGGCCTGTCGGCGGTGCTCCCGCCCCCGTTGACCCTGGCGGTTCTGTACCGCCAGGGTCATAATGAGGCCCTGTATGTCAAGTACAATTACAAGTCCAATCCTCACCGCTGATCACCAATGTTAGAAATGGGGTCTTTGGTTGACAGTCAGGTTATCCCCTGTCCAAGCAAGGACCCTCAATCTATTCAGGCTAAAGGAGAATCACCCTCGGTTAACCCCCACTCACACCCTTGGTAGCGTGGCACAAGTAGGCAGGCTTAACTTCAGAAGCAATGTGTAAAGTATTTGTACCAACACACACAGTAATTCAGTGAAAAAGCACTACAAAATTACACAACACAGGTTTAGAACAATAGGTAATATGTATCTAAACAAAACAAGACCACAATGACCAAAATCCAACATAAGCTAGTCAAGAGATGAATTTTCAAAGGAATAAGAGTCTTACTCCTTAGAAAACAGTGAGAATGCTGTTGTTACACAAAGTACCTGGTTAGTGTTAAAAAAATAAACCCGCATAGGCGAGCGTGTGCTGGAAAAATCAGCGATGCGTCAATTCCTTACTCGCAAATGAGGCAGTTCGTGATTTCTTTCTCAGGTCAGATCGGCGATGTGTCATTTTTTTCCTTCAAGAGAGTGATGCGTTGATTTCCAGACAGGGCACCTCGGATTCAAGCAGAGTCAGGGTGACTTTGATGTCCAGGGATGATGCGCGGAAAATCCGATTACACGGTATCCGGAAACTGCGGTACATAGGGTTTGCGTTGTTATCAGCCTCCGTTAGTGGGTGTTGCACATTGTTTCTCCAGCCACACTGCATCAATCTTCCAGCCGCTATAGCAGGTGGAGCGTTGATTTCAGCCGTTTATCAGCCGAGTCACAGAAGGTGCGTCAAAAATGTCCCCGCACGGCGGTCTGTGCGTTGTTTTCAGTTCTTGACTGCCAACTTCACCTTTCAAGGACCTAGGAACTGGATAGGGCATCACTTGGCAGGGCAGGAGTCTCAGCAGAGAGTCCAAGTACTGGCAGGGGAAGTCTTTGATGGCCCTGAGACTTCAACAACAGGAGGCAAGCTCAGTTCAAGACCTTGGAGATTTGTCTCAAGCAAGAATGCATAACAAAGTCCAGTCTTTGTTTCCCTTCACAGGAAGAAGCTGCATTGCAGGATAGCCCAACAAAGCACAGTCATAGGCAAGGGCAGCATTTCTCATCATCTCTTAAGCTCTTCTCCAGGCAGAGGTTTCTCTTGATTCCAGAAGTGATCTGATTTTCAGGGGTTTTGGGTGCCCTTCTTGTACCCCTTTCTGCCTTTGAAGTAGGCCTGCTTCAAAGAGAAGTCTCTGTTGTTTTCAAGATCCTGCTTTGCCCAGCCCAGGCCCCGGATACACACCAGGGGGTTGGAGATTGCATTGTGTGAGGGCAGGCACAGTCCTTTCAAGTGGAAGTGACCATTCCTCCCCTCCCCTCAGCACAGATGGCTCATCAGGATATGCAGAGCCAGTTCCCTTTGTGTCACATTTAGAGGGAGGTGCAAACAGCCCAACTGTCAAACTGACCCAGAAAGAGAATCCACAAACAAGGAGAGTCACAAAGTGGTTTCAGTAAGAAAATGCCTACTTTCTAAAAATGAAATTTTCAAAAACACAATCTAGAAACAAACTTTACAAAAAGATGTATTTTTTAATTGTGAGTTCTGAAACCCTAAACTCCAAATTTCTATCTGCTCCTAAAGGGAATCTGCGCTTTAACCCCTTCTGTTCCCAGGACAGTGCTCGTGTGCCCAGGACGTAACTATTACGTCCTGGGCACAGAGCCCAGAGGGAGCGCTAGCGCTCCCTATGTAGGGTCCCCCCTCACCCTTGCAAGGCAGGGATGGAAGGGGAAGCCCTTCCCCTTCCTCTCCTGAACCCCCCGTGACGTCAGCGTGCGATCGCATGCTGATTGTCACAGAGGCCTCCTCCCATCGCTCTGGAAGCTCAGCTTCCAGGGCGATCGGAAGAGAAATGCTTTGCATTTCTCTCCCAATCACATGGAGGAGGCCGGAGAGGCTTCAAAGGGAAGGAAAGGAATTTCCTTCCCTTTGAAGTCTCTCTCAGCATTTCAAAAGCCGGATTGTAAAGCAATCAGGCTTTTAAAACGCCCACTAGACACCAGGGATTTATTTTGAAATTGGAAATTGGCATAAGGGAGCGACCCCTTGGGCAAGGGTCGCTCACAAGGAGGGATTTTTTTTTTAAGGCCTTTTCTACCCCCAGGCGGGGCAGAAACCTTTAGGCACCAGGGATCATTTTTTTGTTTTGTTTTTGTTTTTTTAAGTATTTTTGAGGTGGGGAGCGACCCCTTAGTCAAGGGTCGCTCCCCTATGGGGCAAATTATATTTAGGCCATTTCTGCCCCCCTTGGGGGCAGATTTGCCTATTTTTATGAGGCCAATGTGCCCCCAAGGGGGACAGAAACCACTAGACACTAGGGAGATTTTTTTTTGTGAATTTCACGCAAGGGGAGCGACCCTTTAGGCAAGGGTCACTCCCCGGTGGGGTGGGGGGGGCAGGGGAAAAATTCTTTTTAGGCGATTTCTGCCCACCCTGGGGGCAGAAACCTCTAGGCGCCAGGGGTAATTTTTTCTGTGTTTTTTTTGTTTGTTTGTTTGTTTTTTTAGAGATGGGGAGCGACCCATTAGGCAAGGGTCGCTCCCCTGTGGGGTAAATTGTATTTAGACCATTTCTGCCCCCTGGGGGGGCAAATCGGACGATTTTAGGTCATCTTTTTATTTTTGCACCAATGTCATGCAGGGGGAGCGACCCCGTAGGCAAGGGTCACTCCCCGGGAGGGTTGGGGGGGCAAATTTATTTTAGGCCATTTCTGCCCCCTCTGGGGCCGGCTCAGCTAGAGGCCAAAATCCACAGGTAGGCACTTTGCAAAAAACACCTCTGTTTTCTGTGAAAAAATTTGATGTGTCCACGTTGTGTTTTGGGCCATTTCCTTTCGTGGGCGCTAGGCCTACTCACACCAGTGAGGTACCATTTTTATCGGGAGACTTGGGGGAATGCTGGGTGGAAGGAAATTTGTGGCTCCTCTCAGATTCCAGAACTTCCTGTCACCGAAATGAGAGGAAAAAGTGTTTTTTGGTCAAATTTTGAGGTTTGCAAAGGATTCTGGGTAACAGAACCTGGTCAGAGCCCCACAAGTCACCCCATCTTGGATTCCCCTAGGTGTCTAGTTTTCAAAAATGCGCTGGTTTGCTATGTTTCCCCAGGTGCCGGCTGAGCTAGAGGCCAAAATCCACAGGTAGGCACTTTGTAAAAAACACCTCTGTTTTCTGTGAAAAAATGTGAAGTGTCCACGTTGTGTTTTGAGCCATTTCCTTTTGTGGGCGCTAGGCCTACCCACACAACTGAGGTACCATTTCTATCGGGAGACTTGGGGGAACACAGAATAGCAAAACAAGTGGTATTGCCCCTTGTCTTTCTCTACATTTTTTCCTTCCAAATGTAAGGCAGTGTGTAAAAAAGACATCTATTTGAGAAATACCCTGTAATTCACATGCTAGTATGGGCACCCCGGAATTCAGAGATGTGCAAATAACCACTGCTTCTCAACACCTTATATTGTTGCCATTTTGGAAATACAAAGGTTTTCTTGATACCTATTTTTCACTTTTTATATTTCAGCAAATGACTTGCTGTATACCCGGTATAGAATAAAAAACCCTTGCAAGGTGCAGCTCATTTATTGGCTCTGGGTACCTTGAGTTCTTAATAAACCTACAAGCCCTATATATCCCCGCAACCAGAAGAGTCCAGCTGACGTAACGTTATATTGCTTTAAAAAATCTGACATTGCAAGAAAAAGTTACAGAGAAAAACGTGTAGAAAACTTGCAGTTTTTTTCACCTTAATTTCAATATTGTTTTATTTTAGCTGTTATTATCTGTAGGATGTACACAAATGACCACTTGCTGAATTCAGAATTTTGTCTACTTTTCAGAAATGTTTAGCTTTCTGGGATCCAGCATTGGTTTCTCACCAATGTTGGTCACTAACTGGAAGGAGGCTGAAAGCACAAAAAATAGTAAAAATGTGGTATGTCCCAGTAAAATGTCAAAATTGTATTGAAAAATTGGGTTTTCCAATTCAAGTCTTCCTGTTCCTGAAAGCTGGAAAGATGGAGATGTTGCCACCGCAACCCCTTTGTTGATGCCAGTTTCAGGGGAAAAACCACAAGCTGCCTTCTGCAGCCCTTTTTTCCCATTAAAAAAAAATATATATATATATTTCACTGTAGTTTGGCTAATTTCTTGGTCTCCTTCAGGGGAACCCACAAAATCTGGGTACCTCTAGAATCCCTAGGATGTTGGAAAAAAAATTGGCGTGGGTAGCTTATATGAACAAAAAGTTATGAGGGCCTAAGCGTGAACTGCTCCAAATAGCCAAAAAAAAAGGCTCGGCACAAGAGGGGGAAAAGGCCAGGCAACGAAGGGGTTACTTATATTTAAAGGCAGCCCCATGTTAACCTGTGAGAGAGATAGACCTTGCAACAGTGAAAACTGAATTCGGCAATATTTCACTGCTAGGACATGTAAAACACATAACTACATGTCCCACCTTTTATGTACACTGTACCCTGCCCAGGGGGCTTTCTAGAGCCTACTTTAGGGGTGCCTTACATATATAAAAAGGGAAGGTTTAGGCCTGGTAAGTGGGTACACTTGCTAAGTCGAATTGGCAGTTTAAAACTGCACACACAGACACTGCAATGGCAGGTCTGAGCCATGTTTACAGGACTACTAATGTGGGTGGCACAACCAGTGCTGCAGGCCCACTAGTAGCATTTGATTTACAAGCCCCGGGCACCCTCTAGTGCACTGCACTAGAGACTTATTAGTAAATCAAATATGTCAATCATGGAAAGTCAATTACACATATATTTTACATAGGAGCAATTGCACTTTAGCACTGGATAGCAGTGGTAAAGTGCCCAGAGTAACAAAAAGAGAAAAAACAGAGAACAGCTGAAATCAACAACCTGTGAAGCAGAAGCAAAAAGTTAGGGGAAACTTCCAAGGATACCAAGTCTTACACGTGCAATATATTGTAACTGGTTGTAATGGTTGTTTAGTTTGCCATGTAAAGGGTAATTTAATTAACCATAGAAAATGTACTTGTCAAACTGCTGAAAGAAAATAATTTTTAAACTTGGCACTTCTGAAGCTATTCAAACATAGTTACTTGGACAATTTCACTGCTATAAAGACTCTTTCAATGCTGTGAAAGACACTATTCAGTGTGCATTATTTCCAAGCTATATGAAAACAATTCCACTGAGATTGAGAAGGAAAGTTCACAAATCAGCCAAAGTTCTGTACCTCTTAGTCAAGATCATCTTGGGCAGCCAGTAATAGAAAATAAAGCTGCCATAGCAATGAATGAAATGGAAACAACAATTACACAAGTAAAAAAAGAACATGTTACTTTGGGAGATTTAGTAAACCAACTCAATAGTGAGCAGAAAGAAATATATGTGGAAGCCAAAGAAAAAATAGACCATTGATTACTGCATGAAAGCAGTCAATGTCAGTGTTCAAGTTTTAAACCAATACTTTTATATGTCAGTGGACAAGGAGGTACTAGAAAAAGCTTTCTAATACAAGTTCTAATAACATATCTACAGAAGACAACAGACTCCATTTTCATAGTGTGTAGTAACAGCTCCTACTGGATTAGATGCACATAATGAATCATCTACTAATGCTCCATGTAGAACACAACAATAATTTTGAATACCAAAATTTATCTGGAGAAACTTGCCACAAAGTTTCCTGAGTTTTGAAGAAACTAAGGGGCATATTTAAGAGCCCCCAGCACCTCCTTCTGCCACATTAGCTAATGTGGCCCAACTAGGCCAAAATCATTGCGCCACTTTGTAACCCTTTGCACTACATTATGACTGTGCCGGGCATAATGTATGCAAAGGGGGCATTCCCCCATTAGGGGGGCCAAAAAAATGGTGCAAAGAAATCTAACTGATTTCTTTGTGTAATTTTTTCCTGGATTTAAAATGCCTGCTCAGAGCAGGTGTTAAAAGGAGCCTCCCATTGGTTTCAATGAATTTCTGGGTGCTTTGCCTGATTAGCATCAACAATTTTGATGCTAATCCTGAAAAGTGTCGAACTAGCGTAAAAAATTCTGACGCTAGTTCCCCTAACTACCACCATGGTGCGCCATATCTTGGTGGCATTGGGGGGAGCTAAAGGGCACAAGAAATTGGCGTCGCACTAGGTGTAGCACCACTTTTAATAAATATGCCCCTAAAGCTTTTAATAATTGATGAGCTGAGCATGGTGTCAAACTTAATGCTTGCCTTTGTGCATTTGAGAATGCAACAGATATTAAAAACTTACTATAATGTGCTCTTTGAAGGAAAGCATGTGATTGTTTTTGGTGATTTATTACAACTTATCCCTATGAAAGGACAACATATATTTAAGACTCTATCACATGAAGAAACACATAGTTTTTTTCGAAGCATTGGAAATGTAAATATTTAGGTACATTTTCAATACAAGGAACTGAATACAAACATGTGTCAAGCTCTTTTAAAGGATTTTCGAGTTGGAATACTGACAAAAGAATGAAAACGTCTGGAAACACAACATATAAAGAACATAGGGGGTCATTCTGACCTCGGCGGTAAAAGGCGCTTACCGCCGGTCAGAAGACCGCCATAACACCGCTGCGGCCGCGGTAAACCGCCACGGTCATTCTGACCCGCAACTGACAAACCGCCGAAAACCCGACATCCTCAATAATCCGCCACACCAAAGGTCAGCGAAAAAATGGCGCTGACCAAACCTCCACCGTCACGCCAACACAAATACGCCCATACCATTCCGACCCACAAATCCACGCGGCGGTCTTTCAAACACGGTATTCCATTGGCGGGACACCCCGCCGTGGTCAAAATACACACACCCATAGAAAACTCAGCCACATTGGTCACTTCGAAATACACACACCTGATACACATACTAACACCACTCCCACACACCCAACACAATATAAAACACACACCCACATCACCCACAAGCCCCTACCACCCGAAATCATTGACGGAGGCTAGAGACAGAGCACAGAATAGAGAATCCCACAACACAGAGGCACACAACACCATCACCCACACAGAATCCACGCACCAAACACCACACACTACCACACGCACCACACTCATCACCACAAACGCCACCCCACACCTCAACCACACCACCCCATGGCACCCCAAAGACACCCCAGGTTCAGTGACGCCGAACTCAGGGTCATGGTGGAGGAAATAGTCCGTGTAGAGCCCCAGCTCTTCGGGGCACAGGTGCAGCACACCACAATTGCCAGGAAGATGGAGCTATGGCAAAGGATAGTGGACAGGGTCAACGCGGTGGGACAGCATCCACGCAATCGGGAGGACATCAGGAAGAGATGGAACGACCTACGGGGGAAGGTGCATTCCATGGTATCAAGGCACAACATTGCGGTGCAGAAGACTGGCGGCGGACCCCCACCTACTCCCCCAGAATTTACTGCGTGGGAGGAGGAAGTCTTGCACATCCTGCATCCTGAGGGCCTCGCTGGAGTAGGCGGAGGAATGGACTCTTGTAAGGCAAATCTTCACTACTGCTTCCCACCCCCACCCCAACTGCATGCAAAATCATACCCCCACCCTCACCCCCTCCCCCATCACACCAACCCCTAGCAAAAGCCTCACCATCACAACCCACCCATCCCAACACCAAGCCCTGCATGCGACCCCAAAGCATGGACACCCATCACCAAAGCATGCCCACTGCACACACACATCACCCCCACAAGCCACCCTCACAAAAGCCCCAACAAGGAAATGCCTGCACATGGGTACACAGACACCCACCCATCACAGGAAATGCCACACACAGAAGCAATAACCATACCTTTATACCCCTGCAGGACCCGAACACCACCACACCGCCACGGAGGGTCCAGAGATGTCCATCCCACCCCCAGAAGAGGCCCCCAGCGATGACAGCAGCTCTGTCTCCCTGGAGCCAGACGACCAGCCCGGCCCATCGGGGACCTCTGGACAGTCGGTTCCCCACAGACAGCCACAGGCTACACCAGACCCAACCCCCTCTGGGAACACCAGCACAGCTCCCACCCAGCGGGCCCATGCCTCTGTCTCCAGGGCACGTAAATCAGTGGTGTGTCCACCAGTACAGGGCACCCAGGTTGACCCACCACCCCAACAACAACAGGGACCTGGGGGCAGTGGTAGTGGGCACACCGGCCAGGGGACAGAGGCCCAGGAACGCAGGGGAACTGGGAGGGCTGCTGTGCGACAGGGGGGGGACAGGCCCGGGGAACCGACTCTCCAAGAGGCCCTCTCCACCATCATGGGAGCATACCACCGCTCCCATGAGACGATGGCGACGGTACTGGCCCGGTTCCAGGAGATCCAGGAACTGCAGGAGGAACGGTACATGGGGTTCAGGGAGGAACTGAGGAACATCGGTTCCGCAATGGGGACCATCGTCCTGGCCCTTACCCAGATCGTCACCACATTGCGGGACCATGTGGCACCCCAAAGGGCCCCTGTCACTAGCCCAGGCCAGGTACAGCCTACCACCTCCGCCGGCGCCAGTGGACAGGAGGCCCCCACACAACAACAGGCCCCCAGAACCCCACCTCCTGCAGAAGAAGAACCACCCCGCAAGCGGAACCTGAGATCTCACAAGAAGACAGAGTAGGATTGCAAGACCCCCACCAGCCTAAGATACCCCCTGATGTCATCCCACTGTCCCACATTGTCACCCTGTCCAACCTTGAACTGCCCCTGCTCCATCCTTCCACAGGCATATGGACAATGCACCTGTGCGACTGAGAACTGGACTCTGCCATGGACATTACTCCACCCCCACCCATCCCCGCTTCCCAATCATTTACCTATATCTAGCACTTTAAATAAATCACTTATTCCACTTAAATAAACAGGAGTCTGCTTGTATTCTTAACAAATGTATTACGCAGAACAGTTCAATATTGTCCAGTTACTTTGTGATGACAACATACCAATTTCAATAAGCTTTAGTCCATGGGCAAACAAAGCTGAAGTCAGGCAGTGGGTCATACAGTTCTGAAAAGGGAAGGGAAAGTCACAAATCAGTTAACAGGAACTGGGGGGAAACACAGACAGTGGAGACGCATGAGGCCTCAAGTAAATGTAAATTGGGGTGGCTGTTTCTTACCTGTGTGCTACTGAAAGTATTGTTGTATGACTGTATCCCTGTTGTCCGTGTCGTCCCCGTCGTCTTCCTCTTCTTCACTCTCCACAGGCTCCACAGCTGCAACAACACCACCATCTGGACCATCCTCCTGCAGAAAAGGCACCTGGCGTCGCAATGCAAGATTGTGAAGCATACAGCAGGCCACGATGATCTGGCACACCTTCTTTGGTGAGTACATTAGGGATCCCCCTGTCATATGCAGGCACCTAAACCTGGCCTTCAGGACCCTGAAGGTCCTTTCTATGATCCTCCTAGTTCGCCCATGGGCCTCATTGTAGCGTTCCTCTGCCCTTGTCCTGGGATTCCTCACTGGGGTCAGTAGCCACGACAGGTTGGGGTAACCAGAGTCACCAATTAGCCACACACGGTGTCTCTGTAGCTGTTCCATCACATAAGGGATGCTGCTATTTCGCATGACATACGCGTCATGCACTGACCCAGGGAACTTGGCATTTACATGGGAGATGTACTGGTCAGCCAAACAGACCACCTGGACATTCATCGAATGATAACTTTTTCTGTTTCGGTACACCTGCTCACTGTCTTTGGGGGGAACCAAAGCCACATGGGTCCCATCAATGGCCCCAATGATGTTGGGGATATGTCTAAGGGCATAGAAATCACCCTTCACTGTAGCCAATTCGCCCACCTCAGGGAAAATAATGTAGCTCCGCATGTATTTCATCAGGGCAGACAACACTCTGGACAAAACCTTAGAAAACATGGGCTGAGACATCCCAGATGATATGGCCACTGTTGTCTGAAACGACCCACTTGCCAAAAAATGGAGTACTGACAGAACCTGCACCAGAGGGGGAATCCCTGTGGGTTGGCGGATGGGGGACATCAGGTCTGGCTCCAGCTGGGCACATAGTTCATGCATAGTTGCTCTGTCAAGCCGGTATGTAAGTATGATATGTCATTCTTCCATTGTCGACAGGTCCACCAGCGGTCGGTACACGCGAGGATTCATCCTTCTCCTCGCAAGTCCCAGCGGACGGTGCCTAGGAAGGACAACATGGAGCACAGAGTCAACCAACCCACAGGTTCGTTCACATCTTGCACAGTACACGAATCGCTATGCATGGAATGGCTTGTATGAGTGGCAATGCAAGGCCTAGGCCTGTGTGACGCAGTAGAAATCATGCCATGTGGGCCCTTGAAATGGCGGCTGCCTGACCTGTGAAGTGTGACAGTGGGTTGTGAGGTCACTGCGCTGGCGTGGCACACCGTGGCGGTAGGCGGTCGAAGACCGCGGCGCAAAGCAGCATTGGTTAACATTGAACCCTATGGGTCTCAGGAGCCAATGACGATGTGCGCCGGCGGTCGCGGTACGCACCGCCGCGGTACGCACAGCCGCGGGCGTGACCGCCATTTTCTATCTGATTAATCACTCGAGACGTGATCATCCACAGGAGAGAACCTATACTGCAAGTGCTGCTGTGACCTCGGTCTGGGAGATACAATGGCTGCTGCGACTGGGGAAAAGGCCCCTGCCTTCACTTCCGAAGAATTGGAGAAACTTGTTGATGGGGTACTCCCCCAGTATGCGCTACTCTACGGTCCTCCAGACCAACAGGTTAGTACACAGGGTGCACGCTGAATGGGCTATGCCTGTGTTGAGTGTGGTGTATGGAAGATGGTGGGGAGGGGAGCGAATGAGGAGTGCAACGCACGACAGATGGGAACATGTGCCACATGGCAAGGTTGGGGAGGGGGAGCCACTCACATCTACCATGCAGAAAAGTGATGATATTTCCTTTCCCACCCTGTACATGTCGAATAGGTCAGCGCCCATCAGAAGGTCGACATTTGGCGTGCCATCGCCAAGGACGTCCGGGCCCTGGGGGTGCACAACAGACGGGGCACCCACTGCCGAAAGAGGTGGGAGGACATCCGCTGCGGGACCAGAAAGACCGCCGAGTCTCTGCTGGGGATGGCCTCCCAACGTAGGAGGGGTGCCAGCCGCCAATTGACCCCCCTGATGTCCCGGATCCTAGCGGTGGCCTACCCCGATTTGGATGGGCGCGTGAGGACATCACAGCAGACACAAGGGGGTGAGTATCAGCACATTCTGCTATCTTTGCGTGCAGTGGAGGTGTCTGGGTGGGGGAGGAGGGCTGTGGGTAACTCAAGGCCAGGGCGCTTTCTGTAGGCTAGTCCCCTCCGTTAGCCATGGCCCTGTGCCCCCGACCCCCACCTCTGTAGGGTGCCAAGTACAGCTATCCATGGTCCTGCATCACCCATGTGTGCATTTGTCGTCCATAGACCTGTAGGCCTAGTCACAAGAACTGAGTAGTGTACCCCGATTGCGCAGCGTAGTTCAGGGGGTTTCTGTGTCTGTCCTCTCCGCCAACGGTGTTGCCAATGCATGCACTCAACCTGTCTTGATTTTTCCCCCCCACCCATTTTCTTTTTCTTCCTGTGCATGTGTGCATTAGCATCATCAGGCGGAGGAGAAGTGGCATCGGCGCACGAGGGAGCTGCATCTCACATGGCCCCGGAGGGCCATACAACAGACTCCGAGTACACCAGTGAGACGGAGGGCGAGTGGAGCTCCACAACGGGGACCCGTGGAGACGTCACCGACACGTCCTCGGAAGGGAGCTCCCTTGCGGTGGCGGCAACATCTGTGCCCACCGCAACTACAGGTACAGCCGCCACCCAGCGCCCCAGCTCCGCCCTCCAAGCAGCCCCTCAGCGTTCGCCCCGTGCCCGCTCGCACACCAAGGCGGGCATCTCCTTCGCCCCAGGCACCTCAGGCCCTGCCCCAGTTACCCCTGCTGCCCTCAGTGAGGAGGTCATTGACCTCCTCCGGATGCTCATTGTTGGGCAGTCTACCCTTTTGAATGCCATCCAGGGGGTGGAAAGGGAGGTGCATCTGAGCAATGCATACCTGGAGGGGATTCATTCGGGTCAGGCTGCCCATCAGCGATCGTTCAACGCTCTGGCCTCAGCACTGACGGCAGCCAGTGTCCCTGTCTCCAGCATCCCTCTTCTAACTCCCTCCACCCAGTCCCAGTCTCCTGTTCCTCAGCCTATCCCATCCACACCATCAGACCAGCTTGCACACACCTCAACACCCAAGGCAAGCTCATCCAGACATAAGCACCACAGATCACACAAGCATTCACACAAACAACATCCAGATGCAGACATGCCAACAGTCACTACCACCTCTGTGTCCCCCTCCTCCTCATCTCCCTCCTCCCTCCCTGTGACGTCTCCACTCACACCTGCATTCACACCACCATCAGCCAGTACTTCCATCACCAGCACACCCTCCATTACAGTCAGCACACGTGCAGTCACCAGCCCCACTGCCATTTACACGTCCCCTGTGTCCTCTCCCACTGTGTCTGTCACCCCCTCTTCCAAACCACACAAACGCAGGCAGCCACCCACCCAACAGCCATCCACCTCACGACAGCCTCCAGCCCAAGCACCTGCACCCAAAGACAGCACACTTGACTCTCCTACAACCACATCCTCTTCCTCCACTCCCATACCCACTGCACCTACCGTTCCCATTGCTCCTAAAAAACTTTTCCTCTCCAAAATTAACCTCTTTGCCTCACCTGACCCACCCCCTCCATCTGGTAAGAGTCCAAAGAGCACCTCAGCCACCACCAGCCCTGCATCTAGTATCACCATGGTGCAGGGCTATTGGAGTCCACCAGCTCCTAGGGAAGGAACATCGGCCAGCAGCAAGGGGACAGCCAGCCCACCCCCTGGGAAGAGGACAAGAAAACTTAAGGGCTGGCGCGAAAAGCCTGAGACGGCTGCCACCACGGAGAGTGGCCTTGCCACGTCACCTGCCACATCAACTAAGGGAGGCAAGGGCCTGAGAGCTGCAGCGAAGGAGGGCAAGGGCAGCAGGGCGGAAAAGACATGCAGCAGCCGAGCGCACCAGGAGGGCCCCACCAGCCCCATACCGGGTGTGATGGATGACACCCAAGGGCACAAGACTCCATCACAGGAGGGCCCCGCTACCGCAAGGTCGGAGGGCGACTAAGCGGGGAGTCTTGGCCAGGTCTGGCTCCCTTGAAAGACAGGACAAGCACCGCTGAAGAGGGCCCCGCCAAGACAGGCACCGCTGAACAGGGCCCCGCCGTGAAGAGCACCGCTGAACAGGGCCCCGCCAAGACAGGCACCGCTGAACAGGGCCCCGCCGTGAAGAGCACCGCTGAAGAGGGCCCCACCGTGAAGAGCACCGCTGAACAGGGCCCCACCAAGACAGGCACCGCTGAACAGGGCCCCGCCGTGAAGAGCACCGCTCCGCTGGGCCCTTCCTGTCAAGCACCGCTCCGCTGGGGCCTTCATCTCAAGCACCGCTCCGCTGGGCCCTTCCTCTGAAGCACCGCTCCGCTGGGCCCTTCATCTCAAGCACGGCTCCGCTGGGGCCTTCATCTCAAGCACCGCTCCGCTGGGTCCTTCCTGTCAAGCACCGCTCCGCTGGGCCCTTCCTGTCAAGCACCGCTCCGCTGGGGCCCTTCCTCTCAAGCACCGCTCCGCTGGGCCCTTCATCTCAAGCACCGCTCCGCTGGGCACTGCCGTCTCAAGCACCGCTCCGCTGGGCCCTTCCTGTCAAGCACCGCTCCGCTGGGCCCTTCCTGTCAAGCACCGCTCCGCTGGGGCCTTCATCTCAAGCACCGCTCCGCTGGGCCCTTCCTGTCAAGCACCGCTCCACTGGGCACCGCCGTCTCAAGCACCACTCCGCTGGGGCCTTCATCTCAAGCACCGCTCCGCTGGGGCCTTCATCTCAAGCACCGCTCTGCTGGGCCCTTCCTGTCAAGCACCGCTCCGCTGGGCCCTTCCTCTCAAGCACCGCTCCGCTGGGCCCTTCATCTCAAGCACCGCTCCGCTGGGGCCTTCATCTCAAGCACCGCTCCGCTGGGCCCTTCCTGTCAAGCACCGCTCCACTGGGCACCGCCGTCTCAAGCACCACTCCGCTGGGCCCTTCATCTCAAGCACCGCTCCGCTGGGCACCGCCGTCTCAAGCACCGCTCCGCTGGGCCCTTCCTGTCAAGCACCGCTCCGCTGGGCCCTTCCTGTCAAGCACCGCTCCGCTGGGCCCTTCCTCTCAAGCACCGCTCCGCTGGGCCCTTCATCTCAAGCACCGCTCCGCTGGGCACCGCCGTCTCAAGCACCGCTCCGCTGGGCCCTTCCTGTCAAGCACCGCTCCGCTGGGCCCTTCCTGTCAAGCACCGCTCCGCTGGGGCCTTCATCTCAAGCACCGCTCTGCTGGGCCCTTCCTGTCAAGCACCGCTCCGCTGGGCCCTTCCTGTCAAGCACCGCTCCGCTGGGGCCTTCCTGTCAAGCACCGCTCCGCTGGGCCATTCCTGTCAAGCACCGCTCTGCTGGGCCCTTCATCTCAAGCACCGCTCCGCTGGGCACCGCTGGTCCATTGACAGTGCCGGTTCTGTGTCGAGCAGGTGTTCCCGAAGCACTCTGGGCACCATGCCTCCTCCAATACCAGTGGAGTCGGTTATCCATCTGATGGACTGTGGCTTTGCACTCCCCAGGATGGTACAGTGGGCATGGAGGCCCCTCGTGGATCTGGCGTCGTGGACTCATGTGGCTGAGGTGCCCCCCTTTCCCTTCCCCCTGAGGTGCCTGTTGTTTTCTCATCTGATGCCCCAGCAGTGTTCTCTCCAATGGTTTCCGGTCTCCTGTGTGGGCTTGGCCCATGTGTTTGTACACATTGGCCCACGGACTATGGATATTGAACGGACTGTGCAGGACTTGTTGACTATGTTTATACTTTGCACTATGTTCATTATTACTTTTGTATATTTCATATGGCATATTTACCATGACTTAAATGAACCTATTTTTTACATAAATTTTAAACTTCATTTGAATTATGTCTTTGCATTCTTCCGGGGGGTTTGGGGGGTGTCACTCTGACTTGTTGCTCTGCATTGGTGTGTAGGTATTGGGGGGGGTTGGGGGGGTGGGTGTATCGCGTATGTGTGTGCCCGTAAGCTTTCCCCCTCCCCCCTCCCCTGTGTCGTAGGTGCAGTACTCACCGTTGTCGTCTGCGCCGGCGTTCGTACTCCTGGTAGATGAGCAGGTAGACAATAGCCGGTAGGATGTGTAATTCGGGCTCCATGCTGTCCTCCTTCCTCGTGGAGTGTGTCTAGGTGAGCGTTTTCCCGTTCGTAGTCTGTTTCCGCCGTGTTTTTATCGGCGGGGCTCCCGCCCTGGAAAAGGTGGCGGATTGGTGAGTTGTGATAGGGTGGGCGGTACATTGTCTGCCGCCTGCCCGTTGGCGGTGACCGCCGCGCTGTTTGTCGGTCCCGCCGTGGCGGTCGGAGTGTTAATGTGGCGGGCTGTGTAGGCAGTTCCCGCCAGGGTCAGAATTCCATTTTTTGGACCGCCTGCCTGTTGGCGGGTTGGCCGCCGCTTTATCACCGACCGCCAGGGTTAGAATGACCCCCATAATTCCTTTTAAAAAAAAGTCGAGCAGAGCTACTGTTTTACTTTATTTTAAAAAAGGTCAATTCTCTGATTAATGCCTACCATTTAACTACTTAAACTACTTTAACAATGCACACATTTTAATGAACAATTACTACAACTACAGAAAGGAAAGAGCACATATTACAATTGATATCAATTGATAAAATGGAACACCTAGGAGTAGCAGTACTATTGAATGATTGGAAAAAATAATAGATTTTATTCTGTATCCAAAGAGAAATGAAGTTCAGTATCTAGCAATTAAATGTGAAGATCTTAAAGATGTATAACAGATATCAAGATCTGTTGCACATTCCTTAATTGTATGCACATAAAAAGCAGTTTCCAATATCTGTTGCATATGCTAAAACAATATGTGAGTCTCAAGGTTTAAGTGTGGAAGCAGCTTTTATTAATACTGGTAGCACTGTATTTAAGGAAGGTATGTCTTATGTAGCATCATCACGCATAAAAAGTTTTTCTGGTTTGTATCTAATAGACTTTAATGACAGTAAATGAAATGCTGATTCCAGTTGTGTGTTTGAGTACAACAATTTGAGAACCCTGTATGCTCTCCATCTAGAGCAGTATTCTGTTTCCAAAAACCTACTATCTTACAAAAACAAACAATTTCAAAAGATCTGACTGATATTCCAAAGCAAAACTAAGAAAAAAGAAAATAAATATGTATCAGAGAAAAACAAGAGTAAAAGTGATAGTGAAATTGTAGGTAACCAGTTATCAGATTTATCTGGAGTCAACTGCTATCCTAATGTAGTTGTTAATGCACTGTTCTCTTTACCTACTCTGGTCCATGATCTTAAAGAGAAAAGGGAAGGCTCTACAATATTGACTTTGTTAGAACGGTTGTTGAGTAATAGAACAAAAACATACTCTACATCTTGTACTAGACATGTTAAAGATATATGCTCTGGATCTGTACAATTTAGAGAAAATACTCAAGAAGATGCACACAAATTTTTGATGGTCCTACTATGAATTTTAGAAGAAGAGATGGTACCTATTGATGAACTGTTCGGATTCATGGCAGCATGATTGTGAAAACTGTTCCTTTTCTTCAACAATAGAAACAGATACAGAACAATTTATCTACCAAACTCCATCAGATTCAAAAACTGTCAGTTTTGAAAAGTTGTTTAAAGATGCTTCACAAAATAATACATGCATGAAGTGCACCTCATACCTCCTTTCAATTTTGAGCATAAGAAACACTGGGAAGTATAGTATCTTGATGCTACACTGATGCAAAGCAGATGGAACTAAATTGAAAACTCAAATCACGACTTTTAAAGTACGACAAATATCAATTTCTGGCAAAACATATATCTGCACAACTATAATTTTCCATGAGGAAGTAAGCGTTAACTCTGGAGAACACACGATTACATAAAGAATACAACTGGATGGACAGAGTGTAATTATAATAAGCTTACATTTAAGCAGAGATTACCATATAAATTACCAAATTCTTACCTTCTGTTCCTTGAACCAAAGTTCTAAGGAAGATTACTATTGGAGGAATGGAACAGTAAACGTATGGGAATTTTAAAAGTAGAAGGCATCAGACAGCCTAACAAGCCTGACATCTTTCTAAGGGATTTTAAATTTAGAAATATTATGTGCGTTGGATGGAAATTGGATACATACTTCTAAACTGAAAATGGACAATTCCAATCAGTGAACTACAATATACAGCTGCTGAAGATAAAAAAACAGATGACATACTATAGTCCTCTTTAATGAATGAGTGGAGTTTCTGACATCATGTGGCCTACCAAGGTTTTTAGACACTTTTCAAAATACTAGTGTGATTCACACACAGTAATTGCATTAAAAATTTGACAACTATATGTGAAAGAATTTGGTTAATATTGCTAGTGAGTACCACACATAGTAATGATAATTTGAAATAACTTTTTGTGAACCTATAGAGCTTTTCATAGTCTTTATGACTACCCCCCCCCCCCCAACTGTTCAAGGAGGAGTAACTACATGCATTTATTGTATGATGTGAAAGTATAGAAGCTGAGAACAGTGGATTAGGAAATGTAACATGTTTAAATCATATTTGCAAATGTATATATAGTGGTAAATATTTGTCATGTGTATACATTTGCTTATTATTCTTTATTACAGATTGAAAGCTTCGACTGGATAACTTAATAGAATCAAAGTTTAACTTATATTTAAGTTTTGGGTATTTTTTATACACATAAAAAGTTGATTTTACTGCACTAATGTAGGTAAGTAAGTACATCTGTCTCTGTCCATAAATATACCCAGCTACATACGGGTGATCATAATAATGAAGTAATACATTCATGTAAATACAGGTGTTTTTTCACATTTCTGTATATACTAACACACTGACAAAACACTTATGTTTAACCTTAGAAATTTTGACAAAGATTATCACATAGACTGATATATTGAAGCATACACATGAATAGACTCTCAAACATCTAGTCACATACTGATGCATTCATTTAGACACACAGGTGCATTGTCAGTGATACACTAAGACACCCAGGGACAATTTTATGCATAGAATGAAACACACAGGCACACAATGATCCTTAGACTGACACACCCGGGTGACCTATCATGTATATAGTGACTCACACAGGCACACACTTATGCATATACTAACACAGCTAGCTGATACAACCAGGTACACACTGATGCATACAGTAAAACATCCAGTCATAGACTTATGTATGCACTAACACATCCATGTAGAGTGCCCAGCACACATTGACTCACCCAGGGACACTCGTATACATGCACTTATACACAAAGGCACACAATGATACATATACTAGCACACCCGGGAACACTGTCATGCAGATAGAGAGACATCCAGAGAGGCACATACTCTTATACTGACACACACAGGTACATTCTCATTCGTATTCTGAGACTTCCAGGTGCACACTGAATCATATACTAACACACCCAGCCAGACACTTATGTATACAGTGACACACTCAGGTACACTCCATAGCATACGGTAACACACCCAGAGAGGGACACTCTTACACATACACTAATATACAAAGTTATACAAACATCTGTAAACTGACACACCCAGGTACACTCTCATTTACATAATGACACACATGTATGCATATACTAACGTACCCAGGTACACTTTCATTCATACAGTGACACATCCAGGCTCAAGCACTGACTTCTCCCTCAAGAGCCAGTAGAATAACAACTGTTTTAGGGAGTGGTCCTACCCAAAACTAGGTGTGGTTCAAAAGTAACCAATGAAATGCCAGATTACTCTTCACACATCGAGCAGCTCCGCGATTCCAATTTGGAGTCTCTGTTCCACGAAAATTGTAATAAAAGTTTTGTGTTGTATTGTAAATGAATAGAATATGTGTGTGTGTTGTAAATATGTCCAGTCTTCTATTTAAATAGGAAAGAATGGGGTGCATATTGTATTTTGTTTTTTAATGATCATGAATCTGTGGATCTGAACCGCAGATTTGTTCTGGTCACATGATCAGAATGGAAACCATAGAGCTTCATAGCTCTGCCGCTAATGAACCACGGATAGCCCAGCAGATCCAAAATGAATTAAAAAAAATAAAAACATTACAATTCCACTTCGGAAGTGTGTAAATACTGGCAAATAGTATAAAACAGAATCAGTATTACTATTTTAAAAAGGATTCGGCCTCTTCAATCAAACTTGTAACACTGTACTGTGTTGGTGTATTTCATTGTGGGAGACAGCTTACTAAAAAGATTCCCAACACTTTTTCGCCAGTCATCTGGGGTTAATATCTAAGTATGTATGAGAAAAATATTATAATTACCTATAGATCCCAAACATTATACACAAGTTATAGCTGTGAAAAACACTTAAACAAACCTTCGAAATTTGTGGAAAATACAAACGTTTACAGGGACATTAAAGTTGGGAAACAGAATAAAAAAACATAGAAATTCACTGAATAAAACAAAGGCTAGAGGGACATTAAAGTTAGGAAAATGAATTTTTAAAAAAAACTCAGAAATTCACTGAAAAAAACAAAGATTAGAGGGATGTTATAGTTAGGAAATAGAAATAAAAAAACCTTAGAAATTCACTGACAAGACAAAGGTTACAAGAACATTATAGTTAGGAAATAGAATAAAAAAAACTCAGAAATTCACTGAAAATACCAAAGGTTACATGGACGTTCTAGTTAGGTTCTGAATTTACTCGTACAAAACCGTAGAAATTCAGCAGTTATAGTTATCTGAGCTAACTATAACTTATGCTACCGTAATGCACTGCTTGTGACTTCATATATTACATCACTGATGGTATGGTCAGTGAAATCACTGATGACATCACTATATATGGATGCATTTTTTATATTCAGCCCTTGAGAAAGTCTTGAATGCCAAATATGTGTCGGCTGTATATTATACATTGGAATCATCATTTTTTGTGAAGAATAAACCACAAATTATCACAAATACGTGTTGGAAATTTCATGTCCGCATCATATAAAGTACAAAATTCTTTGGGCTTTTGCAGTGTGTTAGAAATGGGGTCTTTGGTTGGCAGTCAGGTTACCCCCTGTCCAAACAAGGACTCTCACTCTAGTCAGGGCAAGTCACACACAATACAAATTATCCAGTGCCCATCCTCTGGTAGCTTGGCACTGGGCAGTCAGGCTTAACTTAGAAGGCAATGTGAAAAGTATTTGTGCAATAAATCATGCAATGACACAGTAGAACACCACAAAAATACACCACACAGTATTTAGAAAAATATATAATATTTATCTGGTAAAATGCAGGTCAAAACGATTAAGATGCAATAAGTATATGTTGAAAATATCATTGTAGAAATGATTTAAAGTGTCTTTTAGTCTATTAAAAGCAATAAATGTCTCTTGCAAGCACAAAGTACCTGGTTTGCGTTCAAAATCTCTGCAAGGAACCGCAGAGGAGGAGTTTCAAGGAAAACAGGGAGGTGTGCGTCAATTTCTTGGGCCTCACACGGCGATGCATCATTTATTTTTCATGCAGGAAAGGCTTGGCGTCGATTTCCGGCACTCAGTCTTGGATCTTCTTTGGGTTGCGGGGTTTTCGGATGCCCCAGGGATGATGCGTTGAATTCTGGCACTGACAGGACAAAGTCACAGGGCCTGCGTTGATCTGGTAGGAGTTGTGTGGAAATTTCTACCGCACGGCAGGCGCTGCGTCGATTCCTCTCTGGAAGTTGGGCTGCGTCATTCCAGCTCGGCTGTGCGTCGCTCCAGTGGGCCGTGTGTTTAATTTTCGGCCGCTACCCTGGCGCTGCGGTGATCTTCTCGTTGCGAAGTCGAGCTGTGTCATTCCGGTTCGGCGTGTGGTGAATTTTTCACCGCAATGCATGCTGTGCGTCATTTCGGCCAGGCTGTGAGTCGATTTCCACCGCACAGGGAGTTCTTCTTGCAGGAATGAAGTCTTTTTGGTCCTGAGACTTAAGGGAACATGAGGCAAGCTCTATCCAAGCCTTTGGAGAGCACTTATC
Source organism: Pleurodeles waltl (assembly GCF_031143425.1). Taxonomy (NCBI): domain Eukaryota; kingdom Metazoa; phylum Chordata; class Amphibia; order Caudata; family Salamandridae; genus Pleurodeles; species Pleurodeles waltl. The sequence continues at coordinate 500,872,444 of NC_090442.1, read as the reverse complement.
TCCACAGCCAGAGAGCAGCAAGGTAGCAGGGCAACAGTGAGGCAGCAGCCCTTCACAGAAAGCAGTTAGGTGAGTCCTTTGGGCAGCCAGGCATTTCTTGCTGACAGGTTGCAGGTTCTGGTTCAGATTGTCTTCTCCAGGAAGTGTCTGAGTTGGTAGGGGCAGAGGCCTAGTTTAAATACCTAAATGTGCCTCTGAAGGGGGGAGACCTCAAAGAGTGGCTTAGAAGTGCACAAGGTCCCCTTTCAGTTCAATCCTGTCTGCCAGGATCCCAGTAGGGGGTGTGGCAGTCCTTTGTGCAAGGGCAGGCTACTGTCCTTTGACATGTAAGTGTCAGGCCCTCCACCCTCCCAGCCCAGGAAGACACATTCAAAATGCAGATGTATGCAAGTGAGGCTGAGCATCCTGTGTTTGTGGTTTGTCTGAGTGGATGTACAAGGGAGCTGTCAACTGAACCTAGCCAGATGTGGATTGTAAGGCACAGAAAGATTTAAATGCAGAGAAATGGTCACTTCTTTCTAAAGGTGGCATTTCTAAAATAGTAATATTAAATCCAACTTCACCAGACAGCAGGATTTTGTATCACCATTCTGGCCATACTAAATATGACCTTCCTACTCCTTTCAGATCAACAGCTACCACTGAAACAATGTATGAGGGCAGCCCCAAAGTTAGCCTATGAAGGGAGCAGGTCTCACAGCAGTGTAAAAACAAAGTTAGGAGTTTTACACTACCAAGACATGTAAACTACATAGGTACATGTCCTGCCTTTTGCCTACACAGCACCCTTCCCTATGGATTACCTAGGGCATACCTTAGGGGTGTCCTATATGTAGAAAAAAGGGAGTTTTAGGATTGGCAAGTACTTTTAAATGCCAAGTCAAATTGGCAGTGAAACTAAACACACGGGCCTTGCAATAGCAGGCCTGAGACAAGGTTAAGGGGCTACTTAAGTGGGTGGCACAATCAGTGCTACAGGCCCAATAGTAGCATTTAATCTACAGGATCTGGGCACCCATAATGCACTCTACTAGGGACTTATAAGTAAATTAAATAGTCCATTTGGGTAAGATCCAGTGTTACCATGTTTACAGGGAGAGAGCATATGCACTTTAGCACTGGTTAGCAGTGGTAAAGTGTGCAGAGTCTAAAAACCAGCAAAAACTGTATCCAAAAAGTGGAGGGAGTCAGTCAAATAGTTAGGGGTGACCACCCTAAGGCTGTCAGGTCTAACATTTGTCTCCCCCAGCTGAAAGTGGGGAGAGCTACCCAACCTCCTGGGAGCTCTCATCACTAAGGCAGAAGTATCTGGAGAGACCATCAGCGTTGGCGTGGTCGATCCCCCAGCGATGCTCCACTGTAAAGTCCTTCCCCTGCAGGGAAACGAACCACCTCAAGAGTTTAGGATTCTCGCCCCTCATCTACATGAGCGATCTGAGGGGCCTGTGGTCTGTCTGAACCCAGAAGTGAGTCCCAAACAGGTTTGGTCTCAGCATCTTCAGTGCCCAGACCACAACAAATGCCTCTCTCTCAATAGCACTCCACCTCTGTTCCTGTGGTAATAGTCTTCTGCTAATAAAGACTACTGGTTGGTCTGAGCCCTCCTCATTTAGCTGTGCTAGAACAGCCCATATGCCATGCTTTGAGGCGTCTGTCTGCACAATAAATTCCTGGGAGTAGTCAGTGGCCTTGAGCACGGGGGCCATGCACATGGCTTCCTTCAGAGAATCAAAGGCTTTCTGACAAGCCTCTGTCCAATTTACCAACCTAGGTTGCTTTTTGGAAGTGAGTTCTCTCAAGGGTGACACAATGGTACCATAGTCCTTGACAATTCTGCGGTAGTAGCCAGTGAGGCCTAAAAAGGCTCTCACTTCAGTCTGTGTTCTAGGTGGTTTCCGGACCTTGATAGTTTCAATCTTGCAAGTACAAAAAAAGAAAAAGGTGGAGGATGCCACAACGCTCGCGCATCAACACAGGTTTCAGATTAATGTCCTTATAGTAAATCTTAAAGAAAATGCAGTGTCGAAGTCCAGTGGGTGCTGACCAGCCGGGCACCTCCCTCCACAGGTGTCCAGAAATACTGACTGCAGGGTAGTCAGTGATAGTATCAAATATATGAACAGCAAGCCAGGGCACACCAGAACAAGTTTCAAGTGGTTGATCCAAGTGGTCAAGCAATAAGAGTCAGGGTCCAAGGAGTGAGTAATCAGCACAAACAGCCGACACGTGTTTCGTCTCCTAGACTTTCCGACGCCGCGGGGCACGGATCAATTTTTTCTCGGGCTTATCATGGCCTGCCATTTCCGCTGATCTACCAGATTATATTAATTCATTTGGAGATGGTATTCCTCCATACTTTTCATGGAACTTCTACTCTCCGTACCTACATTCTGAAGCCTTGACAAAGTCTAGGAGACAAAACAAGTGTCGTCTGTTCGTGTTGGATTACTGGTTCACATGTGGTCTTTGACCTGTATATTGACCACACTGGTGTACACAGCAATAAATGTTTGGCTGATTACTCACTCCTTGGACCCTGACTCTTATTGCTTGACCACTTGGATCAACCACTTGGAAATTGTTCTGGTGTGCCCTGGCTTGCTGTTCATATAGTTTCAATCTTGGCCTGGAGTGGCTGCACCTTGCCACCACCTACTAGGTGTCCCAAGTACACCATGGAACCCTGCTCAATCTGGCACTTACTAGTCTTGATGGTCAGGCATGCCTGTTGCAAATCCTGAAGCACCTTCTTGAGGTGGAGCAGGTGTTCCTCCCAGCTGGAACTATAGACAGCTATGTCATCTAGGTAGGCATCCTTGCCAGCTAGGACCCCGTTAACCATCCGTTGGAAGGTAGAGGGACATTTTTCAGCCCAAAGGGGATCACCCGGAACTGGTAATGGCCATCAGGTGTGGAAAATGCAGATCTCTCTTTAGCCCCCTCAGTCAGGGCGATCTGGCAGTACCCTGATAAAAGATCAAATGTACTCAGGAACTTGGCAGTGCCTAGCCTGTCAACGAGCTCATCAGCTCGGGGGATGGGGGGAGCGTCAGTCCGTGTGACTGAGTTGAGACCCCAGTAGCCCACACAGATCTGGAGTTCTGCCTTCGCACCGGGGGCAGCAGCCTTAGGAAACAGTACCACAGGGCTGGCCCAGGGACTACTGGATTTCTCAATAACCCCTAGGGTCAACATCTTGGAGACCACCTCCATGATGCTGGCCTTCACCTTATCTGAAAACCTGTAAATTTTGTTCTTCACAGAGGGACTGTCCCTGTGTCAATGTCATGGACACATAGATGGGTAAGTCCAGGAGTAAGGGAAAACAGGGAAAAGAACTGCTCTAAAAGCTCATAGTAGTCTCCTCTCTGGTTTAGAGTCAGGGAATCAGAAAGAATGACACCCTCCACTGACCCATCACCTTCTTTGGCAGAGAGGAGCTCAGGGGAAGGTTCACTCACCTCTTCCATGCCCTCATCTGTGACCAGGAACATATTGACCTCAGACCTATCAAAGGGAGGTTTGAGTCTGTTGTGATGAGAACCCTTAGGGGGTGCCTAGGGGTCTTGAGGTCCACTAGGTAAGTGACCTCCCCCTTCCGCTCCCTAATCTCAAATGGGCCAGACCAGCAGTCCTGGAGAGCCCTAGGCTCTACTGGCTCCATCACCCTAACATTGTCTCCAGGTGACAACTCACCAGAGTGGTCTTCCAGTCATAGCACTCCTTCATCACCTCTTGACTAGCCTCAAGGTTACTCTTGGCCTGCTTCCAGAAGCGTTGGGTTTGGTTGCGGAGGGCCAGCATGTAGCAGACCACATCCTGGGAGGTGTCTTGGAAGCTTTCTCCCAACCCTCTTTAACAATGCTTAGTGGCCCCCTAACAGGGTGACCATAGAGAAGTTCAAAGGGGCTGACCTCTACCCCTTTCTGGGGCACCTCCCTATAAGCAAACAGCAGGCATGGCAAGAGGATGTCCCACTTACGCCTCATGGCTTCAGTTAGGCCATTGATCATGCCTTTAAGGGTCTTGTTGAATCTCTCAACAAGCCCATTGGATTGAGAATGATAAGGGGTGGTAAACCAGTAGGTCACCCCACACTCATCCCACATGGACTTCATGTACGCAGACATGAAGTTTGTGCCTCTGTCAGACATAACTTCCTTAGGGAATCCCACACGGTTAAATATTCCTGGCAGGGCTCTGGTCACCACCAGTGCAGTCACTGTTTTCAGAGGGATTGCCTGTGGATAGCGGGCGGCATGGTCCACCATAACCAGGATAAACCTGTTGCCCAGGGCAGTTTTGGGGTCCAAGGGACCAACAATGTCGATGCTCACCCTTTCAAAGGGGGGTGACAACTATGGGGAGTGGGATCAGGGGAGCTTTAAGCTTTTTCCCTGTCTTCCCACTAGCCTGGCAGGTGAGGCAAGCTCTGCAGAAATTATCTGAGGCTAACCTCATTCTGGGCCAATGGGAGTGGGTGACAAGCCTGTTAAAGTTCTTGCCTTGGCCCAGATGTCCTGCTATGGGAATGTCGTGAGCCAGACCGAGTAGGAAGGCCCGGTAACACTGGGGGCCCACAAGCACACGTGCTGCCCCAGGGCCCGGAACCTTAGGCTCACTGTAAAGGAAATCATTCTCCCAGTAAATATGGTGAGTGCCAGAGGCGTCACCTGCTGCTTGGGCTGTGGCCTGTTGCCTCAGACCCTCAAGGGGGGGGCATTTCTTCTGCATCTTGCAGAATTCTGCCCTGGTTGGCCCACCCTCTACTTGCCAGCCAGCAAGTTCAGGCAGGTTGCCCAGGTCAGCTATGTCCTGCCCAGTTGGCTCAGGGGCCTCCTCCTCCTCAGGGGCCCTGTCCCCACAGTGGGAACATGTGAGGTAGGTTTCCCGCCCCTCTTGCCCTTCCTCTTTGCAGCTGTCTGGGCCATTGTTCCAGGCTCCTGACGCCCTTGACTCCCTTCCCAGGCAGCCATGGACATTGTGGTCATGCAGACCCACTCAGGCAAACCTAACATCTCCAGGTGGGATCTGAGCTCTACCTCCTTCCAGGCAGTATGCTCAAGATCATTGCCTAACAGACAATCTACAGGCATGGCAGGACTCACATCTACTTTCAGAGTACTACAGACCCCCCCACTCAAAGGGCAAAAGAGCCACTGGTAGGTGACTCCCACGATTGTCAGCGACTATGACCTGGTGGAATGTATTAGGGACTATCTGCTCTGCTGACACCAGCTGACTCTGGACAGTAGTCATACTGGCTGTTGTGTCACGCAGAGCCTCCACCCTTTGCCCATCAATGGTGACCCACTGCCTACACTTTTAAGTATTTTCTGGCATGTAGGCTTTAGGCACCATCTCTCTTTCTCCCAGGGACACTAGGGAAACCTCTGTCTGCCCCCCAAAGCTAACTGGGACTGTCTCCCCCTGAGCGCTACACTAGCCAACCCACATGTCTGTCAGTGGTGGACTGTGCTCTCTTGGAACACTGGGAGTCGCACTTAGAGTGTCCATGCTGGTAGCCCTCTAAGTATTTGGGGATGAACTTCCCTAACGTTCTATCAAAGTACACTGGCTTCTTCCCAAGTCTAGAAGAGGAATGGTTACCACCCCCCTCTGGGGATTGTTTTGGGGGTCTTTTGAGAACTCCTTCTTTTTATGTTTATCTCCCCCCTCTTTCTTCTGGTGGGAACCCTGACCACCTTTGTGGGTGTCCCCCCCAGATGCCTTTTTGGACACTCTGGTGCTAATCCAGAAGTCAGCCTCCTCAGCAAGCTTCCTGGGAACAGTCAACTTACTATCTACCAAGTGTTGGCGCAACTCTGTAAAAGAAATATTGAGCATATGCTCTCTCAGAATCAAGTCATATAACATTTGGAATTATCTATTTTGCTGCCCCGCACCCATCCATCCAGGGCCTTGTTCGAGAAATCATAACAATCTACCCAAGTTTGTGTTGAAAGTTTGGTGTTGTCCCTGAACCTCTGACAGTATTTCTCAGGGGTCAGCCCAAACTTAACCAGTAAAGCAGCTTTCATGTATGAGTAGTCATTTCTATTCTGTGGAGCTAGTGTAAGAAGTGTGTCCCTCCCCACTGATGGTACATGAATCCACAAGGCTGCCTCCCAGTGCCCCTCAGAGGTCCCATGGGCCCTTAGTACAACTTCATATGCAGCCAGCCACTTGTCAATGTCATCTCCCACTACTAAACTTGGCACCACATTCTTGGGTATACAAACCTTTTTGTCCCCAACAGGTCCTGCATGTATGCAGCCAACATCACTGCTGGACTCAAACTGTCTCGTCTTGATCTCCAGCTCCTTGAGACTCAGTTTGTGAGCCAACAAACGTTTATCTTCAGCCAAGGCTCCCTCAGCTGCAGCCTGGCTGGCTGATCTCTCAGCTTCAGCCTGTTTGGCGTCTCTCTCTGCACTCCTTTCCTCCTGTTGAGCCTCACTTTTTCGCCTTGCCATCTGCAATTGAAACTCTCTCTCCTTTACTCTGCGGCCAGGCCTTGATCAGAGACAGTGCTCCCTGGTTTGGCAGGGGGCACAACTGCAGTGGTAACTTCATCCACTGATGGCTAAAACTCCTCTGAGGGGCCATCATCTGCACCCTCCTCCTCAACATCCTCCTCTGTGTGGGATTCTGTCCAGGCCCTCAGCACCATTTGGAATTCCTTCTTCCTAGAGGCTTGTTGGGTGGGTACACACATATCCCTGCATAACTCCCTCAGTTGTTTAACAGTGTAGGTCTCCAGCATAACAAGATCAAAATCTTCATCTAATTCTTGATACCCAACCAGAAACATGTTAAATGAGGATTTTAGTCCAAAAATTGATGGGAAAAACAAAATGACAGCAAAAAGATAACAAATCACGTTGACCTTCAACTGTGGGTAGTTAGCAAAATACTTAGCTACTGTATGTCACTGCACGAATACAAGCCCTATCCTCACCGCTGATCACCAATGTTAGAAATGGGGTCTTTGGTTGGCAGTCAGGTTACCCCCTGTCCAAACAAGGACCCTCACTCTAGTCAGGGTAAGTCACACACAATCCAAATTATCCTATGCCCACCCTCTGTAAGCTTGGCACTGAGCAATCAGGCTTAACTTAGAAGGCAATGTGTAAAGTATTTGTGCAATGAATCATACAATAACACAATATAGCACCACAAAAATACACCACACAGTGTTTAGAAAAATATAGAATATTTATCTGGGTAAATGCAGGTCAAAAAGATCAAAGATGCAATAAGTAAATGTAGGGATATCACTGGAAAGTGATATAAAGTGTCTTAAGTCTTTTAAAAGCAAACAAAGGGGGTCATTACAACCCTGGCGGATGGCGGAGAACCGGCGGTAAGACCGCCAACAGGCTGGCGGTCTTACCTTGGTGTATTATGACCATGGCGGTTACCGCCATGGTCATTTGCCGGTTCTCCGTCCCGCCCGCCAGGGCGGAGACGACCGCTGGGCTGGAGACCTGGGTCTCCAGCCCTGCGGCCGTCAGGGTACGGCCGGCGGTATTTGGACACTGCTTACCGCCGTGGATTTCTAACGGTTTGAACCGCCATGAAATCCATGGCGGTAAGCACCATCAGTGCCAGGGAATTCCTTCCCTGGCACTGATAGGGGTCTCCCCACCCCGACTCCCTCCCTTACACCCCCCACCACCCCTGCCACCCCCCAAAGGTGGCAGGGCCCCCCTCCCCACCCCGACCCCCAACATAACATTACACACACACACCCGACACGCATGCAGGCACCACCAACACGCACACACCCCGACATACATGCCTACATCCACACACACACACGCACACCCACATTCAAACATACACGCACACATCCATACAGACATACCCACAGCCATACACACACTCATTCCCATACACACAACACCCCCGCAAAGATTCACGCACTCACACACCCCCTCTACATACACACATGCACACCCCCATGCACGCACACAACACACAACACCCCCCCCACCCCCCCACCCCTAACAGACGATCGACTTACCTGGTCTGTTGATCCTCTGGGAGGGGACAGGAGCCATGGGGGCAGCTCCGCCGACACCACACCACCAACAGAACACCGCCACGGCGAATCACAGGACATGATTCGCTGGGTGGTGTTCTGTTGGCGTGGCGGTGGAGGTGGAGCAACCTCCACTTCCCCGCCGCCCGCAAGTATGGCTGTTGGCGGCTCTCCGTCGGAATAACGACGGAGAGCAGCCAACAGTCATAATACGCAGAGCGGCAAACCCCCTGCACAGGCGGTCTTGCGCACGGCAGTCCCTCGGTGGTCTTGCAAAAAGACCGCGGAGGTCGTAATGACCCCCAAAGTCTCTTTCAAGCACAAAGTACCTGGTTCATGTGAAAAATATCCACAATGAACCGCAGAGGAGGAGAAGCAAGGGAACAAAGGGGTGTGCATCGATTTCTCAGGCCGCACACGGCGATGCGTTGTTTGGTTTCCACGCAGGGGCGTCTGTATGTCGATTTCCAGCGCTCGTTCATGGATCTTCTTCGGGTTGCCAGGTTTTCAGACGCCCTGGGGACGGTGCATGGATTTCCTCTGCTGGCAGAATGAAGTCACAGGAGCTGCGTCGATCCGGTGGCTGTTGCGTCAAATTTTCTACAGCATGGCAGGCTCTACGTCGATTTCTCTCTGGAATTCGGGCTGCATCATTCTAGTTTGGCTGTGCGTCGATCCAGTGGACTGTGCGTCGAATTTCCAGTTGCTACGCTGGCGCTGCGTCTATCTTCTCATTGCAAAGTTGGGGTGCGTCGTTCTGGTTTGGCGTGCAGTGAAATTTTCACCGCAGTGCAGGCTGTGCGTCGTTTCTGGCAGGCTGTGAGTCTAATTTTGCCTCACAAGGAGTCCTTCTTGAAGAGATGAAGTCTTTTAGGTCCTGAGACTTCAGGGAACAGGAGGCATCCTCTATCCAAGCCCTTGGAGAGCACTTCTTCACCTCAGCAAGAGAGCAGCAAGGCAGCAGGGCAACAGCAAGGCAGCAGTCCTTCACAGAAAGCAGTCAGATGAGTCCTTTGGGAAGCCAAGCAGTTCTTCTTGGCAGGATGTAGGTTCTGGTTCCAAGTTTCTTCTCCGGGAGTGTCTGAGTTGGTAGGGGCAGAGGCCCTGTTTATCAACCCGAATGCGCCTTTGAAGTGGGGGAGACTTTAAAGAGTGGCTTAGAAGTGCACCAGGTCCCCTTTCTCTTCAATCCTGTGTGCCAGGGTCCCAGTAGGGGGTGTGGCAGTCCTTTGTGTGAGAGCAGGCCCTCCACCCTCCCAGCCCAGGAACACCCATTCAAAATGCAGATGTATGCAAGTGAGGCTGAGTATCCTGTGTTTGGGGTGTGTCTGAGTGAATGCACAAGGAGCTGTCAACTAAACCCAGCCAGACGTGGATTGTAAGGCACTGAAAGATTTAAGTGCAGAGAAATGCTCACTTTTAAAAAGTGGCATCTCTAAAATAGTAAATATTAAATCCAACTTCACCAGGCAGCAGGATTTTATATCACCATTCTGGCCATACTAAATATGATCTTCCTATTCCTTTCAGATCAACAGCTACCACTCAAACAATGTATGAGGGCAGCCCCAATGTTAGCCTATGAAGGGAGCAGGTCTCACAGCAGTGTAAAAATTAATTTAGGAGTTTTACACTACCAGGACATGTAAACTACATAGGTACATGTCCTGCCTTTTGCCTACACAGCGCCCTGCCCTATGGGTTACCTATGGGATACCTTATGGTGTGCTGTAGCCATTTTTAATATAGCCTTTGTGTGTTTGCTTAAAGAATTAGGCCTCTGTGCACTTTGCCCTCGATGCATTTTATTCAGCCTTGCACTGTTATTTTTCAATAACCAGTTTCACGGTCTTGTTTTATTTTCTTCTTTCACACTGTTTAGCTTACTTCAGCACCGGCGTTCTCAAACAATACATTCTTGCTCGCTCTGTGCTTCTGTCAAGGATGCAGTCTGGTACATTGCCGATAGACGTGGTAGGAGTTTAGTCTTTAGGGTTCGTAGAAAGTACACAATCTTACGTAGGGATGTTTCTTAGAACACCGGCGTGTTAGTTATAAAAACACTTCCTAGTCCTGGTACACGTAAGAGGGAGATTCCGACCAGGGAACCACAACTAGACGCTGACTGACCTGTTGCAGATGCTGATCCAGATCACAGGCCTTTGCTCAGGTATGAGGATTGATGTCCTCCCGGGGAATCTGAAAGGCAAGCTTAGAGCTTAACATGCTGTGCTCAAAATAGAACTTAGAAGAGAGAACGTAATCTGGTAACACTATGCTAGCGTTATTTCTATGTTTCACTCTCCTCGTTACTATTTCAATCCTACTGTGTTGTATGGGTCTGGTTATTGTGGCTCACGCCTTGTTATCTAAAATGCAGTTGTTTTATTAAATCAATCTGTAAAACTTAAACTGCCTCTGTCATTTGTATATGAGACCACACTTGGTATGAGAGAACTGGTTGGGATCTGAGTGACCACGACTTCCCTGAGAAGCTCTAAGATGTCATGCGCTTGGCTGCCCAATCATCCCTTCCCTCTGGGAGAGATGAGGCACTGCTAGTTAGCCGGAGCAAAACCGGATTAAGGGCGACAAAGGTCCTTCTCCGTGGGTTAGACTTAGTCCCCCACACTGAGAACGACCCTGCTACCCAAAAATCCAGTAGTCTCATTAGGATAATGAGAGCCTTCGCGACATGGCGCCGCCAACGTTTGGTCTGGCTCTAATTTTCAGGTCCACCAGTCTCTCTCGGTCTCATATATTATAATGATCCCTCAGTTCCTTTAACGGAGACGTCCGTGGCACTGAGGACTTCCACCACCGTGATATAGGTAATCCTAGATATAGCGGATGGTTGTTCAAGCTTGAACCTTAAAAGGAAAGACCCCGTTTTTGGTGTGCCTTCTCTGAACCGTCGCTGTTTTTATAAAGGCGAATCCCCAGGTAACACAAATAGCGCTTAATATGAGGCAACCGCTCACAGCGCATTTGTTTGCACATGGTCTTACGAAACAGGTGGGTCCAGTCACGTTTGTGGTGGCCGCCCATGCAGCCTATAGAACAGAACTTTTTTACTCTTGGGTCACATTTCCAGCAGTCGATGGGAATACAAATACATTTCACACATACACGATGGCGAACGCCCCTGACCAGTACAGGGCGTACGCATATTTAGAGATACCTCTATCTTATCAAGAACATAATAATTGGCTTGATGGCGCCCTACCCCATACTATATTACCAGTAAGGTTAGGTCCACTGAGTAATGATGGTCCGACCTGGCCTTTATTGGCCACATATACACCACATCCTGCGGTCGCAAATATGCCGGTGGCTGAAGTCCGTCGTTTATATACAGACTTAACGGCTACATATAGACGCTTAGTACAATTTGTGATGCAGACACTAAACACAAACCCAGCGCGTGCTGCCCCAGCTCAACAACATGCAGTAGCGCCGGGTATAAACCCGGCGACTGTACACTCTATCATGGGTAAGGTGCCAGACAAACAGCAGGAGACTCCATTTTGGCTGCCGCAAAAAATCGACACGCTGGAGGCGGTATTTCCCTATAAGGGACCTCAGGATAAACATAGGATATTAACAATGTGTTTACCATTTGGAATGGTTCCCACAGTGGAACATTGTAATACATGGGGCACGGTGTTTGCCGCGCTCTACAAGACAGCACACGGTACACCAACATTGGCAAACCTACCGGAAGTGCTTAAACAGATTCAGGATGAATATGGGGCTGCCCCGGCCTTAGATTTGGGAATGCAACTGATGGGCAATTTTGCCACGGTTTCCTCAATAATACTAAGTAATCTAAAAGGGGAGGCAGGGGCACTAGCGGTGCGTATGAGTCTTTGTGACGTCCCACAACTAGATCAGGAGCGGGAACTGCCTAACATAATAGCGGAAACATATTCCAGTATCAGTCGAGATAGCCTAGGGGCTAGACCACAGAAACCACAGTTTCAAGGGAAAATTAGTAAAGATAATACTAAACAGCAACCTGAGGGTAATAAAAAGCGCTTGGAGAAAAAACAACAGACACCTAAAAAAGAGAGGGGAGAATCTCCGTGACCGGAGACCCCGCAGACTAGGTATAATCTCAGAAATAGGGATAACTTGAAAACGCCTGATAGATATCAATACACTGATACACGCCAATCTCGTTCCTTTCAGGACTCATCGGAAAAGAGAAATGAGAGAGGTGGGCGGTCAGAGTGGAGAACAGAGTACGGGAAACCAAGACAGGAATCACTACGCTCTTCAGAGGTTTCTGTCAAGAAGGAAGAGAAACCGATGCAACAAAAACAACAGTTTAAAAACAAAAAATGGCGGCAGTCTCAGTTAGACATGCCACACAGGAAGAGAGTTCTCTTGAAGAACAAGACATGGGCACTAGCACTGTTAGACAGCGCGGCAGAGGTCATAATAGTTCGCCGGAATCTTCTAGAGCATCTGGAGGTGAAAGCAACTGATGACTTCAAACAAGTTGAAACAGCAGATATGCGTGTCTCTGATCCCGATAGGGTATATACAGTGACTTTACAATTGGAAGGAGACATTGAACGCAATATAAATGCAATCTTTTGGGATCGTGTAGTCAAGATATATGACATTTTTCTGGCTGAACAAGATTGGCCACCTGAGTTTGTTCGCACCTGCCCAGTTGGGGAGGAGGTTATTAAACCTTCGTTCTCACCACTTGTTCCAGGGGAACTCCCAGAGTCATATAGCATCAAGTGGGCTCTAGCACAAGCACCTGCCTTATATAGAAATCACGTAGGGTGGGATAGGGATTCTCCATATCATGTAATTCCGATTAAAGGCGAACCTCAGCCACAACCGCAATATCCAATAAAGCATGAAGCAAGGGCACCAGTGAGAGAAATACTTACACAATTAGAGCACCAGGGAGCAACTGAACCCTGTTTCTCGCCGATGAATAATCTCTTATTCCCTGTAGCTAAACCGGACCATTGAAATAGAATAGTCTTAAACTACAGACACTTGAACAGACACACACGTACATACGCTATACAAAATTCACATAGCGTGGCACTAATGAACAACATTGTGCGGAAAAATTACAAAACGACTTTAGACATCTCGAATGGTTTCTTCTACCAGAATATAGCACCTGAAAGCAGGGATCTTACAAGCTTTAGTGCGTTAGGCTCCCAGAAAAAAATCAGTTGTTTGCCTCAGGGGTATAAGAATAGCCCAGGACTGTTTGCGGCTCGTGTGACTGAAATATTGCACGAGTTGGACCCTGAAGCATTGTCATATGTAGATGATATATATCTCACAGATGACGAGTTACTACAACATTTAAGACAAGTAGCCCGCATTGTTGTAGGGTTTGCCAAAATTGGCTACAAATTTAACTTCAAAAAGTCAAAAATTGCCTTCCTCAGCGTCATATTCCTGGGATATGAGCTGTCAAACGAAGGTAAGAGCCTAGCACCACAATTTTTAGAAAAATGTGCAGAATTGCAACCTCCTAATACGATTAAGAAACTCCAATCATTGTTGGGATTTCTAAATTTTGGCAGAACGTACATTCCCGATTATGCTACACGCATAAAACCATTATACAAATTAATAAGTCCTGATTTTTCAAGCAAATTTTGGACGATTGAGCATACACATACTCTTCGAGAGTTGCAAACTGATCTTCTAGCTGCAAAACATATACATACACGGGACAATAAGACACATTTGGTCATCAGGGTAATAGCTGGGGCCACTGGGTTTACGTATGTCACCTTTAATGAAGGTGAGACAGTCCTGATAGGATACAAGTCTCACTTGTATTCGACTGCTGAACAACGATTCGCACCAACAGAGAAAATTCTCACTGCTGTACAGATGGCTGTTATTAAAGAACGACCTCTTGCCCAGGGTAAACGCATTATAGTCGTTTCCCCCATTCCGGCCCTAGAGGCTGTTACGAAAGCGAGTGTTCCTAACGCGAAAGCATTACACCCGCGATGGATATAATGGGCTACGTCTTTAATAGCCACTGATGTAGATTACATTTTTGACCCAAAGCTACAGACACAGGAATTTCTGCAATATGAAATTGAATATCCAGTTCCCGCTGACACGTTGCCTATTGATCACTATCAAGTAGTCATGTACACCGATGGCTCTGCGCAACCGGCGGTGGGGGCAAAACACCAATATTCTGCTGCATGTGCAGTAGTGAGCGGCCATATGGAGGGGGAGAAATTCAGCCCCCAACATACTTAGACACAAACATTAGGGGACTGTGCGGCACAATTGGCTGAGCTGAAAGCTCTATTAATGGCCCTTGAACATATGGATCTGACACAGTTTACACTAATTGTTTGTGTTTCATATTACTGTGTCCAGTCTTTTAATGAATACCTACATTACTGGCGATTGAATGGGTTCAGAGATTCAAAGGGCAACACCATAAAACACAGACTACTGTGGGAGAAGGTAGCAGACCTGAAGGAGACGCTGCCTAAAGTCCATGTTGTACACACTCTTGGACACCAGCGCGTTGGAATACACGTTGCTGGGAATACTTTGGCTGATGAAGCCGCAAAATCGGCAGTGGCAGTTGCCACTGTGGCTGCAGTTACTCATTCGAGTTCCAAACCAGACACAGAGATTCTGGCTGCCATAAAAGCTACGGTTGATGGCACGCCTTATCCTAAAGGATTTCCAAATAAATATCAATACTTAATGGGAAGTATGCTGAATGCTGAGGTTAAAATACCAGGCGTAGGCGTACGCAAGATCCCCAATAAAGTTGCAAGACCTCAATTGATTAATGCAGCGCATGAGAGGGTGGCATCTACACATGCTGGCATGGCCGCCACAATTTCACTATTACAGGCCCGTTACTGTTGGCCTGGTCTCTATAAGGAGACAAAGCAGTATGTCCTTTGTTGTGACATCTGTCAACAAATTAAAGTTTTGACGGCTAAGCGCCCGCCACAGACTCCCCTCTTAATATCAAACAGACCATTACAATGTGTGTACTTGGATCATTGTGGTCCACTGGCACCAGACAGTGCATACAAATATATCTTGGTGGCTGTAGATTCTTGCTCCAGATTTGTGTGGGTATGGCCACAACGCTCGGCTGACGCTTGAACTGTTATTAAAGATTTGCGTGTCTTTGTCGGTACATATGCAGTTGCGGCGTTCCATTCAGACTAGGGCCCTGCTTTTGCCTCAAGGGCATTCAGGGACACCATGGCTACTTTGGGGGTCCAGCTCCAGTTCTTGTCTCCATTTCATCCCGAGGGAAATTCTGTCGTGGAGCATTTAAATCGCGATTTAAAGCAGTCCTTAAGTGCTAGAGTCTTAGGTATGGGTCATAGTTGGCTAACCCTCCTGTATGGAGTACAGAGAGCACTGAATAACTTTCCTAGAAGGTCCCTGGGGGGTCATACTTCATATGAGTGCCTGTTCAGAACACAAATGTTTGTTCCGGATCTAAATGGTCCTGGTGTGGAGGCGGCGGAAACGCCTTTTGACATAAACGATCATGTCACTGTTTTGCAGGAATTACAACAGTTCCGTGAAGATAACTCTTCTAAAAGTGCTGCCTCCACAGGAATTAAGGATATGCCAGTAGCGCCTACTGGTTGGATTCCCAGAGTTGGGGATCTTGTGCGTGAAAAGGTCGCAGTAAAAAAAGAATTTGGCCCTTCTTCGAGCACCGGTCCCTGTGTTGGGAATACACTGGACAAGAACTGTTATTTTACCACCATTGCCAGGTGCCAAAGAATATTGCTTTGTCTCCATCGACAATGTCAAGTTACAACATGTGGCCGATTCTGCACAGCAGACCAAGAGGAACGTCCAGTAGTTCCCGAATCCCTCTCACTACTGGGGTAGATGTTCCGCTCCAAGTGATTTACACCAACACTGTTGCCTCTCTGAGTTTGGGGAGGGTGGAAGATGATCTTGCGATAGTTCCACTGACGACAAATAATTTGGAAACATTTGATCGAGTCACTATGACTGCTGATGTTGCGGGTGTTGTTATCTACAGTGTACCACCGCGAGAAACACCTACTCCTCCGTTGAACACGGCGGCACCTTTTGCAAGAACTGCCTCTGGGTACTTTGCCAACAACGACGATGGTCTGTCGGACTCTTTTGCCTCTTCAACACCTGACCGAGGTCCACGTAAGCTGATTTATTGGCTTAAAGATAAGTATTTTGTTTTTCCTTGGAACTATCTGTGGCTTTTAATGACTATGATAGCATTTTTTCTGTGGATAGGGTTTGTCGTTACCTTTTTCTGTTAATACATGGTCATTTTCTTCCTGAGAGATCAGCGGTTGAACAGGTGGAGGAGGTGTGGAAGCCACATTTTTCATCACATAAGGTTCGAAGAGACTTGTCCTTTGTGAACATTTCTGCAGTGCCAATTCCGGATGGGATTGTGTGGGATAAAGTAATGTTTGATATATGCGGTCCCACTGAGATAATTCAAAAACCGTACATTCTAAAGTTATCCATGAATGGTATCGTAATACCAGGCATTGTATCTGATGATTGGGACGTGAAAACAGTTGATTCCATGATGACTGAGTTACAATATTATACTGTCTATGAGAATGAAGATGTTTACCAGTTTAAAGACAATTATGGTGACATGTTTTGTTATAATTATTATGGGCACCGCTTTATACATAAAGCCAGTAGTCCAAAGACAATATTTGACTACACGCAATGGGAGCATTGCCCGACTCCCCCGCGAGGGAGTTCTAAAACATATTCTGACAAATTTGCTTATTTTTCTGGGCATCATCAAATAAATGCTAAGTCATATTATTTTAAGTTAACTCCGTATAAAGATAAGCAAATGTTGTTGACTAATACGAAATTCATATACTCAGATTCCTTTGTTTCCCGACTGTCAATTGAGGCCTATGAATATTGGTCAAAAAATGTTGATTTGAAAAGTGTTTGGGGAACAAAACATTGACAGACACAGGGTAGAGAAACATTGTTTAGAGCATGTCTCATTCCTGTCCAAATGACTTTTTAAATGAAAGTGTACAACAGACTAGCTGTTTGGGCTCAGCAACGATTAGAGAATTGAATATGCCTGGCATACCTGCCCCTACCAAAATGAAGGATTGGCAGAAATATATCAATGCCACTTTTAGTGAACTTACAGACTGGGTTCAGAATGGTACATTTAACACTTCATTGTCACGTCCGGGCGGGTGGTTATTGTGGCCTATAGACACCAACGGGTGTCATCGACGTTTTGTCACCTGCTCGGGGGTTTCAGGACGAGTAGGGCAGACCCTCGCTACATATCACCTGAACATGCTGAAATTATTACTACATATAGCGTGGGAAAATTGTGTCAACAATGGTTAAAATCATCTACACTAGATGCAGTTAAGACACATCTCACTCTCCTGTCTAATAACACTGACTTGCAAGATTTTTTGTTAGGCCCAAAGACACCACGTAGGAAACGTTTTTTGTACGAAGTGTACAATGAAATATGGAAACTTTCCCAACAAGAGGCTGCGGCCCGATTAAGGCAGATAGATCAGGAAAATTTGAAAAAGGCATTTGTTGTAGATAATGGAATTCACACCCTGTCCGACCGAATATATACCATTGACAACATTGTTTCTTCTGCCATAGACATTATACGATCTGATATGTCTTCATTATACCATGGACAAAGTCAAATATGTAGAAAAAGGGGAGTTTTAGGCTTGGCAAGTACTTTTAAATGCCAAGTCGAATTGGCAGTGAAACTGCACACACAGGCCTTTCAATGGCAGGCCTGAGACAAGGCTAAAGGGCTACGTAAGTGGGTGGTACAATCAGTGCTGCAGGCCCACTAGTAGATTTAATCTACAGGCCCTGGGCACACATAGTGCACTCTACTAGGGACTTATAAGTAAACTAAATAGCCCAATTGGGTAAGATCCAATGTTACCATGTTTACAGGGAGAGAGCATATGCACTTTAGCACTGGTTAGCAGTGGTAATGTGTGCTGAGTCTAAAAACCAGCAAAAACAGTATCCAAAAAGTGGAGGGAGGCAGGCAAAAAGTTTGGGGTGACCACCCTAAGGCTGTCAGGTCTAACAACTACAAACACTTCATAATATGCAGCCCTAACCACCATCCAGCTCAGATCCTGCACTGACTAGGTAGGTCAACTGGCATCTTGTGGGACATGACCTAGCCATCTGACAGAGATCAGAAACACTATGAGACACATCACACCTATGTGGCTTCTGAAAGGTAAACTCCTCAGCCATGAATACATCCAAACACTCACAATCTGTGAGAATGATCTTCTGCGTACAGTCCCTACAGGCTATTGCCAGGGTACAAACTCTAACATCACACATGGTTAACAATGAAGGGATTGGCATGTTGTGAAAAGAAAAAGTCTTGACTGTCCATGTGTGGGCATGTGCAAATACAGATGCAGACTCATGCCACTTCGGGTAGGGGGGTCTGTGTGTCTCATCATCAACACAAAACACACTTTTGACATATGTGTCTATAATGCATAGATTATGTTCAGAATAACATAGGCATGCATTGTACATTTTCTGCAATGAGTCACAGATCATGGGTTACCATGAAACAACACACAGTTTGCACTTATGCAAGGTCATAAATGCAATAAGCCTACACAAGACACATGTGACCTGTTTGAAGGTGACAACTGGCTGTGGGATAAATGAACCTGTCAAGGCTCGGTAACACACATTGACAGAGATGCCATGTGCAGATCAATCACATATCATCAACTCACCCTTAATACCATTTACATTCTTATCAGAGGATGGAGACTCAATACTCTGCATATTAGCATAGCAACAAGATTTGGCCTCATAGCATTGACATAGGTGCAGGGAAAAAAAACAAATGCTACTGAAGATGAAAGTGAGGGGATCAGCCATGGTGGATGAAACCATATCAATAAATGCCACAACCTTTGGAGTCCAAAGTCCAGTGCCCTACTACCATGTAAGGTGGAATGAGGTTGGAGAACAGTCAACAAAGTGAATAATTGGCACACACAGGAGTGAAATCAGGAAGAGGTCACTTGCTGGCAGTTATTGGTGACTTGCAATCTGTACCTCCGGAAGTCTTGGGTAGATGTCCCCTCTTGGGGGAGGGGAATGTCTGCAGCTACAGAGGCAGGGGTGTCTAAGGCAGGTGCTTCCCCTGACAAGGTCTCCCTCCCAGTGGCTGCCACCGATTTAGAAGGGCCTGGTGTTGTTTGGCCAAAGAAAGGGGTGTGGTGTTGCTCACAGTCACTGATCAGGGTACGGCTAATCTCCCTGAACACCCCTAACAGGGAGGCCAGGATGGTGGTGTGGCCTTTTCCAATGACCCAAAATAGAAGTCCCTCTGCAGCTGCTTGATTTCCCTGAGTTTGATAAGTACCTGGTCCATCATGCCTTGGGATTGTTGATAGGCTCCCAAGACTTAGCTGATGGTGTCCTGATCAGGACCTTCCCCAGTGGCCTCATACCACTGCCCCACAACATCCCTCTCACACACCCCACGTGCCTGCACCATTTGCCCTGGTTCCAGGACCATCATTGCCGGAGGTGTGTTGCTATGAATCAGGGTCATGGCATAAGATAGTACTTACTGTTCCCTGGACACAAGTTGGGGAGCAAATTGCTGCCTGAGACGTAAATGCAACCGAGCTGGGAGGAGTCGATGTGGTCATGGTGAGGCTCACTGGAGTCCTCTGACCAGGTTGTCATGATGGGCCAGCACTGTCCTCAATGTCCAGGAGTGTTGTCGTCACTGAGGGCTTCATCCATGGGGGTAGCAGCAGTCTCTTCAGTGGTCTTAGTATTCCCAGTGGCAGCACGACCTGTCAATGTGAGAAATATAATGTTACAGATTTGTTGTGACATCTGCTTCCAATTGTTTACAGTGACATTCAACCAAGGCCCTGTACATATTGAATTGGCAGGTTTTCCTTAAGTGACTGGTACACATGCTATCAATTGTAGAGACCTGCCATTTCTGAGCTATATTTCAGTCCACCAGCTGCAGAATGTATGAGTTCACTAACACTTGGGAGGATGGTCATAGACCTGCATCTTGCCAGTAGTGCAGGCAAAGCAGTGGATGGGCAGGATGTGGCATTGAGCATTTTAAGTCCTAGTTGACTGGTATGCAGGCAGACCCTGGACATTGTTGTTTATGTGATTGTATGCATCATGTGGTCAGTGTATTGTGAATGTGTCTGCTGCCAATACCATTCAAGTGATGCATCTTGAGGTCTTTGATTCATGTTTGTATTGGTGCACACATGTTGAGCTGTCCTCCATGTCCACAATAACTTTATCTTGTTTTAGCTGCTTTAGATGGATTTAGGTTTTTAGCCACATCACAGAGGGTGCCATGATCTGTCTCTTGGTCTCTCCCAGGTGAGTAAAGTTCAGTTGTGAGTTCACAAGCAGATGCATTTTCACATATGTATAATGTCCTGGTGATTGAAATTACATGGACTGGCCCTCCTGGAATTTACAGTAATGTTACTCCAAGCACTACACAGTATATATAAGTTATCCTCCTAGATGTGTACCCTTCCATTGCAAGTTCACAAGCAAGGATATTGGGGCAGATGTACACTGGGCTTGTGTTTGGATTTTGTGGGGCAGAGCCTCCTGGCCTTAGCAGTCATGTCACTCCCTGTGCTCCATGCAGCTGTCATATGTCACCCCCAAGATGAGTGCACTTCATGTGTGAATTCCCAAAGAAGGGTATTTTGGCAAGTGTACACTGGACTGGTGTTTGAAGTGACAGTAAGGGATCCTCATGTGAGTTGCAGTGATGTAACCTCCAGTAATAAACACTGTTAGAAATTGGGTCTTTGGTTGGCAGTCAGGTTGCCCCCTGTCTGAGCAAGGACCCTCATTCTAGTCAAGTTATCAATTAAAAAGCAAAAAGAGTCTTCGTGTAGCTTTAAACACCTAATAACACTGTTAGTGTGAAAAAGTACCTTGAGTGCGTCACAAAATACCCTGCACAGGCGTCAAAAAGGACTTGCGATGCGTCGTCTTCACTCACGAGCGAGACCTTGCGTCGTTTCACCCTTTCATCAGGGCACGTTGTTTCTTCTCTCTGCAGGAGAGCAATGCGTCAATCTAGTCAGCACTCTCGGGTCCGGGCAGGTCTTGCGTTGTTTTTACACGCCCAGCGGTACTTGTGTCAGAAATCCAGCCGCATGATGATTTGAAAACCACACAGCGCGGGTTGCAATCTCACCAGCCTCCGTCAGCGATGGTGTGCGTTGTTTCTCCAGCCCCGGTTGTCGATCTTTGGGTTTCATTGCAGGCGAGCGTCGATTTTCAGCCACGAAGCCGGCGGCTAGTCGATTTTTCAACTGCAGATCGGAGTCACAACGATCTTTTCCCTGCACAGCAGTCTTTGCGTGGATTTCTTCCTCTTAGGCTGCCAGCTTCTCCTTTTAGGGTCCCAGGAACTGGATGGGCACCACTTAGCAGAGTAGGAGTCTCTCCAGAGACTACAGGTGCTGGCAGAGAGAAGTCTTTGCTGTCCCTGAGACTTCAAACAACAGGAGGCAAGCTCTAAATCAAGCCCTTGGAGATCTTCACAAGATGGAAGGCACAAAAAGTCCAGTCTTTGCCCTCTTACTCTGGCAGAAGCATCAGCTGCAGGATAGCTCCACAAAGCACAGTCACAGGCAGGGTAGCTCATCTTCCTCAGCTCTTCAGTTCTTCTCCACGCAGAGGTTCCTCTTGGTTTCCAGAAGTGTCTAAAATATGCGGTTTTGGGTGCCCTTCTTCTACCCAATTTCTCCTTTGAAGTAGGCCTACTTCAAAGTAAAGTCTCTTTGGAATGTGAAATCCTGCCTTGGCTAGGTCAGGCCCCAGACACTCACCTGGGAGTTGGAGATTGCATTGTGTGAGGGCAGACACAGCCCTTTCAGGTGTGAGTGATCACTCCTCCCCTCCCTCCTAGCACAGATGGCTCAGCAGGAAATGCAGACTACACCCCAGGTCCCTTTGTGTCACTGTCTAGTGTGAGATTCAACCAGCCCAGCTGTCAAACTGACCCAGACAGGGAATCCACAAACAGGCATAGTCACAGAAATGGTATAAGCAAGAAAATGCTCACTTTCTAAAAGTGGCGTTTTCAAACACACAATCTCGAAATCAACTTTATTAAAAGATGTATTTTGAAATTGTGAGCTCAGCGACCCCAAAATCCACATGTCCTTCCGCTCCCAAAGGGAATCTACACTTTAATAATTTTTAAAGGTAGCCCCCATGTTAATCTATGAGAGGGACAGGCCTTGCAACAGTGGAAAACTAATTTAGCAATATTTCACTGTCAGGACATATAAAACACATTACTGCATGTTCTACCTTAATCATACACTGCACACTGCCCTTGGGGCTACCTAGGGTCTACCTTAGGGATCCCTTACATGTAAGAAAAGGGAGGTTTTAGGCCTGGCAAGTGAGTACACTTGCCAAGTCAAATTTACTGTTTAAGACTGCACACTCAGACAGTGCAGTGGCAGGTCTGAGACATGATTACAGAGATACTTATGTGGGTGGCACAACCAGTGCTGCAGGCCCACTAGTAGCATTTGATTTACAGGCCCTGGGCACCTCTCGTGCACTGTAGTGGGGACTTACTAATAAATAAAATATGTCAATCATGGATAAACCAATTACATACATATTTTGTAAAGGAGCACTTGCACTTTAGCACTGGTTAGCAGTGGTAACGTGCCCAGAGTAACAAAAACAGAAAAATTAGAGTCCAGCACACATCAACAACCAGGGAAACAGAGGCAAAAAGTTAAGAGAGACCACGCCAAGGATGAATGAAAAGTCTAACACACACACAATACTGATGGTTTCCTCCCAGGTGAGTACACTACAGTGATGTTTGGTACACATTGGTATTTTGGGGGAGGACACAGTTTAGGGGTCTTGATTTGGGGGAGCAGTACCTGTTGCGAGTTGCAGTCCTGTCACTCTCACTGCATCACAATACCTAACAGCTGCCAACTAACCCAGTGAGCACACAACATATGAGCATTGACATACTGTTGTCTTCAGGGAAGGGGACACTCTTCTGGTGTTTGTATTTGCGGTAGCAGTGTATATTGGCCTTAGCAGTCCTGTCAGTACCCACACACTATACAGATACCAACCTCTCAGGTGAGTACCCTTCAATGGTGGGTTCAGGGACAAGGGTCATTGGAGCAGAGGACACTGTGGTGGTTCAGTGGAGTGACAGTAGCAGTGCCTCGTGGCCCTAGCGGTGCTGTCAGTGCCTGTACTACCCACACACTATACTAATGTCATCCTCCCAGGTGGGTACACTTCACTAGGGATTTGCCAAACAAGGTAACTTTGAGTATGATACACTGTTCTGGTTTGTGTAATTGTAATACAGTGTCTGCTGGGATTGTAGTGCTGTTAATTCCCTGCACACAATGTACACAGCTACTGTTCCCCCAGGTGAGTCTAGTTAACATGTAAAATGCCAGACAGTGGGCTATGGATAGGTAGACACTGGGTTGGTGAGTGGGGTGACAGTGAAGGTGGTCAGAGATGAGCAGTGAGCATGCTTGACAATACATTTTAATGTGATATTTTAGTGTTGTGTGACTTGCCAGACTCTACTCCCCCAAGTATTCCTGTCAAGTCCTCAGGATGCAGGATGGCCAAGACCTTCTCCACCCAAGTTGTGTGTTGCAAGGGAGGAGGTGGGGGAGCACCGCCTGTCTTCCTTCCTGCAGCTGGTGCCTGGATACCATAGAATGGTCCTTCCCCCTGAGGTCATTCCACCTCTTCCTGATGTTGTCCTTTGTGCTTGGAGTGGTGTCTACATGGTTCACTCTGTCCACTATCCTTTGTCACATTTCCATTTTTCTGGCGATAATAGTGTGCGGACATCAGCTCCAAATAAATGTGGCTCTACTCTTATGATTTCATCCACCATGACTCTTAACTCCTCGTCAGTGAAACAGGGATTTTTCCGGGGTGACATGATGGTGCTAAGGGAAAAGACTGAACTTAACAGGTGACGGTAATTTTGTGAATTTGGGAAGTGCAAATTGATGTGCCTGGGAAAAAAGTGTGAAGGGGGTGGTATGTAATGTGAGAAAAATTGCAGGGGTGCCTATTCTAGTTCTATATCTTTTCTGTTATGCACTCTGGCTTCAGTGTTTGGTGTTGTAGATGCAAAGGACTGTGGTGTGGGCAGGTGTGTTGAGTGTGGCAATGTGTGTCAGCTGTGTTGCTTTCAAATCCATCCAATGTGGTGTTCTATAGTACTGTGGTGACTGTGAACCACCGTAGTACGGACCACTATTGGTTTACCGCATGGCTGAACCGCCACTGCGACTTTCAGTTGGTGGTTGGTTGACTGGCTGTTGGTTCTGGTGCTGCCTATTTCCCACCCTCCATAGGACTGGTGGTCTTCTGTTTTTGGCGGACTTTTGGGGGTCCTGCCTGTGTAACTCATAATAAAGCAGTTTTATGACCGCCAACATGGCGGTCTTTTAGGGGCCATCACCTTAGCAGTCTGGCGGTCAGACCGTCAAATTCTTAGTGAGTCCCTATGTATGGGCAAGCTCCTCTATTCACAGAAAATTCACTGTGTCTGTGATCCTACTAAGAAGAAGCTCAATTTGATATGACAATGACACAGCAGTAATCTGGAGGGATACAGCTGCTGACCGTACTCTGTGCCATCAACTTCCCCTGAGGAACCACTCCAGAATCACACAGGTAAACAGTCTGCCAAGCTCTAAAAATGGAATAATAACAGCAATACATTGAACACAAACATGTCTAAGATTGTTCTCCTCTGAAACCTGCACAAACCTGAGAAAAGTCTAGCTCTCTGTTTATCTCTGTGCATGAATGTGACAACCTCCTTAAAGCAGAGAAATTCAGAATTTCTCAGTGCAGCCATTGCTCTATGTGTGCATTCCTGGCAAACACACACCTATACAGTTGGCATCCAATTGACTGCACCTTCATGTACTTCCAATGTAAATATGACTATACAATTCCAGTTAACATAGAAAATAACCAAAGCGGAGATTATCATTTTCTGATACAGCTATAGTAATAATTCCATGTCAACTGATATTGATTTCTTTAAACTCTGCTCTTTTTATACAGTGACTTGACTCCACTTACTTTTCAGATCAGACAGAACTGGGCTCTGCTGTGACGGGAATGAACAATAGTCCAGCATTTTGATAGGACGGAAATCTGTAGCTTAGGATGTCTCTACTTGTACTACATCACTCTTTTTGCAAAACAAAAAAAAAAAACAATAGCCCTGATGCTGTGCTTAATTTGTAAATAAAAAGGCGCCGGTGCCCAAAGCCCTCTTCTTAAACACGCGGCTGCAGCAATTAATTGTTTGAACACGGAATACCTAGGCGGCGTAATCCTGAAGCCATCCAAGACCTCTTTAATCCATAGAAAGCCAATCCCTGTCCCGTCAGCTCACTCTTGCAGCTTTCTACTTTCTCGCTTTGTGACGCTTTTTCTTTTGTCCCTTTCTCCGTCTGTCCCATATGTGTCTTTTGCTCGCAGCAAATGCTTGAGGCAGAAGAATAAGCCCCGGCCCTCAAAAATAAGTGCTGGTGCTCAGCACCAGAATCAACAAGCACAAATTAAGCACTGCCCTGATGTACAGAGAGGTTCTCCCTCTGCATCGGGCAACTAATTATTGTTCTTACCAAGGACAGACAAGCCTCTCAGAGGCAGGAAAAAATCACACTCATCTGACACATAGGTCCGCTGCACTGTTTGAGTTTGAGCAGACCGGTCAATGTTTTGAATGGCGTGGACAGCTTTCACGGTGATTAGCCTTGGTTCACCTCTGGCAGCTTGACTTGAGCAGCAATCTAATACTCCTAGAAAGCGTATGAATGTGTTTTGTGTGTAACAAACAGGTCAAGCAGTATAGTTAAGAATATATTACATTTCAGTGCCTACTTTAAGAGCAGTCAAAGGAACCATTTTGTTCGGAAAAAAAATGTCAAAAACTAGAGTGATTTACAATATGCGAGAAAAGGGAAAACCTGAGAAATTAAGGTCAGTGGGAGAAACCTTGTCCTAAATTAAAAATAAATAGCATGTGCTAGGATAGATTACTTAGTGGCGAATTAGAGAAAGGTGGTAATGGAACATCCACCAAAGATCACCAGCGGTGACATTTATTTTTGGCAGCATAGGCATCGAACGTAGAGTGTTTGACCACTGCTGCTCTGTCGCCGTGGTCAATTTGATAGGCCAGCCATTGAGTTAACCACATTTTGGAGTCTGAACTGCCATAACTTGCCAGTTTTGCCAGTCTGACAGCCAAGAAACTGGTGAGTAGGCTGTTGTTTAAATGTAAATACACATGGGATCAAGCAAATTAAATTGATACCCTGACAAGGGCCTGGTTTATCGTTTGGAGAAAAGGCACTGCGTTACAACTGTGGTGGTTATCAGATCCACCTTCTCACAAGTGTCTTACATCCTAATCCTTGTACTCCGGTGGATGCGTTTTCAGTCACATTTGTGACGGAGTACCTATTTGCCAAACTGTAAATCAGGCCCAAAGTTCTGTGTGAGGTTATGAAGTCCAGTGTCTTGTAAATGCACGCTTTTAGGCACAACCAGTGAACTTAAAAACAACAAACGTGCGAGGGAAATGGGTCCTGATTGATGTAGGAAAACATCCACAGTGTCGCTCAGGGCCACTAGCTTGCTACATCACATCCATTCTCACTGGAGACGCGCTCATATGTTTGCAGGGGATAGAAGATGAGCAGTTTCTGTTTCAATGTTTACCAAATTCCATTCAGAGTTAAGGGCACCCTCAAGTGGTAGCGAGAAAATAAATCGTACTGGCCAGAGACTTCCCTGCATCTTTAAGTCTGCCAGCCTTTGGTGGAGCATTGATCTGCAGTGATTCAAAACCAGCTGATGTTAAACTTCATTTTGACCGAAAGTAAGAAAATACTTGAATATGCCCGATTTTGAAGGAGCGTGCAAACTGGTCGATTTATAAATGATCAGACCCTGCTATAATTATAGGTCACATGTATGCCAGCACACATATCCCATTGTGGAAAATGTCCTAAAAATAGAACCAAGTAACAGGGCACAAGACAAGCAACATCCATGTGCACATGTTTTTTGCGGTTTTATACTTGTTTACATAACATGACATTTACATATTATACAATTTGCCATCTGTGACCAATAACTACACAGAAATGTGGTTAAATGATTACACGTGGTAAATTATGAATGTCTGGCGTAACAGTATTCGTCACAGATGAACAATTTCGTGTTCCTCTATTTTCAATGTGAAACCACCTTTCACTGCAAAAATAGGACAGCAATGGGATCAAGAGCTTGTTTCTGAGAAGATAGATTTGGTCAGTTTGACTGGTCAGTGGGATAGACCCACCTTTAGAAGGACGGATCAGGGGATATCGATATAAAGAACGCTGATATCATGAGCAGCTCCTCCGCTAGGGTGGAGGAGCGTCACCCCTCCCCTTCGCCAGTAGCAGCAGCTGCCAAACTTCTGCAATACAACGTGCAAACTATGTTTATTGTTGTCGTATTGTAGAAGGGGTGGGGTCGTGGACCTGATGAGCACAGAAGGGGAGTGCTCATCACTCCCTCTCAGTGAGTTTGTATGTTTGGCCAGCCATCTCAGGCCGGCCAAACATACATGCGCAGTAAGCACTATCCAACCTGGCACCACAGTGCCGGGTTGGAGAGAGCAGGCAGACTCTCTCAGTCTGCCTGGGAGCGCCCTGACTGGGTGCTCCAACCAATCAGAACTCTGCTGTCAAGCTATTCAGATTGGCCGCAGGGCAGGCTGGGAGCCTGTGCCTGCAGTGAAGGAAAGAGGAGCTGTGCAGTGGTGGCCGTGGCAGCGGATTCAGGTACATTTTTTTTTTTTTATTATTAATTTTTCTCCCTCCCCCACGCCTGCATATTGGAATAAATCCTGATGTCCTGCACAGCCAGTTCAATCCTTCCTCTCACTACATTCACAAGAGTGGGTGCTTCTTCAATGTGGTAGGGAGCGGAGGAGGGCCAGTTTCGTACTTTTCTGACTGATTGTTATGTTGTGACCACAGAACCAACCTTCTATACTCCAAACTTCCCAGCGAACTGACTGCCAATATTGACTTCCATGCCTTTTCTTTTCTGTTCTCACTTACGTAGTACAAATGATTCTCTTCTGAATTGTTGGCACGTTTGATACAGCAAAATACAAACAAATGACAGATGGTATGGGAAATCATAAACTCTCGGGTAATCTGCCACTGATTTCATTTAACAAATTTCACATTTCTCTTGAAAAATTGCTTAGAAATTAACGTGAAATGCAATATTTGCACCTACTAAATAACTTCGAAAGTAATACCATCTGTAAATCTATATATTTATACTATCTCAGGTACCCATGTTGGCAACGTTCCTTAAATGTATATTTGTATACTTTGAATAATTTAAGTCTGGTCATATTTCAGCTTCATACTTTGTGCTTGAAGCTTGCTATCCTGCAATAACACAAAATATGTGTGCGCTGTTAAAACAGTGACACATCAATATAAAAACCTGAACTGTTGTTAAGATTCACTCCTCGAAAGAATCAGATATGATATACTGCATTTGTAAATATTTTAGACCTCTTGAAATGTAATGTTCAAAGAATCCTGTCAAAATTAAGTGCATTAATTCTTTCACGAGCTACAGACTTTCACCTAAGAGCTAAAGCTGTCAAAAACAAGTAGCCTTCATCAAGGCACATACATTCCTAACATACTCAGAATGCTTTCTTTAAAGTACCTTTAAAATTGGCATTACATGGAATTAACACTAGAAAGGAACTTGATGTTCATGTTGGTTTTACATCGTTACACCTCCTGCTTAATAAAATAGTAGCAAATAGATCTGGCTTTACCTTTCGAATGTACCCAAGCACAGGCATTCAGAAATGCGCAGAGATTTTCTTGTGCAGTTTCTCTATGTAACCAGCATATTTTTGTGCTTATTTTGTATGTTCTATGTATGTTCCCTGTTCTTTTATTTACAAAATGTGCTGCTGTGTCTCCGGCTGCATGAAGACATTGCACAAATGGTGTGAGGTCGAAGATTAAAACTAGACCTATTGGCTGTGCTTTTGCTTATTATGAGTAACAAGCAGCCTCCATTGCCTTCGGAGCCACCGCAGCTCGATGCATCCTTGCTGCAGATACCGCGCATCTCTTATTGACTGCAACTTCAACTACGCCAGGCTCTTCATCACAAGCCTGCAGCTCTTCAGAGCCGACACATCACCCCAACTGTGAACTGCAACCCTGATGCTGTATTTCACATTGCAAGCCAGTCAAGGGGAACTTTGACATCAACGCGACAGGCCCTCTTATCAATGCCTCATCTCGACACGTCAGAACTAATTCAATGCCTTGGCTGTGCAATGCATCTTCAGTGCGATTCACGCTCCACAAGCCAGGATTCAAGTTACATTTGTTCACCTGGCCTGAGTTCCTGTAGCCAGTCTGCGCTCATTCACAGCTGCCTGAACTTGTGTCTTTGGCCCGGTCCAGCTCGACAAGATTTAAACAGTTCACACTTTACGCCTCTTAGCAATATTTTTGCAAAAAAGTTCAATATCTCCAGTTCTGCTAATTTGATTGATGTCATTTTGGCCTTTTAAATTCCACTCTATTATTCTAACTCTTCTGTGGACTCTTTTTGTGGTGTAATTCACTGTGTTACTGTTTGAAGTGTTCCACAAATTGTTTACACTTGTCTCTAAGTTAAGCCTGACAGGGCTGTGCCAAGCTACCAAGGGGGTGAGTGCAGGTTGATTTGGGATTGCTAGAGAAAGCCCAGTGTGCATGTGTGTTTGGCTTGCCGAGATGGCCGGCAAAACACACAAGTGCACTGAGGGGAGTGCACAGTGCACTCCCCTCGTTCCAGTCACCCCTATTGGCCCGCCCCTTTAACAACGAAAGTATAATTAACATAGTTTATTATACTTTCGTTGTTAAAGGTTTGCAGCTGCTGCTGGTGGGGGGGGGGATGCATAGCGGAGGAGCAACCACTGTATGAATTTATTTATGTGGTTTTTCTATAGTGTGAACCTAGCCACATGGCAGTGAAGCTCTATATAGTGGTTCTTCTTAACTGTGAACTCCTCGTGAAGAACTACTGAAAGTGAGGGACCCCAGCACAATTTCTACAATTTTAACCTCAAAATAATACACAAAAGATGAAAAAGGTACTCAACAAAAAAATTCACAAATTCGAATTACAATGAGGTACAAGAGAAGCGTTGGAGAATACCTAAACTAGCATACAATAATAACTTACATACAAGAGTACAATAAAAATAAGGTTGATCGTGGCTGCTTAGCTTGGAGGAAGAACAGTCACTCCCATGCTTTCCAAGGAATGGAATAGTTTCTAATAAGGCATGAAAACTGATTCTTGCTTGTTAGAAATGGGGTTTCTGGTTGGCTAGGGTATGCACCTAAGCCAGACAGAACCTACCCACTCTAGTCAGGGCAAGGGAGTTACATGTCCAAGATAACCCCTGCTCACCCCCTTGGTAGCTTGGCATGAGCAGTCAGGCCTAACTCAGAGGCAATGTGTAAAGCGTTTCCACAACACACACAACACACATAACGCACTATCCCCACCTCAAAGGAAACACAACACCAAGTTATATGAAAATATACTGTATTGTACACAACACAATTATTAGACCAAACATCACATATCAGTAGTATCCTGCTACTTTAGCAGTTGTCAGAACATTACACATTAGTTACTTTGCGAACTAGCAGTAGTCAACATATAACACACAGGTTACTCAGTATTCTGCAACATGAGCAGTGGTCAGGAAACACGTTATTACACCAAAGCATGTGTCATAAGAATATCATAAACACCCATATTAGGAACATTATAAAACATATGGCAAGTCCGAAAAACATATTAGCATGTTATGCCCATAAAAGGAACATTTGCATACACATATGAAGGCATCATAAACAGGTAGGCAACATATAAATCAATAAAGCCTCTAGAAAGAACTTATGTTCTACATATTGTCCCTTAGGAGTACCTGCTCTTCTGATGAGGCACCTTCAGTGCCAAGGAATGGAGAAGGGGCCCCCGGCGCTCCTCTGTGCAATGTGGGGACCTCTTTAAAACTCTGCGGTGGAAGGGGGCAGCACGCACCCCCTCTATACTCCTGGTGGGCCCATCTGAGGGCCTGCGATCGCTGGAGGCCTCCCCGGGTCTCCACCAGCCCTCACGAGGGGGGTCAAGGTCACCAATTACAGTTTGGTAAACGAGGGGGGCGCTATGCACCCCATCCGGTTTCAGGATGAGCCCCTCCTGGGGCCCACGATCACTGGGGACCCACCCAGGGCCTCCACCGACACTCACAGGGGGGGCCAAAGCCGGGGAAAAGTGGTTGGTGGAGGGGGGCACGCAACCCTCTGTTTCAAGGGCAGGCCCCTCCTGGGACCTGTGATCATTGCGGGCCTCCCCTGGGCCTTCACTGGCCCTCCAACGAGGGGGGGGGCAAAGATCAGCACTGGCCCACCACGTGCCAAACAAGGGACCGGCGGCGCGGGAGAGCCTCCAGAGAGGCTTCTGCCCCACCCGCAGTCCTGCAGAGACTTCTCCTGGTTCGGTGGGGCAAGGAGAGGCTTCCTTCTCTCCTGCCCATCTCGTCCGGGCCCAGCAAGGGCCTTCTGGTGCCCCGGGGGCACTCCTCAGAGCTATCCTTGCCCCAGGGGCACTGCTAGGAGCACGCTTGCTCCAAAACCAATTTTGCAAGTTGCTTTGTGCTCCGGGAGCACAGAAAACAGAACGACCCTGGTGCTGCCTTTGCCTACAGCCCTGGTCGTGGCAGTAATGTCAGGCAGCGCTCAGATGAAGTGCTGCCAAAAGGGCTGAAAAAAACAAAGAAACAGAGGCGCTTCCCAGGGGTGGAGATCCACTCTTGATAGAGCGCTTTTCCAAGCGCTATGAAATGGGAATAAAGCGCTCCTCCTACACTTCAGCAGCTGATAACAGAGGGCAGGGGCCACAGCACTCTGGTCCTGGGGGACAGAGTCCAAAAAAAGGCCCACAGGTGGAGGGGCCCAGCAACAGGCCAGCACAAAGAAGATGCAGCAAATGGCAATTCCTTTACAGTGACCAATCAGGTCACAGGTCAGCACAGCAGCAGCAGTCCAGGGCGGTCCCTGGTGAGTCCTTCCAGCATTTCTGTGTCCAGTTCCAAGATGTTTCAAAGAGTTTCTAAATTGTGGGGGAAATTCCCTTGTACTTATACTCAGTCCTTACAGTGTTTTACAATGGTGGGGGAGAGGAGGTTCCAACCAGTGACAACTGGTTCTAGGAGTGCCCCCTCTCTCCTTCAGCACGGTCTCCAAACATCAGTTGGGGGTAAACGACCCTACGGTGTGAGGCCAGGGCACAGCCTTTACAAATGTCGGTGTGCACTGCCTCTCCCTTCTCTCAGCCCAGAAAGACTATTCAGTATGCAGATGCACCTCTGTGACACCTCCACCCTCCCTCTGCACAGGCTGTCTGAAAAGTATGCACAAAGCCCCTACTGTCACTCTGCCCAGACGTGGATTGGAGTCAAGCTGCAAAACACCAGAGTCATAAGCACAGAGAAATGCACACTTTCTAGAAGTGTGGCATTTCTGTAATACTAATACAAAATACACCTACACCAGTAAGCAGTATTTATTATCACCATCACAACCATACCAAACATGCCTATGCTACCCCTCAAAAATCAGACAATACCCCTTACACATAAGGTAGGGCATTTGTAATGCAATCATCTGAGAAGGCAGCACTCACAGCAGAGAGACACCCAGTTAGGTTGTTTGTCACTACCAGGACAGGCCACGCCACCTGGCACATGTCCTGCCTTCTACATACATGGCACCCTGCCCATAGGGTTAGCTAGGGCGTACCTAAGTGGTGACTTACATGTAGTAAAATGGGAGTTCTGGGCCTGGCATGTAAATTTAGATGCCAGGTCCCTGTGGCAGAAAACTGCGCACACAGGCCCTGTGCTAGCAGGCCTAAGACAGTTTTGAAAGTTTACTTCAGTGGGTGGCGCAAGCAGCGCTGCAGGCCCACTAGTAGCATTTAATTTACAGGCCCTGGGTATAGAGATATCACTGTACAAGGGACTTACAGGTAAATTAAAAATGCAATTAGGTATAAGCCAATCATACCAACTTTAGATGGGAAAGCACCTGCACTTCAGCACTAGTCAGTAGTGATAAAGTGCTCAGAGTCCTAAAGCCAACAGCGAGAGGTCAGAAAAAATAGGATGAACTAGGGAAAAAGTCAGGGGGTGAACCTGCCACAAGGGCTAGGTCCAGCATTGCTCACCTCTGTTAGAAAAATAAATTATCAAGAGTCCTTTATTATTCGATTCGGTCTCTCTTAATGGTATAAGAAGTTCCAGCCAGCCAACGCATGTTTCATCATGCCAGTGTAACCCATTGGCTAGGCAAAATACATCCAGGTAATACAGTCAGGCTACAGTTACATACAGTTAGGGGATTATATAGTTTATTAACTCCGATCAGCAAAAACTCTGAAACTCCTGTAGTTCTCAAAGCATCCTTTACAGTGCCCCTTCAAGGCTAATCCAGTCAGTTTATTACACCTTGGTGTACGAAAGTAGTGTTGTATCTTCATAGCTCTCACATTGAGAGAACTACTTTTTTTAAAAAAAAACACTTTATTAAGGTTTGTACAGTGATTCCATACATAGTGCCCGATACAGGGCATCACATTATGAGTCTCAGCATTAATAAATAGCATACATAATCAATAAAGATAGCAATGCGTACATGTAAAATGGGAGCCCTATGTAAACTCCATGTGCTGCACACCTTGTCAGAAACAAAACAACACAAACAATCTTTGGGGCAGAAAGTGGGGTAGGGATGGCCGGAAGGATAAGTTGGGTGGGGATCCCTGTGGCCCCCACTAGTGGACAATAAAGGGAGTTATGTGTGCAGGACTGGCATCGTGGTCTACAGATGTCTTGGTGTAGGGGCCTCTTGTGAGGGAAACTCTTTACAGTGCCTGTCAGGTTCAAGAGCTCAAATTGAGGGGTGGGCTTTGTATTGAGAGCCATCAATGGGACCCCACATCAGCTCACAGGGAGTGAGAGAACTTGGAAACCAGATCTTTATAAGCCTGGACCAGGGCGTCCCATAAATCCGAGATGGGTTATCTCCAAAGCCCTCTCTTCTCCTCCCTATAAAGTGATGTGCCCTTAGCCTACTCCCAATGATGTAGGTCCCATTGCCTGGAGAAGTGGGTAGTAGGGGTTCACTGCCTTCTACGGGTGAAGAATGGCACAGCGTGCCAGAAGCAGGAAAGGTTAAGGACCCAAGTGTAGAGTTTGGTTCCTTCCCGTCTAGGGTAACCTCCCATGAGGATCGATCTTGGGGTATGCTGGAGTGGCCTGTCTGTGAGACACCCCAGGACCTCAAGGAAACGAAGTTTCAATTTCGTAAAGTTCCATATCATATGGGTTAGGTGTCCCCGAGACTGCTGGCATCTGGGGCAGTTCAGGGAGGCCATGCGTAAGAGTGCTCGTAGTTTCTGGGGGGTGCTATGTGAAAGATACATTTGTACACTTTGAATCGTGCATTCCTGGAAATCTGCGAGGGGTACTGAAGACTGGCTTGCATTTCCTTATCATTGAAAACTGTACCAAGTTCATCCTCCCAGCCAGCCCTAATTGTGCATAGAGAGATATTTAAGTATGTCTAAATCCCTTTGTACAGCCAGGTCACTAACCTCCTCCTGTGTCCCATTGTGCATAATGCTTGCAGGGTAGCGTATGGAGGCTGCTCATGTTTGGCCGCCTGCCACTTCTGGTTCATTGGCGGTCGTAGTCCGCCATATGTGAGGAACTCTCGGCCTGGGAGCTCAGTGTGCCCGGTCAGAGACCCAAAGTCCACGAGGAGACCCTTCTCGAACATCTCTCCCACCTTGGACAAACAGACAGCCTCGCAGTGTGCAGGATATCTACATTGAAAGTGATACTTGATGAGAAATGGTGATAAAAGACAGCAGCATGCTACATTCTGTCGACACTCAGTGAGCCCTAGAAGGATCTCAGCTGTGACAGCCTGGGACAGTAACCTTAACCTATATGTAGTCAGTAGAAATATGTGGCAGGAGTAGCCTGGTGTCATGCCTTAATTTCTCTAACAGAGTATCATCCTTCAAAATGCGTGTAATCCATCCTAATAGATCAAGAATAATTGACCTACAAAGGTGAGGATAGGATAAGTAAAACTCAAGAGGCAATGGACTGTAAGATTCTTCCCATTTAAAATGTCATCTATTGGTCCTAACAAACTGATTGTAAAACAAAAGAAATATATAGGAATTTGGTAGTATTGGCAAGTGCTGACTGTGAGTGAACATTAAGGACGAACTAGTTGCCAGTGGCAGCTGTTAGTAATGCCAAAAATCTTTGTCATGATCACAAGCAAGTAATGTGGAATCTCAAGTGTACTAATAAACTAAGGTGCTGTAGGTAATAGTGTTACATAATGAACACTTACCAATAAGAACATTATTGATATGACAGAGTGGTCCATACACAAAATAAGAACTATTTTAACAAAAATAAGATAAAATTGTAATTTCAATTGAAATGGTGGAACTTGTCCAAATGTAGGTTTATTCCAAAAATATTAAGTGAAATGCTAGACTCGAGCGTTTTGCTTTGATTTTTGTTTTTGCTTTTTGGCTCCTCATACATGCTCTTTACTTTCCCGCACAAACCAGAGCTTCAATCAACGCCCCCAATCATCCATACAGTGTTCTGTTTGCTGTAATTACGCAGCTCCACAAGGAAAGCTGAAGATAGCAACTTGATTTTTAACTTTCAATTTAAAATTCCATCACATTGACAGAGCATTTTAATATTGTACATGTACCTTTACGTTGTTTATGTGTATACATTATATTAATCTGAAAATATTATTTAATTTTCTAAAACGTCGAGGACCCTCTACATAGGTATTCTGAATCCACGGGCACAGAGTGAACGAGAGATACCAGAGGTAGCTGGAAACCGGGAGCAGAGGAGTTGTACTGTACCGCGAGTACAAGCCATACATCTATGCCTTTGAAGTTTTCTAACTTCTTTGTGACCCAGGCCTATAATATTTTGCTTTCCTTTAGAAAAGATGGGTGAGTGCTTATGTCACGCTTGACAACATTCCAGTAAACTTCTGAAAACTCCCAAAGCAGTCACTTCTTTTGTCATATATACTAAACGTTTGCAAACGCTGCAACATCAACACCTGAGAAAGGGGCCCAGGGAAAGAGTGCCTACCTTTCTTTTTTAACTGGAAATGTGTAATTCTCAGTTTGATCAGTAGGGGGGTCCCTAGATCTGATTATTACAACCTGTGCAGTAGCAGCACAATACATTTACCCATTCTTGCTTAAATTATCACATTCATACATATTTCAATACTTCAGCGCTACCCAGATATAACTACAGTGCTGTAACAAAAGCACTGTCGATAAACGTGTGCTTTTAATGAAGATTACACCATTTCTAAGGACAAGTGCCGATATTTCTGTTCTCAGGTAGCGGAATGTTACTGAGTGTTTAGAGGCTTGTTAGTAGGGGTATGGTAATTTAGAAACGCCCTCTTTATAATGGATGGAAGTGGGGAAGCATCAACCTTCCCGCAGATGGAAGAAAGTGTACAATTACCAATGTCTTTTTGCGTGTGGCCTATAGAAATGCATGACATCCAGGGGCAGGGAACTGTTTTCCGCACCATCACTGAAAGATACCAAGTCCTAGTAGTTCTAAGGAAACACAGTGGCGGCCACTCCATCAAACGTGTCCTTTCAATGGCCCACTGCAGGACGCCCCGCTTCTGGGTGTCTGGCGGCAGGGAATGTGAA
Source organism: Pleurodeles waltl (assembly GCF_031143425.1). NCBI lineage: Eukaryota > Metazoa > Chordata > Amphibia > Caudata > Salamandridae > Pleurodeles > Pleurodeles waltl. The sequence goes on along the minus strand of NC_090442.1, from coordinate 500,835,345 downwards.
GCACATGGCTCGCTGTTGGTGAGTGAGTGAGCACTCACAGTCCTCAACCGCAGGGGAAATCTTTTCACTGCCCCAAAGTTTGCTTACGTGCTTCTTTAAAACACCTTTACTAACTCTGCACCCCGGGCACCTGGGGAAAGTTTTCAAAAATATATGAAGTTGTGGCACGCTACGTTTTACAAATTCACCCTCTTACATTTTATTCTGTATTGTGCATTGAATAAGTTGCCTCACTAACAGTTTATCATAACAAAACTGTGCATGAGTGTTTGGACACTGTGCGTTTCCCATGTTAATTCTGGTTACAGACAGTTGTATAGTGTAAATGACTTGATGACATCTGTTTTCCAGTAAAGTACAAGATTTGGAGACAGAGTGAATGGGCAGGGTCTGATCCCTTTGGGAAGCGTCCTAAACTACGCGGGCTCAGCTACGCCTACAGTTTGTCCGCAAGCTGAACAACGCTTGACTGAACCACGCATATGCCCTAACCAAACACGTGCGTGGTTAAGGCAGAACGCATATGCACCAGTCCCTTCAGTTGTTGTTTTGGGTGGGCAAGATTCTTTCACATATTGGCTCAAAAGGCTGTACACCACAACAGAGTGCTATGTAAAGAATGTTTACATTTGTTGACTGTAGGTTTTCCAATGGAAAAGAGAACAAAAACATACATCGTCTCATGCATGTTTTCACACCAGCAAGTGAGCCCCCACTGAAATGAATTATGAGTAGGGATAGGGCAGGCATTGTCTGTATTCATATATGTAATTAATATTGCAACATTGAATCTAGCTATTTGAGAGTGCAAGGCAAACTGTGCATAATATATTGATAGTAGTTCGATAGTTAAATTTTGCAGTGCATTACGATCACAAGGAGTAAAATTTCAACACACTATTCTAAGAAGTGCTCATGCTTTGAGAATAAAAAACAGCGACTTATTTTACAGTGGCAATTGATGTCTTAAGCACGCTCGCTCACTTGCCTATGCTTGTGGATGGTATTTTTTTAATTATTATTTATCCTTCAATCACCTCCCACTGCTTCCCCCCCTGAAATTAATTAGTAGCGGCCGTTCCTGCTGAAATCGACTCCTCTTCAATAGAAGTCAAAGCAGAAAATTAAATCCCCCGATTCCCCCGATTCTAAAATATTGGCATGTATGAATTAGTTTCACTTTAAACTGCACGATAGAGAGTCTCATATCCCTCGTGTGACCCAAGCTGTTGCTGCCCAAAAGGCAAGGTGATAAATCCGGAGGTAAGCTTCAGAATGTAGCAGTGAAACCTCGCAAATAGCTTCCTTTTATCTGTGTTATTAAACCGGGATTCAAAATGTTGAATTTAAATTGAAAAGGAATCTGCTGGATTTAATATTCTGTTAATATGGGGAACTTCTTTCTCCACAGAGCACTAGACTAGCATTTCAATATTCTGTACTGTTCTTTGATGGCAACAGGCTACGGCAAGTTTTTAGGGTTTTGTTTTGTTTATCTTGTAAGGAATGTTCTTGCTTTGTGAAATCACTGCTTTACACTTTGTTCACACCCCACTTCTCTTCGCCCCCTTCAAGCCAACGTTAAAATAATATATATATATATATATATATAGGTTCTACTCATATATACATTTAATATACCAATAGAACATACACAAATGCATGTTTCACTCCCCTACATCCCTCAGGATACCTCGCTTTACCGAACTCAGAGATATCACTTTGGTCCAAATGGAAAGGCCGCCATGCGTTCCCCCTTCAAATTAAATAATTTCGCAAACATGAAAAAGTTTTACAGGGCCTGCTGACTAACTACAAGCCAAGCCAAAACACACTGAATATCTGCACTTGTCTACTCTCCCATAAATTGTAATCAGAGCAATTAGGAAAAAATCTCATGTGGGGTGTGAGTTCCATACCTTCCTAGCTCGGTGGAGAATCATATTTCTCCTCAAGTCTCTCCACAAGTTAAGAATGGTTGAGTAGCTTGCAAGAGAAAAACATAGAAAACAGTAAACAGAGAGAGAAACATACTGGAGCAGCTTGTCATGGTGGTGCGCCAGATGGAATTTTAGAGTGCACTGATGCCTGCTTTTTAGGTTATTTCTAAATACTCAATTACCTCTTTCAAGTAGTACAATAAAATAAAATAACTCTAATCGAAGTACAAGGTAGTAGTAGTAACAGAGAGGGAGGGTAAATGTATCCCAATCGAGGGTTGAGGTGATGGTAATCAAATTAGGCATCAAGAAGGATTCTAGGCCTGGTTCCCAAGATGCCAAGGGGCAGGAGACTCTCATAAGAGCAACCGGCAGTAAGTGGGATCAACAAAACCAAAACAAACAAGGACAAACAACCAACTGGGAAAGTCTTCAGCCAAAAGAAAAGCTGGTAAAGCTAAAACCAAGTGAGGCAGAGAAACTCAGGGCCGACCAAAGGTATGCAACAGAAGCCAATACAACTAAAAATCATTCCCATGCAAGAAAAATGTGTGACACTGTGGTTAGGTTCTATTTACCAAAATGTTAGATGACTGGCCTTGGTGGCATGCTCTGTAGTCTTTCCCAAATGCCATTATGTACCTTCCAGTCCCTTCTCTGACTGTATCAAGTGATCCCAAATTATGGCGAACTGCAAATATGCTGCTTTCAGCCTGAGTAAGTAACCCAGTGCATACTTCCATGAGTGTTCCTTCTTGGAAAATTGCCACACCTAATGCACTGCATAGGACCACATTTCCAGGCTAGAGTGAACAATTCATCACTCCAAAAAAAGATCACCCCGATCATGAAACTTTACACCCAGCTTGAGATTGCTTTCTAGAGTCAAGGAGTGGGCCTTCCACAAAGTCTATCAAGCAAGAATCATGTGAAGGATAAGACACAAAGAAGGTCTGTTGAATCTATGTTAACACTCCAGTTCTCTGGGTATCATATGGCTCGGCATGGCACTAATTGTCAGTTCAAGATCTCAATATCAAAAATAAATTTGCCCATCAAAGTATTGTTACAGAGTGCTTAAGGCCTCATTTAAACTGTGGAGTATGGTTTGTACTCCATTAGACAATGGAATAAAATACTTTGTCACCTTGTTAGAGCACGTGTCCATTACATTTAGAGATGTCTGACGGCCTGTCAAAACTTTAACAAGTTTTTGCTTTTTAAAAAACAAAATAACAAAGCAAGATTTTGTTTGAAAAAAAGAAGAAAGCTAATCACTCCCACAGCATGGGACTTCTCCTACGGTGTGGGGATAATTATTTATTTTTGCTCTCCCTTGCTTCGAGGTTCTACCTGGGGATGATGAATAGTAAAAACACATATAATACAGCCCATTCTATAGTGGGTGGTTGGATTTATATGTAACGATCAGGGGAATATGTCAGTGACTAAGCCCAGAAGGCAAATGGGGTGGAGTAGCTTCTCTGCAAAGTCTAACTCAGGCTGTTCATTTAAACTTCTTCACTTTTCATATGATTGTACTGGTGTCATTAAAAGGCTTCACTTTTTTCACTTTTGACTTCTGATCTGATTTTATATCACAGACAATCCCAAATGCATTTTAAGCTTTTAAATGCTATTATTTAATGGAAAATATATGTCCTGTCTAATTTTAACTTTGTTAAAGAGCACACACATATAAATGTTTTGTATGCAAAGCATTTCATGATAACCTGCACACAATTCTAGAATTGTAGAGCAACGGATTTATATATATATATATATATATACATATATATATATATATATCTCGCAAAACAAGGTTGTCCTCTGTGAAACTGCACTCCCAACAGGTTATGCAATTGGGAAAATAGCACAGCCAGCAACTCACAGTATATTCTTGAAGCATTTTCATTATTCCAGGCATTGTGTTGCCAATTCATCTCTGGCACTGTTTCTGGGTTAATCCCTTCATCAGCAGAGAAAAAATAAAAAGTATTTCACCATCGTAGGTGCAGTCAGTGCTGGAAGTGTTCCAGACATCTCATTCCTTGTTCAAAGACCGAGTTCATGGCTCTTCAGCTGGTTTAATTGCAGGCACCTGAGTAGTCTGTTTAAATTCCAGCCTTGTCCCAGTGGGCCTCTGAAGTGAGTTACAAAGTGTACTCTGGTTAGCGTAGTCCTGTACATTGTATCATATTACCCCAAGTGGGTTGCTGGAGCCAGACAAAATAATGAAAACAAAAGTGCATGAGCTACATAGGCAAATTCAAAGTAAAATGGTCAGATTTGCTGTAAATGTCCCAACCTGATGCTTGAAATGTGACAATCCGTTTTAGTCACACAGACCTGCTCCTGTGAGCACTGGCTGCACTTACTGAGATGAAACACTGCAGACTACATTTCTCTGCTGATGAAGGGATGAACCCAGAAACATGTGCCCAGAGATGAATGAAAATATAAGGCCAGGAATAATGAAAATCTCAAAATAATTCACTGTAAGTTGCTGGCTTTGCGATATTCCCTAATAAATAACCTGTTGGGAGTGCACTTTCATGCAGAACAGCCCATGTATAAAACAATATAAGAAATTATTTGGGTAATTGAATGAATAACTGCAACATATGTTATGAAATGTGCTTGAGAAACATGTTTAAAGAACACCGTAGGAGTTGCGACACAGTGAGTAGCGACGGAGGCCCATCATGGATGTTGGTAGCCTTTCTTGCTGTTTATACATGTAAATAAATAGAAATGGACATATGGACAATGTAATGCCTGTGAACAAGGGAACAACAGTTCCCGAAACACGTTGGGTGGATTTTCTTTTCTTGTTTGTCATGTAAAGCAAAATAAATGTGATTTAAAGGCAGCTGTGACCGAGGCGTTTTCCTTTTTTGCAGAAGGAACGGTGTGTGCATTTACGGGAGTTCGCGACCCCGCTTCGGTCTGCTGTGCCTGGGCACGGACAAAAGGCGAAACTTGATTTATACCAGCAGAATTGTGGTTTAATATGGATAGTCCCATGTCTAATCATGTATTCACAATTTCATGAGAGCAATAGCTACTAAATCAATGGAAAATGATCTTAATTTTCTACTTAGTAGAATACTGCATTAGAAAAAATACCCATTATTATAGCACCAATGGCAGGTTACTAGTTCTTTTTTTGTTACCAGAGCAAAGTGTTCTCAGCAGAACCAATTCAGCGTGCATTTACCACCAACACATTTTGGCCATTTCAAATCACAGGCCTCAAATTTACCACCATTATTAATATTGATACATCTTTTACTCCTAAGAACTTATCATAAAAATGCATATGCCTTGTTCCTCATGATTGCTTTATATGCATCACCTTAATCTTTCATGGCATCAATAGTACACTGTGTGTGTTCACCCTGTCAGACTAGGAAAGGAAACCACATGCAACCACACTTGTTCTCTAAGGTGCCCATTCCATAGGCAAAGTGATGCATGTAAGCACTTGTTGTTTCTCTTAGGCTTTGGTTCTCACTTATGGGTATGAGAACGTGTGTCTCAGTGTAGCATTTGGAAAAATAATAGCACTTTAGGATCTGCACTTATATTTGAAATTAGAGACAAAGTTTTATAATGCGTTGCAGAATCATGTGTATTATATTCCCAATATTGCCTAATAAAAAAGTCCACCATTACAGACAGGTGAGTGGAAGAAGCTATACAAAATGGATTTCTCTTTTTCTACAGTATAAATGTAAATGCCATCTTTAAGTAGAGATAAATGAATATCATTGTGACTCACATAAAGTTCACATAGAGGTATGCTGATCTTATTTTGATTTAGTTCTGGCATACGTTGATACAAACAACGTGACTTCATAACACTTGCATCTTTCTAGATGAAATGAAGATGTGACAGCAAATGGACACATTTGTATCATATGTTTATGAAAATTAAAGATATCAGCTCAGTTTGATTCTGTCATTCAGCCCCTTAAGAGCCAAAATGCCAAGTGTATTGGTCCAGGTAAATTTCCCTTTCTCTCTGATTGTATTTCCAATAGCACTTCTGAGTTCTGCAATTATAGATTTTGGGCATGATCTAGAGTCTGGTGAAATGGGTATTTCATCACAATGGCAGCTGAGTGCTCTGTCTGCCAAACCCTTGGTCCACCCACGCAATTCTGAGTTGGACAAACGTTCAGGTTTCTTCTGACAGAGTAAAATTTACTTTGTCTTTGTAAACCTCCCACTGACAGCCTGAGGGATTACAGAACACTAGAGGTAAGCTATATGACTGTCCACCCTTGTTAGAGTGAGCAGTAGGGTGCCTTTTTTGTGCTGTACCTATCACCGGGAATAAACTGTCTGTGAGGGACATTAAAAACAAAACGTACCTCCACACCATGGAAGAACATTTCAATCACGTTCGGGCCATTACCCTGTACTTTTCCAAGAACCTCACCAACTTTGATAGTTTCTTTTTGGAAAACAAAAAACTTTAAACATTTTGTTGTAGGCATCTGTCACCAATAATGGATGCACACCAAACTTTTAAATGGATTTACGAAACTTTGTGAGGGCTGTTCATGCTGACTCAGAGAGTTAACCACCGGGCCTGCGAGGAGTTCTAAATTTGGCAGGCAAAGTAAAGGCAGGGTGGCATGCATAAAGATCTCTAACATCCTAATTCCCTTTATTCCGTCTGCCAAACTCAAATTGCAATCAGTAAAGAAAAATATTGCATTTTGTTGAAAAAATAAAGAAACAATGACATGAACTACCAATCCCAGGGAAGCACCGTGAGATAAACTGCAGATTGACTCAACCAGGCTCCATGCATTTTCTGTATAGTAGAGGAAATATTCTTGTCCTTCCACTTTCTTGCTGCTCTTGAGCAGTCAGTTAAGCGCCATTTTAACATTCTCAAGCTTTGTATGCTTAAACGACTTATTTTGTTAGAATGCTTATTATGTAGTATATCATCTTTCAAATAACACTTTTGCCTTTAAGCTGTTTTCTGAAAAAGATGTTATCATGTTTCCTTGCAGCTGCCAGTGCACCCACATTTTCCCAAGTGCAATGGTCGCTTACTTTGCAACAAACATTTGCACTGCTGGTGCAAGCGCTCTTTATCGAGTGCTCTCTCTCTCTCTCTTTTTCCTCCGGCAGTGTTTTATAACTATCGAGCTCAAAGTGAAAAGCACCCCCAAACATTAACGTTTATGAACGGTTATGATCTATCAAGCTGGTTTCCCTACTAGCAGGAAAGTGATCTGTATATCTCAGCTACCAGCTCCAGGTTCCTCAAATCCCTGAGGAGATACTTCCAAAGAGCAAGGCCTTTCCCCGCTACATAACAGTGTCAAGCAAGCAAGTTACCTCATACATTCAAGCTTGTCTTACAAAATATTTCAAGTGACAGCCACTTTATAACTTTTTTTTAAATTATTTAGTCACAAGATTCTGACCTTGATGTTTGCAATGTCTTGGATTTATATTGGTTTGGAACAAAGAAGCATAAAATTACTTCACCCTAAACATGTTCTTCAGAGAATGCCAGTTTTCCCCTTTTTGAATTCTAAGCTTTTCTTCCCCAAATCTCTGACTATATCTGACTACATATCCCCATGCCTTTAGAGAATACTGCAAGAAATAAGCTGAAATTGGAATGTCCTAGAACACCAATTCCAGACCAGGTTCTCATGACTCTGATGAGTGGCCTGATATGATCAGTTTTGTTGTCTAAATATGGCAATTATCCTCAGAAAGGGGTTGATCGAACTTGGCTGTCCTGCCAGGACAAGCTATTGTGTGCATTGGATCCATTAACTAAAATCTTTCAAATAGCAAAATTCACCAAAGAACTAAATATCAAACACTGACCAATCCATGTCGTCGAATTGGGTTCAGAGAACCACGTCCTTGTTGAGGAATGTCGATGAAGTAATCTCTCTGGAAAGATGTAAAGCGTTGCTTATTAAAAGAGATACAACATTTATGGAATTATTGACATCTGAACCTGACCCTATGGATGCAGGGGCCTTTCACTGACAAACCATATATTAAAGAGGTATCAAAATAAGGTCAACTCATTCATCCCATTAGATAAAGCAGAACTATGTCTTCAGAAGGTATTCGATCAAAGTGCCGGCAAAGAGGGGGTTCACTCTGCCATCTGCTTCCTGTATTTCAATAGATCACAATTTAATCCTTTGCTAAGAAGTCTTACCTTTCAAAGTAGAGCAACCTTGTATCCCCAACAAAGAAGATTTTGCAACCAACATCAAAGGGAAAAATCAAGAGGCATCCTTTTCAACAGTAAGAATCAAAATCCCATTTCTTTACACATCAGTTTGCACATCCCTTTTCTTAGACAATTGGACTCAGCTCCAAGCAGTTATTAAATAAATGAATTTCCAATCCTGTCCAGAAACTCGTTCCAAATCTTTCCATCTGTCCCAGACAGGTAGCAAATTAGTCCAATAAGAAGTTGAGGATCTCCTTTCCAAAGGTGCAATAGACTCAATTGTATTTCATTCTAGTTTTTAAGCAACATTTTTCTGTTAAAAAAGAAGTAAAAAAGCTCCATCCTGCAATCAATCTCAGATACTTCAATTATTTTGTTTGATATCACATTGCAAAATGGAAACTAGTCAGCATCGCAGAGATTGCTCTCAATTAGGAGACTGAATTACTCGCCTGGGTCTCAAAGATGCTTATTTTGCAGATCCAATTCATCCTTCTCACAGAAAATATCTGCAGTGCAACCGGGAAGAATTAACATATTAGTTTACCACTTCTCAAATGTAATTCCTATATGGAAGAGCTCTCACATTCATCAACTCTTTCTCAGATTTCACTCCTACATTTATAGAGAATCGTGAATCACCTTTCATCCTCAATTTATATTGTTTTTCCAGGCTTTCTTCATTACTGAGCCTAACAAATATTTCATCTTAGCTACTAAGAGTTAGGGATTTATTATGACTTTGGGGGATGGAAAAGCCTATCTGCCAAAGTCCCAATGGGTAAGTTGCCGCCAGTGTGGCAGCCACCCCGCCGGGCCCATTTCGAGTTTCCCGCTGCGTCAGCAGGTGGAAATACAGTTTCTACCTGCTAGCACAGAGGGAAACGGCTTACAGCATTGTCTCCAGCTCATAATAGAGCTGGCGGCAATGGTGTAGTATGTAGGGTGCACCAGCACTCGTGGCAATGTTCACTGTCTGTAGAGCAGACAGTGAACATTGTGATGGGGCTGGGCAGTGCAGGGGCTCCCCTGGGGCATCCTGCACCCCATCTCCACCAGCCTTTTCATGGCGGGGTTACTGCAGTGAAATCACTGGCAGAGAAGGGGTCATAATCTCCAAGGCAGCGCTGCTTGCAGTGCTGCCCTGGCCGATTAGGATCACCAGCACCACCAGGCCAACGTTGTAGTCTGGTGGTCCGACTGCAGCGCTGCCACCGTGGTCGTAATATGGCACCCGGACAGCCACATTGGCAGTGGTCCGACCACCACCGCGACCCTGGCGGTCGTAATGAGGGCCTTAGTTCCTTTGTGTTTCGAAACAAAAAAGGTAGCTTTTGATGTGTATATGGAACAGAAGAATAATTTGTAATTCTGCCCCAGACATATTTTCAAAGTCAGATTGGAGCACATATGGTTGGGGAGCCCACCAAGGGGAATTTTCAACTGGTGGCTCACGATCCGTCGAGTCCTATCGGCATATAAACTGTTTAGAACTTCCAACAGGCTCCTTGCCACTCAAACCTTTACAAACAATCGCATCCACTGTTCTGTTTTCTTCCAGATGGAACATTTCACTGCAGTACGATAAATAAATCATCCAGGAGTCACGTTAAAAAAACCTAACTACTCTAGCCAAACAGTTTTGGAAATTCTTTCTGCCCTATAAGCTGTCACGTCTCAGCCATTTAAACAAATTGGCAGATTGAAACTAACCCAGACCGGTTATCCACAAACAGGCAGAGTCACAAAATGATTTAAGCAAGAAAATGCCTACTTTTTAAAAGTGGCATTTTCAAACACACAATCTCCAAACCAACTTTACTAAAAGATGTATTTTTAAATTGTGAGCCCAGAGACTCCAAACTCCTCATGTCTATCTGCTCCTGTTAGACCTGACATGCCTTAGGGTGGTCACCACTAACTTTTTGCCTACCTCCCTCCACTTTTTGGACTCTGTTTTTGCTGGCTTTTAGACTCTGCGCACTTTATCACTGCTAACCAGTGCTAAAGTGCATGTGCTCTCTCCCTTTAAACATGGTAACTTTGGATCATACCCAATTGGACTATTTAATATACTTATAAGTCCCTAGTAATGTGCACGGTATGTGCCTAGGGTGTGTAGATTAAATGCTACTAGTGGGCCTGCAGCACTGGTTGTGCCACCCACTCAAGTAGCCCCTTTACCTTGTACCAGGCCTGTCATTGCAGGGCCTGTGTGTGCATTTTCACTGCCAATTCGACTTGGCATATAAAAGTACTTGCCAAACCCAAAACTCCCCTTTTTCTACACATAAGTCACCTCTAATGTGTGCCCTAGGTAACCCCTAGAGCAGGGTGCTGTGTGGGTAAAAGGCAGGACATGTACCTGTGTAGTTTACATGTCCTGGTAGTGTAAAACTCCTAAATTCGTTTTTACACTACTGTGAGGCCTGCTCCCTTCATAGGCTAACATTGGGGCTGCCCTCATACATTGTTGAAGTGGTAGCTGCTGATCTGAAGGGAGTAGGAAGGTCATATTTAGTATGGCCAGAATGGTAATACAAAATCCTGCTTACTGGTGAAGTTGGATTTAATATTACTATTTTTGAAATGCCACTTTTAGAAAGTGAGCATTTCTCTGCACTTAAAACTTTCTGTGCCTTGAAATCCACGTCTGGCTAGGTTTAGTTGACAGCTCCTTGTGCATTCACTCAGACACACCCCAAACACAGGGTACTCAGCCTCACTTGCATACATCTGCATTTTGAATGGGTCTTCCTGGGCTGGGATGGTGGAGGGACTACTCTGACACAAAGGACTGCCACACCCCCTACTGGGACCCTGGCAGACAGGATTGAACTGAAAGGGGACCTGGTGCACTTCTAAGCCACTCTTTGAAGTCTCCCCCACTTCAAAGGCACATTTGGGTATAAAACAGGGCCTCTGCCCTACCACCTCAGACACTTGCTGGAGAAGAAACCTGAACCAGAACCTGCATCCTGCCAAGAAGAACTGCCTGGCTGCCTAAAGGACTCACCTGACTGCTTTCTACAAAGGACTGCTGCCTTGCTGTTGCCCTGCTGCCTTGCTGAACTCTTGCCATGCTGCAGAAGTGCTCTCCAAGGGCTTGGATAGAGCTTGCCTCCTGTTCCCTGAAGTCTCAGGACCAAAAAGACTTCTCTTTTTCAACTGGACGCCGTGTGCGCTGAAAAATTTGGCGCACCGCTTGCTCCGCGGTGAAAAATTCACCGCACGCCGATCCGGAAAGACGGCGCTCGACGCGGCGCCTGCGGTGCGACTGGAACTTCAATGCACAGCCTCGCATGGACAACGCCGCCTGACTTCCAGAGAGGAAATCGACGCGATGCCTGCCAGGAGAAAGAAAATTCCATGCATAGCCTCCCGGAGCGACGCACAGCCGGATAACAAACCGAGGAATCCATGCACAGACCCTGGGACATCTGGTAATCCCGCGGTCCATAGAAGGAGACAGTCCGCGTGCCGGAAAACGACGCACGTCTTCCCCGAGTGAAAAATAACGACGCAAGTCCGTGTGTGAAGGGGCGAAACCAATGCACACACCATTTTTCTTCCCGTAGAACAATGCACGTCTCCCTGTGTGAAAAAGAACGACGCATGTCCGTGTATGAAGGGGCGAAACCGACGCACACCCCATTTTTCCACGCATCTCCTCTTCTGCGGCCCTCTGCAGAGATCTTCCACTCCAAACCAGGTACTTTGTGCTTGAAAGAGACTTTGTTTGCTTTTTAAAGACTTAAGACACTTCATATCACTTTTTAGTGATATCTTTACAAATTCATATTGCATCTTTGATTGTTTTGACCTGCAAATACCCAGATAAATATTATATATTTTTCTAAACACTGTGTGGTGTATTTTTGTGGTGCTATATTGTGTTATTGTATGATTTATTGCACAAACGCTTTACACATTGCCTTCTAAGTTAAGCCTGACTGCTCGTGCCAAGCTACCAGAGGGTGTGCACAGGATCATTTGGATTGTGTGTGACTTACCCTGACTAGAATGAGGGTTCTTGCTTGGACAGAGGGTAACCTGACTGCCAACCAAAAACCCAATTTCTAACAGCTACCAAAGGGAATCTACGCTTTCTTCATATTTAAAGGTAGTCCCCACGTTAACCTATGAGAGAGATAGGCCTTGTAACAGAGAAAAACGAATTTGGCAGTATTTCACTGTCAGAACATATAAAACACATTAGTATATGTCCTACCTTAAACATACACTGCACCCTGCTCATGGGGCTACCTAGGGCCTACCTTAGGGGTGTCTTACATGTAAGAAAAGGGAAGGTTTAGGGCTGGAAAGTAGGTACACCTGACAAGTCGAATTGGCAGTTTAAATTAAAACTGCACACACAGACACTGCAGTGGCAGGTCTGAGCCATGTTTACATGGCTACCAGTGTGGGTGGCACCACCAGTGCTGCAGGCCCACTAATAGCATTTGATTTACAGGTCCTGGGCACCTCTAGTGCACTGTAATAGGGACTTACCAGTAAATCAAATATGCCAATGATGGAAATCCAATTACACATACATTTTACATAGGAACACTTGCACTTTAGCACTGGATAGCAGTGGCAAAGTGCCCAGAGAAACAAAAACAACAAATACAGAGTCCAGCACACATCAGCAACCTGGGAAACAGTGGCAAAAAGTTAGGGGAGACAACGCCAAGGATGCCAAGACTAACAATGTATAAAAAGAAAAGGCCTCATTTGGAAAGGCATTGCAATGTCACTTTTTCGGATGCTATGGTGGGACAATACCCTGCTCCATATTTACTAAGGAGTGTTAAGCCACTTTTTGTGGCCTAATGCTTACTTGTAAATATTGCCCCTTTACACGTATCTCTTTGCGTGAAAGGGGCACGCAATGGTTGTTGCTGTGGAGGGTGGCGTTAGAGTGGTGCAATGAGGAGAAATACTTTTATTTCTCCTCGTTTTTGTGTTTTCTATGTGTGCTGAATTCTGCAGCACCCATAGAAAGAGCAAAACACCGTTAATGATTGTTTATGTACAGACAGAACATTTATTTGCAGGAAGGTGTCCCTTCCTGCATATACATAATCTTTAAATAATGACGATTTGCTACTTCTATGTGTGCTGCATTATGCAGCACACATAACAGTAACAAATCACCATTATTGATTGTTTATGTGCCGGAAGAGACACTTTCCTGCATATAAACAATCATTGCCTGCAATGCAGACATCCGTGCACTATGGTGCTAAGCAGCTAATTTTAGAGCCAGTGCTAGGGAAAACACAAGAGTGTGATGTATTGTGGTGAATATAGTGCATCCCTGCATTTCTGAAATGCCACAGCGGAGCACTGCCACTTCTTTGTAAGTGAGGCCCAAAATTTACAATTTTAGAGATTGCAAGAGTGTAGACAAATTAATTAAGGAATTGGAGAGCAACAATGCAGAGAAGCAACAAAGGGATAAGGTAACCTTTTTGTGGGTTGTTCATTTTTTCTGTGGCTCTCTGCCTTTTTGATTGTGTTCAACCAGGTTACTGTTGGTCCTCAATGGAATGGTGGGTTTGGGCAATATTTCTATGGCTTATATTGGTTTAAGCTTACACTTGAATCATTTAACGTAAGTATTGAAATGTAGTGGTGTTTGCACTCGGTGTAGGAGCTTCTGAAGGTGTTGCCAGGAGGAAGTCTTGATGGGTTGTCTAAGGGTTTGGGGATGAAGGCGGTAGGGTTATGGGTGTGATGAGGGCACTGAGTCATGAGCATGTGGGAAAAATCCTAAAAAATGTCCTCAGGAACCTATGTAACATTTAGAGTGCTAAAAATGTTGAGGTCTGTTACTGGAACGCAGGGGAGTTAGTCAACAGGTGCAAGATTGTATAAGCAGGGATGGCTCTTCTTTTTAAAATGTTGTCCTGAAATGTCAATGGGCTATGGGTAAAAGTAGGTGGGTAAAGTTGAGGCAGTATCTCAGGGACTCCCCTAGCGCATGTGTTTGTCCCACAGGAAACAGATTTGACTAAATCCGAGTGTATGGATCTGTTCTAGCCATTAAAGTGGGTGAAACAAGTGGTATGTATGAGTTAAAATATTGGAACAAAAGGCATCGCTATCATGCTCAGGAAACACCCAAAATGTTCACTTGGGGAAAACTTTGCAGTTAAGTCAAGGTGGTGGATAATTTCAAAATTGAGAGTTTATGACCATGCATATACTCTTGTGGGTTATTATGGGCCAAATGCTGATGATACTGGTCCTTTGACTGACTTGTTCCAGCACCTGCTGCAATTTCCTGACCCTATTATTCTAACTCGGGACTTTAATGTAGTGTTGAATTATGATTTGGACAGACCATCAGGCTGTAAGTTGAGAGCTAATGAGAGGATGTGGTTCCAGATAAAATATATGATTAAACAGCTGTGGTTATTGGATGTGTGGAAAGAAAGGATGGGGCTGCTGCGAGGGTGCACTTTAAATAATAAAAAATACAGGCATCAGTCAAGAACTGACTATTTCTTATTTGATTGGAGTCTAAGAGAGTTAGTTCCGGATGTTTGTCATGTGAGGGCACGCCTGTCAGACCCCTCTGCTATGGCCCTAGATATCAATTTAGATGTTAAGGCAGTACAGGTGGACATTAGTTCATACATTGTTGATGGATGAGAATGTAATCACTGACCTACGATCAGATACAGAGGTGTTCTTCTGTATTAATCTAAACTCAGCCTCTATGAGAATGGTGTGGGATTCCTTCAAATCCTTTCTAAGGGGTAGACATATCAGGATGGCTTCTTTTAAGATAAAGACATACAGAAAGGAGATAAGTGAGCTGGAGTTAAGAGTGCAAGAGATGGAGGAGAAGTTGTTTCGGCTGGGGATTGGTCCTGGGGTGACAGAGCACCTGAAGGAGCTGCTTCAATCAGTGAAGAACAGACAGACAGCGGTGGTGGGAGGTAGAGTCAGGAAGAGATGTGAGGCTAACAGACTACCTCATTTTCAGTATGGGGAAAACTGAGGGAAGCTTCTGGCCTGGAAGATAAAATCTGACTCGGCTAGAAATAATATAGTTGTAGTCTGTAGGGAAACCTGGGCCATCTTAAGAAGTAGTAAAGATATTGAAAACAACTTTCGGGGTTTTTCAAGAACTTAGGCTTTTTTGTCATTTTTACTTTTTATATTTTAGTACTGCATAAATACTTTACACGTTGTCCCTAGGTTAAGCCTGCCTAGTCTGTGCCCTAGCTACCAGGAGGTATTAGCTCAGGAGAATGTAGTGACTTTGAGGGTTCTCCCTGGCATGGATTGTAGTTATCATCTGAGGTGGTTACCCACCCCCTTCAACCAATCCCCTCATACCACCCCTCACAACTAATACCTCAATTTTTTACAAAACGTATTTCTTACTTTTCTGATCAAATTTTACTCCAATTCTTCAACACGATCTCACACACTTATGTGAGGCTGAGAGACTCTTTTTGATAAATGGTTAGTGATTTGATTGGATTTGGTGCAGTTTAGAGTTTGGTAAGTAGCAACTCCTCCAGATATTTCTGATTATCTGTAGTATCCCTTCCTTGGTATAATACATGATCTTGCATTGGTGCTTCCACATAAAGATAACCTCTGGCCTCTGTTGGTGACCCCCCAATTTTGTGAATGAGCCATGTCCTTTTTTTATTCATGTGCTGCTGTTCATTGTTTACATGGGACCCCAGAATTGCACAAGCTGATCATCAATTGCTCTGGAGCACACAAACATTCTCAGAACTTGGAGTATATTACTACAATCCTCTACTTTTTATGAATCCTTCCATCATTCTGTATCATTCAAAGAATACGCTTCAAAAACATTAGGTTGTTTCTCAAAGACAAAAAGAGGATTGTCAGTGGGTGAGTTTCAAGAGCTCAGCAGCTGAGTGAATTCACGTAGTCACCCTCTTACCTCCAATTAAAAAGTGCTACACTCAATACTTGAAAGGGCTATTACATTTAGTACTAGAAAGGGTGTTTTACTTTTATTGGGAGCTAAAGTCCAACATATAAGGAGGGAGAAAAAAATGCTTCGTACTTAAAATTTATTACGATATTTACAATACTAAACTGTAGTTTTGTATATTTGATCACGATCCTTGCATTGCCTGTTACCATTAAGAAAGAAGTACAATTTACCAGAAATCATGCAGAACTAATTTCTGTTGTTTGTTGTCAATCATGAGAAGAATTTGGCATACAGATCTGTGAATTATCAACACATTTACAAAATCTATATATTACCTTTCCAGGATGAAAGAAGGGTAATTAAAGGTAATTTAATGCATGAAAGTACAATATTGTCAAGAATCTTGGTTCTTGGTTCCCGGCAGAAAAAAATAAAATATCCCAAACGCTCTTTGTGAATTAGGGGCAATTTCCAACCCCTTACATTGGGAACCTATTTCTGCAAAATGAAAAAATGGTGATGAAGGTTTAGCTTACTTACTCTTTTACTGAAAGTACTAACAGTGCTGGAGGGAGCACTTTTGTTGACAATTCACCATGGTACAAGCTGGACACTTTCAATTTGGTTACCATGTAGCTGAAGGCTGATGAATGCTAGAAGCCTTTTCTGCCCTAGCAGAGTAGCTGCTCTTCTTCCTCAAAATGGCCACCAAAGTGTTCTTGGAGTGCAAGCATTGCATGTAAGCAATATTATCCAAGAGAGGAAACACACTCCAAAGTAGTTTGTGGACAGGATTGAGTTAAAGACCCCCAAGGTGAAGCATTCTAATTTACAGTTAATTTTATTATCCCAACCCTGTACTCTTGGGTTTTTGTGAGATTTAAAATTTGCTTTGTTAAAAAACTGTTTAACTAATGTACTAGCATCAATCAGTCTCTTTACATATCAGTGGTAAAGCACGTTATGGTGTGCTTACAGCCTCCATTTTTAAATGCACATTTTACCTTAGCATTTCTTTTCTGCTGGTAACCTTTCACATGCCTTTTCATTCATGCGATTATGTACCGAGAGATCACTATACATGTTGCTTGTTTCTAGTAAGCATTGATGCCATCTAGTCTGTCCATTCTATCCAAGGTTGAGCACATGGAACGCAATGCCATAAGTATTCTGATTGTCCTTGGAGACAGTTCTGCATTTGCTGACATATCTCCAAGTCAAGCCTGTACCTCTGAAGTAGGTTGGCACGAACAGTGCTTGTGTTATAAATCCTGCCTCTACACCAGAGGAGCACTTCTTCTGAGATTATCCTGGAACACAGATTTCAGTGCCCAAGATAAAGCTTGGTTTACTCTGATGCTGATGCAGATTCTGACCTATACACTGCACAGGACAAATAGCATGTACTGCCCCAGACTGGCATCCTGGTGCAGCTTACCCAGGTATTAGGGTCGGGCTGTCGCAATAGATCTGGTACAGGGTACTCCCACTATGCTCTTTATAGTATAGGTAGTAGCAGGTAGGAATGTACCAAAACAATAACATAACCATAGTTGAACTGTTTATCTTGTTCACCATTTTCGTAATGCTTGATACCATGCTATGTCTTGTTTGCCTAATAATCTCAGCTCATGTTTTTAATGCAAGAATAAGATTGTTGCAATAAGTGCTCTAAGCAACGTTTTTGCATCTTTTTTGTTTCTTATCTTGAGTAGTCTGAATGACAACAAGAGGGTTGGTCTGTTTCCACTATTTTCTTGGGAATCTGAGTAGTCATGTTCAAGGTTGCAAAACCCATCTGGCGCCCTGGTGTGTTTAGGTGTTTAGATGGGGCACTGTGAGCTAGCTAGGAACAGTGTCAAAGTTTCTTGAAGGTACCCATGGACTATACTCTGACGTTTATTGAAAAAGTACATTTATAAACTGTATAAATATTATTACAAAATTGTAAACATTTTTACATTTGCATTTCTGAAGAAAATCTTGGAATCTATTTTAAGACTAAGGGCCTTATTATGACCCTGGCAGTCACCAGACCACCAGGGTCACGGTTGCGGTTGGACCGCCTCCAAAGTGGCGGTCCAACCATGACATTATGACTTGTTATTTTAATTTTATTATTTTTGTTTTTCTTTTAGTGTTTTATTTGAATGTTTTATTTTTTTATTTTTTTTTATTTTCCTTTTTTAAATTTCTTGTTTTTTATTTTAATTTTAATTTTATTTTATTATTTCTTTTTTTAGATTTAAAAAAATAATAATTTTTATTTAATTCTGCGTTTTGCCTTGATCCATCCATCCACATCCAACCATCCAACCATCCATCCATCCATCCATCAAAGGCGCACAACCACACTACAGCATTTGGTTTCTTTAGGTGTACAATAATCCCATTTCCTTCTGGACACCCTTGCTCTGGTGCACTGCGGACAAATCAGCAGCATAATTCATTTTTTAACGACTATCCCATTTTCCCGGACCACCTTACCGCCATTGTTTTGTTTAAGGATTACTTCATTTACCCATGAACCTCTCTCTGACTATCACAGGTGTCTAATTTAAAACAGATGGAGATAAAGCAAGGAGCTGTATCTGAATGTTGTGCTGCCTGATTTGAAATGAGATGTTATGGGGTGGTGGTGTGGTTTGACTTTACAATGTTTGATTAAACTTGTTTCAGTTAACAAAGCAAAGTATACAGCATCTGCAGCAAGCAATAGTAGATCTTCCTGAAGTTAGAGCAGAACAGGGGTTTGAGCTTCCCGCCAAGCAGGAACCTCCTTTTTTAGATTCAATGGCTCCCAGATCTCTAGCAAGAAAAATGATTGGTACTACTCCACCTTCTTCTTAAAAAAGCACCACTTGTGATGACGATGACAGGAAAATGGAGTGGGCCCCAGCAGAGTCTGTGAGACCCCAGGAGAGGCAAGGTAAAAGAAAGTTCCAGAAAGCCTTACAATAATGGAAGTGGATGATGGTGAGGAGGATGATGATGATGAGTCATTAATTGTGGAAGCAGCTGTCACAAAGGATTCCGACATTACTATCCAACCTGCCTTGAGGGATGTGAAACAAGCAGCACTGCCAGCACCCATATTTGTGTGGCCCCAGCAAAGACCTGCACCAACCTGTACGTACCCCAGTAGAAGTATGCATTGCAGAGAGACAATCAACAGTACACCAAACTACCTCCAGTTCTTCTTTTGGAATTGGCAGTGGCCCATTCAGAATTTACTCCTCCCGAGCTTGGGACTTTTTTACAATTGGAAAACAGGAGGAGAACATTTTGATGTGCTCCATTTGCCACATGAGTGTTCGTCGAGGTAAGCCTGGTTCACATTATGTTAATGGAAGCCAGATGACTCATATAAAAAGACATCACAGAATCTTGTGGGAGGAACGTCTTAAAAAATGGCTGAATGTGGTCACTGTGGTCACTGAGCCGGGCAACATCAGCTACAACTGGTCAAATAATGCTGGAAGGTAAGAAACAAGAGGGTGACATCCTTTTGCAAAGCATGCCTATCCCAAGCAGTGTGCCAGTATTAGTTGCCTCAATTACTTCACAATGGCACTGGAAGACTCAGAGTCAAATGGAGACACCACAGCATATCGTGACTTCACCAGAAGGAACATTGAGTCTACTACCATCGACATCTCAAAAAAAGCTTGTGTCAGTGGCCCCACAAAAGAAAAAAATACAGGCTACAATTGCAGGCATGTTTAGGCAGGAGGGGCCCTCTGACTGAAACCACCCAATGGCGCGTTTGTACAATGAGAAGCTGGCAAAAATGTTAGCGCTTGACCTCCTCCATTTTTCTTTTGTGGAAGGAGTGGGATTCTTGGAGTTTGTGGTGGCCACATACATCAGATGGAAGGTCCCAAGTCTGACCTATTTTGACAGAGTTGCTGTTCAAGCACTGTATCACGATGTGCTGAAACTAGTTGGATAAGCTTTGCAGCAAAGTGTTGTCCACGCTATCTACCTGATGATAGACATGTGGACCACTTGTCAGGCTACTGATTAAATGTTCATCACTGCAGACTAGACCTCTTTTGTGGGAGTAAAGCAAAAGCTATCTACTGGTTTAGTGGCATGCAAAAGTAGCCATGTTTGCGATGGTGAAATCACATACACCTGCAATCTACATCTTGGACAAATTAAATATCAAGGTGTCTGAATGGCTGCAACCCAGAGGTCTCTGAATTGGATTTGTTGCAAAGGACAGTGGCAATAACACAGTCAAAGCCATGGCAGATGGTGGGTATTTCAGGGTCCTGTGTTTGCCTCACATCACCTACCTGGTTGTGCAAGACTTTCTCCTAAAAGAAGACATAATCAACCAAATACTTACCACCTGCTGGCGACTCTGCATTAATTTTACCCATTCTTTTAAAACCTGGAATAAGGTGTGGATTGTTCAGCATGGTAGCAGAGTACCAGTTAAAGCCCTGATTCAGGAGGTGCCAACATGTTGGAACTTAGCCCAAAATATATTGCAATGTTTGTTTGAGCAGTGCAGACAGATCAATGACTCTGTCAGTCTATGAGGCGATGCCATTGGGAAAGCTATCACCATGGATGTGTACAGGACTGCCCTCTCAGGAAGTTGAAAGGGGCACCCCAGAACTGCAGAATGGGACTCTAAGCCTAGTAAAATGCCTGCGGTAGATGCTGCCCCACTTTGAGGTTTTCACACAAGAAGATAGCAAGTAGGACAGTAGTATGGGCGAGTTATTCCATTGTTACCTCTGCTACAGGAGCAGCTAAAGACGGTGTCTGAAAGGTTTGCACTCAGAGGTGCGAACGAAATCCCAGAAGTGCATGCCTTAGTTGAGAGCTTAATCCTTCACTTTGTTTATAATGCAAGGCTACATGATGGCATTATCTCATCCAAAGGGTACATCCACACTACAAAAAGGCCTTCCCAATGACATTCCTTTTTTTGAAGGGGATGTTTCAAAATGCAAGACATGGACTGTTGACCAAGACGGAGACCTGGAAGAAGGATGGTGGGAACTTAGAGTCCCACTCTGCTGTTATCTGTTGCCCTCTTCAACTTCCAGAGAGGGCAGTCTTGTCACACAGTAGCCAAAGCCGACAAAAAGAACATCAGCAACAACAGCATGAGAAGAATTGGACCCAACCTCTGCATTGGCTTGTTTTCAAGTAGCAGATCTTAAGTCGATTGCAGAGGCAAAGGCAAAAGAGGACAAGCAAGTGGCAGTGGCAATTACACTTCAGAGGTGTTTTGATGGCCCAAAAGTGGTGTATGTGGATCAAACCCATTGATGTATTGGTATAGGAAGATGTGCCAGTGGGCAGAGCTCAGCAGGCTGGCAATAAAGTATCTGGCTTGCCATGTAGCCAGTGTGTCTGCTGAACGTGTAGTCAGTGCAGCTGGTGCCGTTGTAACAGTGAGAAGGACCTGTCTCTCAACTCAAAACAGGGAGAGATTAACCATGATCAAAATAAACCAGCATTTTATACCACTGATTACACCATTCCCAAAACACCACAAGAGGAGGAAGAGGATGATTGATCAGAATCAAGTGTGTTTGCTAGCCAACATCTGGGTGAACCACCTGAGTTTGAGGAAAAACTCTATTTCCTGGTCTGAGTATGCCAGTGCTACCATAGACCATTTTAATTGTGTCTTGTTGAACTTCTTTCTTTCTGTGCAAAAACAAATAATTTTTTGTTGAATTTGTGCTGCCCCACCAAATTTTAGTCACATATTATATGGCCAGATTGGAGATGGACCTATGTGCAGAGAAGAAGCCCCCACATTCCCTTCAGGAGTGCACATTGGAGACAATGCCTGTCTCCCTCACATGCCATTGCCTATCCTTTGTTTTTTTACAACACCTAGCAGGGCTTCCCGAGAAGATCATTGATCAAAAGACTGCCGGTGCCAATGCCAAGTTCAAATGTGGTGCTACTTGCTACCAATGGAGGAGATCATTTTGTTCAACCACCATGCTGGGATTGGAAGAGGTAACTACTAACTATTACACCAATAAATGGTAACATATTGAGAGGTTGTGAGTGATGATTGATGTGTGTGGTAGCTGACTGCGAGGGAGGGATTTTAACAAATTTATAAACTTGATTTTGATGATTTTCAATGTGTGGGTGCTGATGGGTGATATTTCTTTCCGGAAAATGATTGGTGTTTAAACTTAGTGAAATTTACCTGCAGGGTCTACTCTTTTTTCTGGTTCCTCAGACCAGACCAGTCACTTTAGTTACCAAACACAAATCTACACAAAAAACTCTAGTTCTGTTTGTTTATTTGTGCTTTAACAGCAGTTTACTTTAGTACACAGCTCTAGCAGGATCAGGCGGAAGGAAGGATTCAGGGTGGGACTACCTCAACAGCTAGAAGGAGAAAGTTATCAACTTCAAGGAGAAACCATGGTGAAGACTCTGAGGCCCAGTACTTACTCAGCTCTGTGGACTAGAGAGAAGTGTGTTGTTGGGAAATGCTGTGAGTATGTGTTTGCTGCATTGCTTGCCCAAATGACAAACTCATCTTATGATTTTGCTTTGCCTCTGGGTATTCTTGGTACACTGTTGATTCCTTCCTCATAATGCTTTCTTTGCTTCCTTTCGTCCTTTTGTTTTACTCTATACAGTACTGTTTCATTTCAAGACTCAGGCATTCTCCCAGTCGTCTCCTGCATGAGCAAAACTTGGTGAAAGCTCAAGACTCCAGCTTATCTACTGGATAGGTTGAGTCAGGCACTGAATTGTGACAGGCATTCCAAGAAGAATGGAGATGCATCACCCAATTTGGCAATACAGTATCTTTTCCCTTTTTCCTTTTATCAATCACAACTTTTAGAGTTGGGTGGTTTAACTTCAATCCTCCATAATTTGCATTTTTCAGACTTGGAAGACATAGCATTTAGAGACATACTATCTTGGGTCTCTGTGGGGGCAGAAGGACTGTTTGCAATGCATTTAACTGAACTGTGTCAAATTTGTCCCTTCATCGTTTCATTCCACAACAGATTCATGCTGGTGTGCTGCTCAGCACCCCAATGAAAATTGTCATGGTTTCCTTTGTGTAGTGTTTGTCTTGTTCACAGCTTTCCCCAAATCCCCTTTCCATCCATTCATCAAAGCCCTAATTGTCTTCCCTCGGGCTGTGTGATTTATTGAGGTGTGACTTAATTTTACACCATAAATGAATCAGACACTTGTTGAGGCAGATGTGGTGAAAGTGACACCAACTCACTGTATGACCTTCTATTACCTGAGAAATAGTCTACACCAGCCCCATGAACATCATCTTCCATGCCTTGTGTTGTGTGATGCATAAACGCTTAACCTTGTTTGACCGCTATTGACTCTGAGCCCACTTCTCCTGACTCCATGATTTCATTTCCTAAGTTTAATTTTTAAATACTAGCTCCCCCCATTGCTAAAAAGAAGCTGATATTGCTAGTTTTTATTATCATATCATGTCTTTCTTTGTTGTGTGTCAAATACTGACATTGTGGTAGTCTGGTCTCAGTTTTCCTACCGTTATGATATAATGTGACCCACTAACTCTCTGTTTTCTTTCAATCTAGTTAACAGTGATGGATACCCTTTGATTAATCTTGCAGTTGGAGTCTGCATAGGTGGGAGTGGCACCTTCTGTCTTAACGGTTTGCACGCTAGCCTGCTACTACTACTTCTACCACCTCCTTAAAGAATAAAGATGCCACCTTGGGAAAAACCATGCAGTAAGAAGACTCCCTCACTTCATCTTTTCAGGTAAGAGAACTATGGTTTGAAGTGAACTTGTTTAGTTAGTAATTAACTCCTACTGAAGAAGATGTTGTCTTTCTGTATCTAGGTTTTTGTAGGCAAAATAGGCAATGGCAACCATCCCCTAGTGGTCAATATAGTTGCATAGGGCAGGAGACAAAGGAGATAAGTAAATGACACACTTTTTTACTCACATTATGCCTCCCATAAAAAGCTCTGAATGTCTGGTAGAAAGGAATTGACGCAGAGTAACACCAAATGAAAAAAAAAAAAAAAATTCTTTCAACGGCTTTTCTAGTTACCAAACATCACAGATATTTTTAGTAGGAAAATAAAAATGAATTACTTCTCATTTATAAGTAAGGCATTGTAAACTCTGGAGTACAAGTTGTTGTGCCAAATTAATGTAGGCATGCTAGCCAGCTCTTCGAGTACTTTGCTACTGTCTATAGCTGGGGCAGTTGTAGTTGACCATTATTGATCTTTAATTCCAATGGCCCTGCTCTTCCCCAAATGCCTTTCACTTAGTTTCTACCCTGACACCAAAGAGGCAGATGAATAAATAAGATACATCACACATCACTTATAAAATGCAGATATATTTTCTTGACTACAGCAAGTAGATGCTGAGGAAAATTATGCACTGCACTACAGGCAAAGGAGTAGGCTATATACATTGTTTTTGGCACATTCATCACAGTGTATTTCTCACGCCAAACTTGAAATCAAATTGGGCACTCACTAGTCCCACTTTACTCACTGGCCTCACCCAGCACCCCAAATTCTTTTTAACAAATTCACTAAGTTGGGCAGCAAGGAGTGGAAACTTAAATAAACCTACTGCAGAGAAATGCTGAGGGATTAGGCTGGTAGGCAGAGCTTTTGCTTTAACTTCTTCGGTCATGGGTGGCAAAATCAAATGTCATGGACAGGAAGGGGGTTGATGAATAATGATGAGTGCAATGCATATCTGCCTTGTTTAACAAATACAGTGAGTCAAGGGATTAGAACCCAAATTAAAATACCCCCACTTAGAACCATATCTTTGATAACCATAAAACATAACGGGCCTCATTACGAATTTGTCGGTCATGAGACTGCCAAACTCGCGGTGGCGGTCTCACCACCATGGACCCGGCGGTAAAGACTGCTGCATTAGGAGTTTTGTGGTTTGGCCGAAGCCAAACCGCTACAACCCTGCCAGTCCTGCTGGTCCGGTTGACCCGCCGTGGCCAGTGGAGAGCTCCTCCGGGCCAGCGGCAGGCCTAAGACCTCCGGTCGTATTAGGAAGCAGCAAACCAACAGGCTTTTTCGTGGCAGTCACCTCACCCCAAAAACCCTGGCGGTAAGACAACCCGTGACAGGAATCCCATTCCTGTTGGCAATACACGCACTCCCACTCGCTCTCACACTGACATAAACACACCTCTACTCTCTCTCACACTGACATACACTCACCCCCACTCGCTCTCACACTGATATACATGCACACCCACTCATCTGCACACCTTCACACATGCACCCCCACTCAGCCATACACCTTAATACACGCACCCCCACTCATCCACACACTCCCTGACATACACCCCCACTCGCTTGCACGCACCCACACAAACACCCCTACTCGCATGCATCACAATACACAAACCTACTCACTCACACCCCTCTTCGCTCCGCTTCCATTCAGACACACACACACCCTCCACGTACACATACATACACAATTGCACTCACGCACACCCATACTGCTACACATACACGCACACACCACACACATGCACACAGCCCCCCCCTTTTTGGATGGTCCACCTACCTGCCTGGGTGAGGTGTTCGTGCGGGTGTGGATGGGTGTCAACGTTTCCACCACCAGCGCCTCAGGCTGTGCAGGTACCACCATGCCGTATTACGTCTCATAATACGGCAGGTGAGTCCTTTTGGCTTGGTGGAGCTGGCGGTGGAAATGCCTCTTACCCGCCCTCAGCTGGTCTGGCGGTATCAGGTTTGCGGCTGTTATCTGGTGGTCTTCGTCTCTGAACGTGATATGGTGGTCATGAGACCGCTGACACTGGTGGTCTTTTGGCAGCCGCCAGCATGGTGGTCTAGCAAAAAGACCGCCAATGTCATAATAAGGGGCATAGTAAGCAAAGTAGGTGAGCAGCATGCCCCTGTCCAGAACAGCTCCCTTGTGTATTCATCCAAGCAATTATTCAATCATCCTTTCATTCTTCCTGCTATATTCACCCATAGCCACCATGTTTTAAGCTTTGCTTTCTTTCCTCGAGTCTTTCACCAAAATTCACAATACATTATCCATCCATTCAGTATCCACTATCTACCCTTTCTTCCAATCATCCTTTAACCCATCCATCCATTTACCCAATACTTGCCGACGCATCCATCCACCCACCCACGCATTCTTTCCTTTCACTCATTTCACCCATCCTTTCTTTTAACCTTCTGTTCTTTCCCATTTACATCAAGTCATCATTTTTAGCAAACATTATTTGCCCTTTTGCTGACTTGCAGATAGAAGAGGCCATAAGTAATACAACCACCGATGTAACTCATATCGAGGGGGTCACAGTCACAAGGATGCCCTTGTAGCTAGTGAATAATAGAAATTGTCAATAAGCAAGCAGTGTGACTTATCACCGCCTCTCCCTGCCGCCGCCTCTCCCCATGCTCCATCTGCTCCTGAAACAGAACTTGAGCCAGCTCCACTGGCGTGCGCTGTCAGTGTGGCTAGAAAAAAACATTATACAGCTTTTAGATGGCAGGTACACCTTCCCATATTTCTTTTAATAAAAAAAATGCAACCGCAGTACATCACTACAGTTCGGCTAACACTGCAGTATCTCCTATCAAAAATATCACTCTGGGCATTCTGTTGGTTCACAGTGTTAGAAAAGCCAGGTAGTCAAGTCAACCAAAAACTTTGCATAATTGAGTGGCAGAGGTATAGCCTATCATGATGAATATTCTGAATCATTGAAGCTCAATAAAGGGGTGGAATAAAACGATAATGCAGGGATAACAGGCATTAAACAAAAATTGGATATGGGAGTTGGAAAAAAGGAGACAGTATGAAAAAGTAAACAAGGAAAAATTAAAAGTAGTATAACAGTGGGCAGAAGTAAAAGTTAGGGAAATAATAATATTAATGATACTAATAATACTAATAATAATAATAATAATATTAATAAAAATAATAATAATAATACTTACTGGGATCAGCCGAGCCCTTAGCATTGGCACTGGTGGCTGGCGCCTTCCCAGCTCCTGCCGGATATGCCTCTGTGGTACCCCTCTTCTTGTCCTTGGGTGCTGATGTAAGAGATAAAGAAGATAGGTAAGTGAGATTAGTGGTACAGTTAATCTCTATGAAATTATTACACCAGGCAAACGCAGTAACATTGTACTTATCTAAACCAGATCGCCTCTGGTACTAGTATGATCGACTACAGTTGATTTGGCTATACTCCTAAAATCCATATTCTAAATTTCCTTAACAAAAACTACATTTGGAACTAATGGATTGCAGTGAATTAACTTTGTATTTATTCTTATTTCTCAAGTCCCTTAATGGAGCAACTCAGACTCAGACATAGATGCATACTAGTACTACACATCACTGTGAAATTACTTGCGACTTTATGAGCTACAGATAGAGTATCATAGAATGCCAGCTCACTGATGTCCATGATTGAAATAGCTTCTTAAATAATCAGCAAAAGCTAATGCTGATGAGTACAATTAGGTTTGGCTGAGCAACTGCTTAGCTCAAACTGGATCATATAGTAATATTCTTAATGCAAACTAAACATAACTTACCTTTGAGTGTGAACAGCATGCTATAGGAAAAACAAAGTTAGCATTGAAGAACACAAGCACAACAAATAATATAATTAATACTCACCGAGCCTCAGAATCTTGACACCTTGCAGGTCAACCAGGTCCTGCTCACGGTCGATGATATCTGCCCAATGGTAAATCAGCTGCTGGGCATTGCACTGGACCTGGGAGGTGTGCCAAACACACTTGTGCACCATCCCCTAATGCAGTTGACATTCCCGCATAGGGTAACTCTGCCAGGCCTGCTGCCAGTATGGAGGGGCGGTGGCGCTGCACGTAGAAAACAAGTGCTGTCACCTCCACCCCACAAAAGATGGGCGGAGAGTACACCCCATGGCGAAGTCACTGCCCAAAAGGAAGACAGATGCTGCTGGCTGTCTAGGTAGGGGCTGGCGATGCTGCTCTGCTGTTTGCCAGTGCCACCCTGCTCTGCCATGGTGCTGGGCGGTGGGGTGAAGAAAAGAAACAGGTGGAGCAGGAAGAAAGGAAGGAAAATGGGTTATTCATTTTGGAGGGGGTTCTCCTTACCCATCCAATAAAGCTATCAGGTTAGGTCACAACCAGTTTAATGGGAAAATCTGCTTAACCCCAGGTAGTTTGGGCACAAGTAACAGGCAATGCACCAGAGAAATGTGTCTTACATTCAAATAGTGTCAAACAACAATAACTTTAAGTACACAGCACATTAAAATTATAAAACTAATTTAGAAAGATCAAAAATCATTGAATAGATGAAATGACATGCAAATGGTTAAAACGAGAGATTAGACGAACCACAGAAATGCATTTTTTTTTATTTAAGGTGAAAAGCTAACCCAGCAAAGCACAAACCATAAGTCAATGATGCTGGTAGTCCTCTACCAAGGAGTGATTTCTGATGAACGATGATGGAACATCGATTATGTAAGCTTAACTGGTCACACTGGTTAAAGTTTTTACTTTGGGACTTAGGGCCTGATTTAGAGTTTGGCAGAGGGGGTTGGTTACTCTATCACAAATGTGACTGATATCCTGTCCGCCATATTATGATTCCATTATAGCCTATGTAGATCGTAATATGGTGGACAGGAGTAACCCCTCCTCCAAACTCTAAATCAGGCACCTAGGTTTTTTCTGATTTCAAATTCCTTTAATGGGGTAAGGCAGGATGTAAAAGGCAGTGAGGGTCTCTTGAAGTCAGATAGTTTGTCATTAGTATTCCATTGATGACTTGAATTTGACACCAAAGGATCGACGGGGACAAACTCAAATTTCATATCTGCCAGGGTCCCTACTCTACCGGATGGATTCTTCATTAGGTTCAGACTTGTTCACATTTTTGGTTCTCATTTTCCTTCTCCTGAGCAATGCAGGAGGCTATTGGTGATGAGGGCTACACTGGGTTGTGAACTTCATTTTAGTGGTTCCAATGTAGCCATGAGGACTCAGTAAACAAAATTGGATAAGGAAAAGCTGTCAATCTGCAGCTTGTTAGGTCAGAAAAATGACTAGATCTAATATTTCTGGAAGATATCAAAGGCCCTCTTGGTCTCTCCTATAGTCCCCTGATCACCAAGGCAAATCTCCATGCACCTCGCCTCTCTTTCAACAGAGTTCCCAAAGGCACAAAGTCCAGTGCACTCCATTGTCAAGAATTTGACACTGTGAAGGTGGGTACATTTTTTGTATTTGTTGCCTGAGAAAAGGGTGCCAAGTTAACCTGCATGTGCTAGTTCATGTGAAAGTCACTAGATGTCTCATAAAAAGGGCAATACAAAATCCAACTAACAATAGATTTATTGCCCTTTTAGATGTGGAGTTCAAATACAACAGTTCATTGATTTACGCAGATCTCTGGGGCTAGACAACTCATTTTAGGATTATCCCCTGGACTCAGATATGGTTCAGATCTAAAAGAGGTACATTGGACAAAATTATGGCTCTCTCCTATCTCATCTATAACACCCTAACGACAGATAGATTCCTCAAGTTGCTTTATAGACTTTTGAAAAGCACTTTAACCAAGAAAGTATTTGTCAACAAACGCCTTAAGTAAGGATGTGTGCTAACTTCACTATTATCTAATCTTTTCTTTACCAACATTCAGGCAACAGTTAAGGATCATAAAGTATGTTCAGCTATGATTAACGGTCATCAGCTAGGAATTTTGCAGTTTGCGGATGACACAGCCATGCTAGATTATACCATTGTAGGCCTAGTCTAAGGGCCTCATTACAAGTTTGGCGGTCTTTTTGCAAGACCGCCGTGGTGACGGCTTTCAAAAGACTATGATGTTGGTGGTAATCCACCCACTTTGTTAAGACTGACACAGCGAGGCCTGCCAAACCCCAGCCAAAAATCAGGAACCACCAGAACACTGGAGGGCGGGAAAGAGGCGGTCCCACCACTTGCATCTCCAGCCCGCCAAAAAAATCTCAAATCCAATTGCAACACACAAATCGTGAGAGCAGTTCTTCCATGGCGGAAAGCCAATGGCGGTGCGAACTGCAGCGGTCGGCGACTTCCACAGTAATACGCCACACCACGTTGGATACTTTGAAATCAATTTCTCTCTACCTCTACCATGTCCCCACAAAAGCATTCGTGTTTTACAGATGATGAATTGAGGGTCATGATTGACGAAATTATCAGAGTAGAGCCACACCTATTTGGAGCACAAGTCCAGCAACATCTATAGCCAGGAAGAGGGAGCTGTGCAAACAATAGTCAATAGGGTGAATTCTGTTAGCAACTATCCACGCACAAGAGGGGACATCAAGAAGAGGTGGTATGACGTCAGGGGGAATGTGCGTTTGATGGCTGCCAAGCAGCAGCTGGTGGTCCTTAAGACTGGCAGTGGGCCACCACCTTCTCAACCAACTTTCACACCATGGGAGGAGAAGGGCTAGGACATCCTGCATCTTAAGGGCCTGACAAGAATACCTGGGGGAGTGGAGTCAGGTAATTCATAACAATTATGTCACCAAAAGGTTTTTTCTTGCATGCTCACTGATCACCTTTAGACACATTAACAGGCACTCCATTCACCATCCCTGTGTCCAAATTTCTAAATACCCTCCTCTGGCATGCCAACTAAACTCACCTGGGGGCACACTGTCTGTGTATGGCATGGGTAGTGCAGGGACTGACAGCACTACAACTCCCAGCATGCACTGTTCTACCTGTAGGACAACCAGAACAGTATACTACAAGTTAAATAGTCTTGCATGTTAAACTGACAATCAATCCAACTCAACTGACTTCTCCACTATTGTGCACTCCATTGCAATGACATCAATGCCATGGCCATCTATCAGTTACATCACAAGCAGCACACAGCTACAGCTGTGTCCCCTACCAAACTGCCCTTTAAATGACTATAAAAACAATGTCATGTACTCTCCTGAGGGGACACCAGTATTGGAAACTGGATGTACTTGTGGTACACCCATATAGAGACCCAGGTATAATGGACACACCTATACTGTTGGCCTTCTCTGTCACCGTAGTACATTGTAGCTGTTAGTTGACTCTATGATGCTGTCACGTAAGCTCTCATTATTCTAATGAGAATACTGGATTTGAGCGGCAAAATTGCCTGCAGTGTGGGAGATTGAGTCTAACCCACTATAGGTGGCACCTGCAGCCCCAATCCGGGTTTCGCTCCGGCTAACTAGCAGTGCCTCATCTCTACCCAAGAGCAGGGATGTTTGGGCAGCTGAGAGCATGACACAATTGACTCCTCAGGGAAATTGTGGTCACTCAGATCTCATCTGTTTCTCTCAGTTACATGGTGTCACACATACAATGACAAACAGAGGCAGTGTGTTTCATTAAGGTTTTAATTGAGCAACTGCACCTTAGATAATAAACCATGTACTGCAATAACCAAGATGATAAAGTATAACAGGATTAAAATTGTGACAAGGAGAGTAAAGCATAGAAATAACGCTATCATGTTGTCACTAGAGTCAATAGACTAATTCCTACCTAGGCTATATTAGAGACTAATTCCTACCTAGGCTATATTAGAGCACAGCATGTTAAGCTCTAGTTCTGACCTTCAGGTTCCCCTGGGAAGACATCATCCCCCATATCTGTGCAAAGGCCTGAAGTCTGCATAAGCAGCTGTAGCCGAGCATTCAGCAATCAACATACAGTCGTGGTCACCTGGATGGAATCTCCCTCTAACGTGTATGGGACAGAGAAGTGTTTTTATAATAAAACAGCTGATGTTCTGAGAAAATGTCCCTACGTAAGGATGTATACATTTCTATGAATACCAGAGACAAAGCGTTACCACATTTTATCAGCAACCTATCTCACTGCAGCGTTGAGAGAAGCACAGAGTGAACAAGAATGTCTTGTTTAAGAACATAGGCTCATATTTATACTTTTTGATGCAAAACTGCGCTAACGCAGTTTTGCGCCAAAAAAATTAGCGCCGGCTAACGCCATTCTGAAGCACCATGCGGGCGCCGTATTTATTGAATGGCGTTAGCCGGCGTTAGCCGACCGGCGCTGCCTGGTGTGCGTGAAAAAAAACCACGTACACCAGGCAGCGCCGGCGTAGGGAAAAATGGCGTTTGGGCGTCTAAAAATGGGGCAAGTCAGGCTGAGGCAAATAAATCGTCTTAACCCGATTTGCGCCATTTTTTTACGACGCCCATCCCCCATTGAAATGACTCCTGTCTTAGCAAAGACAGGAGTCATGCCCCCTTGCCCAATGGCCATGCCCAGGGGACGTCTGTCCCCTGGGCATGGTCATTGGGCATAGTGGCATGTATGGGGGCACAAATCAGGCCCCCCTATGCCACAATTTTTTTAAAAAAAAAATACTTACCTGGACTTACCTTAATGTCCCTGGGGTGGGTCCCTCCATCCTTGGGTGTCCTCCTGGGGTGGGCAAGGGTGGCAGGGGGTGTCCCTGGGGGCAGGGGAGGGCACCTCTGGGCTCATTCTGAGCCCACAGGTCCCTTAACGCCTGCCCTGACCCAGGCGCTAAAATCCGGCGCAAATGCAGGTTTTTTAGACCCGCCCACTCCCGGGCGTCATTTTTGCCCGGGAGTATAAATCCGACGCAATAGCATCGGAGTCATTTTTTAAGACGGGAACGCCTACCTTGCATATCATTAACGCAAGGAAGGTGTTCACGCAAAAAAATGACGCTAATTCCAGAAACTTTGGCGCTAGACGCGTCTAACGCCAAAGTATAAATATGGAGTTAGTTTTGCGTCGAATTTGCATCGAAAAAAACGACGCAAATTCGTCGCAAACGGAGTATAAATATGCCCCATAGTGCTGGCCTAAGCAAAGAACTAAAACAAGACCGCAAATGTGGCTCTTGTTAAAATAATAAAGCTAAATGAAATACATCTAGGGTAAAGTGCACAGCTGCAGGCCTAATGTGCTAAAATAACGTGCATGGAGGTATATCTAAAATGGCTACACAACAATGCTATACACCTAACTAGAAGCTGACTTTACACTGTCAAGCCAGTAATCAGACAAGATATGAGTCAATGAAAAGTCCTCCAACTACCAAGATACACCAACATCTTGTAGCAAGGTATATGCAGTTTGTTATCTTTGTGTCCCATGTAGATCTAGGCCAGATTTGGAAGCAGGTTTCATTATCATATCTGGGGATATGTAAAGGTTCTGTGTGCATGTCACATAGCATGTTTAGCAACTGTGTGTTCCACTTCTCCTACAGGTAACCTAACCAGTGTCACCATGAAAAGGACACAAGAGACTGTCACTCCCCATCTGGATGAAGGCCTCAGTGAGGAATTAACCCCTGGATGTGTGGACATTGAGGATGAAGCTGGCCCATCTGGGATACCTGGTCAGTCAACAACTGTCAGCCTCACCCTACCCACATTGACTCCTCCCAGCCCTGGTGCTTCAACATCACAGACAACCATTCACCCACACACCTGTGTTCCAAGGACAGTGTCTACCATATTGTGCCCCCCAGTACAGGTACCTGAGTCTCCTGTCCTAAACCCAGACAATGATGGACCTGGCATCAGTGGGAGTGGGCCATACTGTGCCAGGGGCACAGGCACGGAGGGGTAGTTTGCATGGGAGGGATGGCGTGGGCTAGAGGATAGAGGCTCCTAGGGATATAACTGGCCAGGACACCATCTTCCAAGTCTTGGGAGCTTACCAACAATCTGAAGAAATGATGGGGCAGATACTTACCATGATGGGGGAGATCAAGCAGCTGCAGAGGAACAACCACCAGGAAGTCACGCAGCAGTGGCAGGCCCAAAATGCCCACTTGGCTTCCCTTGCAGGGGTACTGAGAGACATGAATACCATCCTGAGTAGGTTTTGTACACAACAGCTGGCCTCTTCCACTAGCAATGAGACATCAGCCCCTTCTATATCTGTGGCTGCTAGTGGAATGGAGGCCATGCCAGGGGAAGGATATGCCTCATACCCCCCTGCCTCTGTAGCTGAACAACTCCCCGCAAACGTGGATGTCCCCCAAGCATCCAGGAGGAGCAGATGCCAAGGCCAAATCCACTGCCAAGAAGTGAATCGCTGCTGATTGGTTCCCCTTGCGTATCACAAATACACACTGTAGACTGTTCAGAAACCTATTTCCATTTTCCTATGGTACAAGGACACTGGACTTGTGTCTCCAAATGTTGTAACACTGCTACCCTGATGATTTCATCCACCATGATTGAACCCTTTGCTGTTTACTTTGTGTTAAATTGGTTGCAGTTTACTAATTTTCCTGTGCACTCTTCAATAAATGCAACTTAACCACAGATCATGTGTGAAAGTCATTTATCAACCATATTTAACTGTCATCAATAACACCTCTTGCACAGAAAAGTTTCTCTACAATGTAAAACATTTGTTAAGTTCTGTATCACATGTACTGGTTTATCTGGCTAGATTTTGCACTGCCTAATAATGACAGACATAACTCAAATAATTGTCATTGAACTTTCCCACATATAGGTTGAGAGAATGTCAATGATCCCACAGTGCAAAACTGCTGCTCACTTCAGTGCTTCAGCATAGGTGCCAATCACTAGCACCTTACAGACTTCTGATGTTAGGGACATGTCAGTCTTTCACTATTGCAATAGGCAAACACATTGGTTTAATGCATCATCAACTAAAGCCTTATCACATACCCTTACCATAGTTCCCAAATGACCATACCCTAGGAAACACACAGAGGTCAGTACAAATGCCACCCTCATGGAACCTTCCATTTACCATGGTCAGGTATCAGTAGGCATGCTACTCACCTATGTCAGTCTTGATACACATGCACAGAGGCCTGCAGTGAGGAAACACACTGACAGCTACATACAAGTTAGTTATAACCAACACAAACCATTCTGATGTTTGAGGCTATGGATAGCACAGGATGACATGTGTCAGAGGCGCAAGACCACACACATGGCACCATTGAATCCACCTCCCATGGCAAACAGGCCTGTAGAGTGAAACAGGACACTACCATCCCACATCCCAGTCTGGGCAGAGAACTCACACACGACAAATCTCATGCCTCACAGTACCTGGTTCAATCCATGTTCACCTCACATGCCAGTCTGCAAATCCCATCTGCCTGTGATACTGTTTGAGATCGCCAAATGAGGATGACCTTGTTAAGTAATCTGAAAAATATAAATGTGAAACTTAAGGTATAGGCTGCATTAAAACAAAAACATTACACAGCAAATTCATATATACAATGGTTACTCAGACTGTGCATTGTGATAAACTAAGGCTATGTTGATCAAAAAATTCACACTACTCCATGTAATAGCATGCACACCTAAGTTATGGGCTTTGAAGTTATTTATGACCTCTCTGATGGTCATACTAAGAGCATCATCAAGCATTCCCAATCTCACCAATACCCCACTGAGTCACTTAAAATATGAAACATTGCATACCTAAAGTTAGATGAAGTACTGCATGATGAGGTCAGCCCTGATGTCTCCAGCTTCACCCTCATCATCTTCATCCTCACTTAACAAATATGCATCTTGCCGTCAGGAGCCCAAATGGCCGCTCCATGACTGTCCTTTTGTGGGCTTCATTGAAGCGGTCTTCCCGTGGTGTGGTTGGGTACCTCACTGGTGTCAACAAACAGGGATGGTGTGGGTATCCTGTAAAGTAGAGTATAGAAAGACAAACTCAAGTAACAGACATCCACACATTTGTTAGCAAATACATGTTTCAGACACACATGACATATGTGACTTAACAGCCAGCCAGGCCCTGTCTCTGTATTGTGTCCTCAGCAGGGGGATATTGCTGTTCTGTAAGGTGAAGGAATCATGGACTGACCCCGGTACCTTGCACAAACTTGTGAAATGTAGAGGTCAGCCAAACAAACAACTTGGACATTAATGGAGTGGAAGTTTGTCCTGTTCCTAAATACCTGTTAATTCTTCACGTTGTGGAAATCTGATGTAGTTGTTCAGGTGATTTAACAATGCAGACAGTATAGCATTCAAGACCAGACTGAACACAGGCTGAGACATCACTGCATTTAGGTCACTGTATTTTGAAAGGACCCTGTGGACAAGAAATGCAACAGTGACATAACTTGTAGAATGGGTGGTAAGCTATAGGAATTACACATGGTAGGCATCAGATCTGGCTCCAATTGACAACAAAGATCCATGATTGTATGCCTATCCAGGTGGTATATTTGAATAACATGTTGCTCCTCCATGGTCTGTGTGTCTGCTAGTGGACGGTACACTGGAGGTTCTCTTGCTCTTCTCATGCCAGGGTAACTATATGGGTGCAAACCAGAATGTATTTGTATCACTCATTCTGTACAGCATAAGTATGATCACACCTATGTCACATATGAAGCAATAATATTCCACATAAATCTGTTAAAAAGCCATACACAGACCATACCTAGGCAAATATTTGCTTATTATTACTGCATTCACATCCCCTTTCCTCTATCGTGTATTAGAAATGGAAAAGAATGTCACTGACAGTCTATGTGCCAATCACATTCTTAACATGTCACACATATATAGCACACT
Organism: Pleurodeles waltl; assembly: GCF_031143425.1. NCBI lineage: Eukaryota > Metazoa > Chordata > Amphibia > Caudata > Salamandridae > Pleurodeles > Pleurodeles waltl. The sequence continues at coordinate 500,798,592 of NC_090442.1, read as the reverse complement.
TATACCATATTTCTGATTGTCATTGCTCTGCTGACTATGCTACTACATGTAAATTACTCAATATACATCAATTTTACATCCTGTACATGATACATTCACATTTCTACATGTTTGCTCAAACCCAGCAGTGAACACAATGTCTTAGATATGTTTCACAGCTTGTAATGCAACTTTTAAATACTTTGTCATTCATATATGCCCTTAAAATGGCAGCTGCCTGACCTACTGTACTGGACATCAGGAAATTACCTAACTCCACCAGCAGAAGTCGTCATGGCGGTAGGCGGATACAACCGTGGTGGACATTACAATTGGAACACATTGCTGCTTTTAGCAGTATTGGGCCAATGGTGATGTCTGCTGGGGGTGATGGTATTGTACGTGGCAGACATGATCGCCATCTCAGGCTTCATCTCTCACTTAACTCCTGACACTGTTACCAGCAAGACCTCCACGACCTGAGCTGCTGTGTACTGCCTCCGGGAACAATCATGCCACATCCTACAGGTGATAGGGCTCCTGCCTTCTCCCCGGAGGAGCTTGAGAAGCTTGTTAAGGAGGTCTTACCCCTATATGAACTACTCTATGGCACACCAGAGGAACAGGTAATTGCAATGCAATTGCATTGTTTGAAGGTTTAGGTGTATGAGTGTGTCCAAGAAATGTGTTAGTATGAAGGATTGTGGTAATATGTGTGGGTAGATGGGCATGTATGCGTATGTGTACAGATAGATTTTGAGTCCTGAGACAAAGAGAGTATTTGAAGTATGTACCCTGATCCAACTGCACCCTGTAATACATGATCATTGAAGGTGTTGTGCAAATTATTTTGAAAGATATACTATGTTTAGAGATGTGCTTATGGTCTGATCACGTTTCAAGGTGACACCTGGTGCTGGATATCCATATTGTATGCTAACTAAAGGGGAGAAGTAGGGTTTAAAGGGACTGGGTCTATCCTCCTTAAAGCTTCGGTAATCGAACAAAAAGGCACAGCCCAAAAGAACTTCCACAGGGAGAATGCTAAAAGGGATAGGAGTGGTGGGGTCTTGGTGAGTTAAAAATACCGCCCTCTGGATGATATCACTAATTTAATACGCCTCACAGGGGTGGTATGATTAAAAAGGGGTGTTGGGAGGGTGGGTATATTATGTACCTTACCTCCTAAATGGTCATTTAAATGGTGGTATTTTTAACTCACTAAGACCCCACCACTCCTATCTCTTTTAGCATACACATTGTTGAATCCAACAGTGCTCCTAAGTATTCCGTTGGTCGCAGCTCGCCTCGTTCTGTAGCAGAATGGGAGGAAACCCAATGATGAAGCATGGCACCAAGGGGTAACCGTGGTTGGTGCGGGTTTTACATACAAAACAAATGTTTTGTCTCGCTGTGGAAGTTCTTTCGGTCTGGGCCTTTTTGTATGCATAGTGTATGCCTGTCTCAACATGACACATGACCTGACTGCAGATGGGCATTCCTAATTGAAGGGGATGTCGAAGGCAGTCTGAGTATGGCTAGTTGTACACACTTATATTTTCACCCTGCTTCTTTTGGTATTGTGTATGTGGACATGACAATCTCTTCTTTTATGTGTTATCCATGGAGGTCAATGCCCATCAGAAAAAAAGCATTTGACTTGCCGTCGCCAAGAAAGTGCGGTCTCTGGGGGTCCACAGCCGTCAGAACATTCAACGGTCGGAAGCAGTGGGAGGATCTGAGACGCTGGGCCCAGAAGACCGCAGAGGCCCAGCTGGGGATGTTCTCCCAAGGAGGACAGGGTGCCTGTCAGACCCTGACCCCCACTAATGTCCCACAAATTGGGTGTGGCCTACCCGGAGTTGGATGTGCATTTGAGGGCAGCACAGCAACCACAAGGGGAAATTACAGACTTAACACATTTTTATCCCTTTACCAGGTTAGTGTATGATGTGAAAGAGTCTAAGCTGCGACAATGTGGTAAGTGCAAAGAGTCTAAGATGTCCAAGGAACACATTGATGTACAGTCGCCAACATTGGTACACAGGTGTACATACTAATTTGCATAGTGACAAATTACTCTCCTATGTTTGTCCCCCGTATACGGAAGCATATGATAAGGCACATGTGACTGTGTCATCTGTATATCACTATACAGCTTGTCATACCCTGCTGGTTGTTCCTTTCCACTTGCAGGTCTATATTTCCAATATCATGATGTTAAGTTGTCCAGGTCCCTGGTCTCTATCCATTCCAGTGTCCCTTGATCCATGTCTACGTGCAACATAGAGTCTGACAATTCCTACTTTTCAAAAGAATTCTGATGACTGACAACATCATGTGAGGCTGTGATGTCCATCTTACATTTAACATGCTAGACATGCAAAACTTATTCTGACCTGTTACAAGGTGAACCCCCTTGGTAAGTGAGGGATGTAAATAGATCTCTGTAAGGTGTCATCTGAGTGAACATCCTACATTTAGGTACCCATGGAGGTATTGCTAGACTCCTATCGAATTGTATACATTGGTATCAGAGCAATTAATGTTAGGTCCATATTCATGTTCTGTAGCTTGGAACTTGCTACACAGCTCTTCCTTTAGCCATAGTGTTATAGGCATGATAAATAGGCCAAAACATATTATTCACAGTTACAATCTTAACTGGTTCTTGACAACATCATGTGGACATTGAAAGGTGCTGTCATGAATTATCAACCTAGTTTCTGTTGCTCTTTTTGATATGTTTGACTCCTTCTTGTATGGAAACCTCTTGTTTGTACAAACACTAATGTGGTGCAGTTGTGGTAGTTCACATACACATGTGAGTGGAATGGTATGTGTATTCTGGGATTTTGGTTGCATCATGGTGGGTGTAGCTGTCATGGTAGCGTCAGATGTAGTTTGTGCCTCAGAGTTTTTCCCAAACAGATGTGAGGATGGTCTGGTCTGATTTGTGGATAGTGATGTTGCCGCTCATTCTAAGGACTATTGATGGAATAATAGCATGATAAAATTAAACTTTATGTCAGCGTCATTCACATGACAGGGGTCCATTGACTTGAAAGAGTAAGTATGCTACCTGTGGTTGTATTTGGGTAACTGCTCTGAGATTATCACGCTCTGGTATGTGTGCTACACTTTGTTTTCAGGGGACAATGATTTAGATGACTTGGTTCACAAATCATGTGTCATTGTTTCCTACGTCACCATTGGTACATGTGTAGGTGACATGTGTTCTGACTCTTTCATCATTTAACATTTGATTATGCAAAATAGAGTAGTTGCATGTTTGGAAATTTCCACTGTGAAGGTTGTGGACTCAGTGACAAGTAGGGAGTATGGCTTGTATGCAACATGGTGTCTTGTGTTTACTATACCATGGTTTGCCTTGCCTGGTACATGACATCAGGCAAAGTTGTTAGAATGTGTTTAGTTTGTGTATGTGATATGTGGTAATCAATGTTACCCCTATTTCCCATAGCTTGTCCATTGGTTGTCTATGTTGCTCTGGATAGGACCCAGTATTCTATGGCCAAGTCACCATGTCCTGGAATGGTTAGTGTGATAGCTCTACTGATATAATGGTATTGTAGGTGTGAGATTGGTAGCTTAGCTGGTGTGTGACTATGTTATTATTGAGGGTTGTACATTAAATCTTGCTGTGACATGATGTTGTCACTAAACTGGTACTACCTGTGGGTGTTGTACAACTAGATATGATGTTACTGATGTGCACAATGTGATGTAAGTGGAATGTAAAGACTGTGATGACTCTATCTCACTTTCTGTTTTCTAGCATCCTCATTGCCATGCGAAGGAGATGGGGCCGGGCAGAGTGGGGAAGCTGCTGGCCACAGGACCTCCATTCATTGGAAGACCAACACAGAGGGACCAAGTGGGCTGGAGGGTGGAGGGTGAGGGGAGTACCACCGGGGAGACTGGATCCAGTACATCATATTCAGAATCCTCCTCCAGTAGACACTCCCTGGTGGTGGCAGACCCATCGGGGACCACTCCACCACCATCTCTGTCCACCAACCCCCTTTCTATCACAACCCTCCTGTAGCTCCCCACCCAATTGGCTGTGCCTGCTCACCCAAGAAGGTGGGTGTCTCCTTTTCCGCAGGCACATCTGCCCCAGCCCCTGTAGCACTGCTATCCCCAGTGAGGAGGCTATTGACTTCTGAGATCTATCTCCATGGGTCAGTCGGCCATTGTGAATGCCAACCAGGACTGGCAACACAGATACAATAGAGTAATGAATTGCTGGAGGGCATTGACAGTGCACTTGCTAGCTTACAGAGATCATTTTAGGCACTGGTCTCCACACTGATGGCATCCAGTCACTCTTTGTCTACCATTCCCCCTCCACCTTCCTCTTCCCAATCTCACCTTCCCCGACTCATCCAAAGCACATAGACAGGCATGCATCCACCTTAACATCCAAGGGTAGCACAGACAATGGTGTGCTGTGCGTGTATGATTTGTGTGTTGAATGCCAAGTTGTATGGTTGTGTAATTGTGTGTGTACATTACGTGTTGGTTGTACATTGTGTTGTATGTGTGATGAGTCCCTGGCCAGTGTTGGTTGTGAGTGCTTGACAGTATGCTCATGATGTTGCAGTTGTGGTGTTGTTGTGACATGATGATGATGGTATGTTGTCCGAAATTGTGTGAGACTGAGCCTGTGCTGTGCTGCCTGCAGAAATGTGCATTCTTGATGTGTGGTGTGTGTGTGTGTGCTGGCTGCAGTGTATGTGCTGTGTATGTGTGGCTTTCTTTGTTGTCATATGTCAGTGTGCTGTTACGAGTGAGTGTTACCCTCGCAGCCCCCTACCTATTGTATGTTATGTACCTTTACGATATGCCACAATATACAACTGTAACAGGTGAGATTGTGTACTTACGGTTGCTGTCGTCCGCGGCGGCGAAGATTCTGTTCTCTTTCTGTGAGCAGGAACATCAGGATGACATCTAGTTGTGGTTCCATGGTGGCTCCGGATGAGCATGGCTTTCTGTCTACTTTTATACAGTCATTTCAGCCTGGGTTTCTGTGGAGGTCCAACCGCGGTAAAAATGTTGATGGTGTGCAACCTAGTAATAAGTCAGACCAACACTTGGTCTCTGCCGGACTGCTGGGGCCTTCAACCAACTGCGGTGGACTGACGATGCCGGCGGTGCTTTGACAGTATTCTGTTTGTATCACTGCCAAAATCATAATTTGGGGGTCCTCTCCACCAGCATGTTGGCGGTCTGACTGCCACCGCCAACATGGCAGCCCTCGAACCCTCAAACTTGTAATGCGGTCCTAAGTGTGAAATATTTCATTAGCACATGGACTATCTTCCTTCCTTGCAAATCTGAAAATTGCCTCAACCAAGCACACATAAGATTACATCACTTAATAAAAACTGCTGGACCTGATTGCATGCCTTCCGTGTCCTCGACGTCTTCTTCCGAGTCAGTGTTGATGGTTATTTAGTGGTCATGTTCTACCTGCGAGGTAGAGACTCCCGCGTGCAAGTAGCTGCGATCTAGACTCTGGGCTGGAAGTCTGCGTATCGTGAGTCTGCTTGTCTGGAGTTGGAGTTGGAGTTGGAGCCAGACGCAGTTGAGAAGGCTGTGGCAGCTGCAGTGCGGTGGGGCAATGGTGCAGTGCAGTGTGGAGAGGCTGTAAGAGCCGTGTGGTGAGGTGAGGCAGGGCTGTGGGGTTGTGGGTGCAGGTCTGTGGGATTTGAGGCACTGTGAAGTGAAGGATTTGGTGGTGGGGTTGCTGGGTGAGGGTGTTGGCATCTCCTCCTCGCCAGCCAGCATTGATGGGTAATTGTGCCTGCTGTTACTGCTTGTCCCCCACCCCACTCACGCTCTGCAGATTGGCTACCCAGCCATTGGCCTGCCCCTCGCTCTCCCCTCCGCTGCAGCAGTAGTGCCTGGCTCCTCTCATCCTTGCACCCTCCCCCCACCTTCGCATCCTCTCCCCTCTGCGGAATTCCCCAGAGGCCACACTTGTCTGGGTGCACTTCCCGCACTGACTGGCAACCCAGGGTGTCGGGAGCCTAACAGAGTGGGAGAGGGAAGAAGTGAGGGTAGAGGTAGGAGTACTGGAGGCTGTGGTTTCTGCCGCTGTGCCCACCCTGATCTCCCCACCTGTCCTCTCTGCCCACTCTGCCCTCTCCGACATCAGCCCATCAGGCCCATTTCATCAGAATCAGGTTTCCTGGGCCACTTGGGGCCCTAGGCACCAGGCACTAGGAAACCGGGTGTTAGGACACTGCCAGGCTTAGAACCATGCCTCTTTCTTCACCACCCCATAACCTCTTGGAGCAGCTGCATCAAGGGGCTATCAGGGAATTATCATTAGAGCAATCGGAGTGATATAGCACAGCCAATCCTCATTGCAGCAGTAACAGGCAAGTGTGGTGACTGTAGTCAATCACTGCAAAGGGTGTGCCCCAGTCAACCACAGAAATGGCCCAGTTGGGTGGGTGTGGCTTGCGGGGTCTGGCGAGCCTCACTTGCCTCCCTACAGTTCCCTTGGCCAAGGCGGCATCTGCAGCTGTATCCACAGTGCTCTCCCCTATTTGCAGCTGCATCAGCAGAACTTAGTGGAGCAGCAATAACAGCCGGCCATCAATTTTATTAGTCAATTGTATTAACCTGACAATACCGACTATAAAGATCTGCCATTATGCAAGAATAAGGGAAAGAAGTGACCATGCGGTCGGGTAAAAAACAGAAAATCTCCTCCTAAAAAATCAGCGATGGGAAAGAGAAATAGGAGACTCTATGCTCCGGACAGCCACCTCACGCCACAGACAGTGTCACCTCTCATTGCGATTGAGACAGAGAGCGAGACAGAGATGGATCAGGAAGTAGTAACATCTAGTGTTAGACATGACTTAAAACACGCGAAAAAAGCCGCACTACAGATTGTCAACCAAAAATCTATACTAAGTTCTCCTTTTTAAAAAACAACAGATCTGCCTTTTTCTAAAGCAGCTGCAACACACAGGGCTCACAGCCACCACAACAACCTTCAATCTCCACAAAATCAACTGAAAGCTGCTCACTTCGGCACAATCCCCCTACAATGGGGAATACTCTAAGCTCAAGTCCCAGCTGATTTGCCAACACAAGCACAACTCCACCACCTTTGGCAACACGCCCAATCAATCATGGTGGAGGTCCATGCATAACCCGGGCAGGCCCCGGAGGAACAGCTGTGGGCCTCCCACCAACAGAGTGTGACTTGCCAAAATGACTCAGTCCTTTGCAGAATAAAAATTGGCACAGTTCATGCTCTTCAAAGAGGAGGGCCAGCTGTTCACCGACATCCAGGTCATGACTCCAGCTTCTGACCTTCAATAAATGCTGCAAATCAGGTCCTCTGCTTTCCACCCCCGTGAGCTCAAAAACAGAGGATGTCAGTGCAGCAGCGGACAAAGAAACACTATCATATCTAGACACGCAAGAATGGGAGGACATACTGATACTCCCAAGACTCTCCTCGAGCCCCCAGAAGTACCTCTAACCCTGATCCCAGTCAACTGTCTCACAAGCACGGGGTTAGGATCGATGTGAGCATAGACACAAGTGCTGCAACGCCAACCGAACTGGATTCAAATGCAAACTCTCTTAATTCACACACGGATAGCTCATGGGCCTCCTTACTCAAAGCCATGCAGCTCCTAGTTAAAGCTCTTCATTATCAGTTAGACAAAATGGATGTCCAACTAACTTTGCTTAACACACTGGTAGTGTTTGTAGCAGGAATAGACTGGAAACTAAGCAACCTGAAATCGTTCCTCACACAACCACGAGTAAACCCCACGAGCGCTCTGACCAACTGTTCATGAAGGCCAATAATAGACAAACTATCTACGTTACCCTCCATGCTTAGGAACCTGTGTGTGTCTCTAAAAGTAGGAGCTTTCAGCTACCATCCACCCTTCCATTTCAAAGCTGAGCCCCAAGCTCATGAATCACAAAAAATCCACCCAAGCTCAGCCAAGAGCACAGCTCATGGCCTAGGAGCAAGGCGCGTGGAATGGAAAAAGGGGTGCAACCAGACGCCACCTGCAATAGTAGCGCTAACCACCTCAGCCCTAACAGCAACTACTGTCCAACCTCCTAGGAACAAGCAACCCTCTGGCAGCTCCGTGGATGATAACTCCATCAAGAAAGCTAACACCAAGCAAAGACGTGCACAAAGGAGAAAAGGTTACACGAAGGAACTTGTAGGAAATGAAAAGGCCAGAGTCTTGGCTTTTAAACTGTTAATTGATCCCAAATTAGGAACATCTATAAACAGGAGTCCTAATGAAGTTACATCTCACTGGCACACTGGTTTAAAGGGGTACCCAGGGCACTCATGCCCAAACACAGCTATCCAACGGGAGAGCTCGGCAACAACTGATCCTCCCTCACCTCAGCTCAGGAGGGCCATGAAATTCACTCTTGTAAGGTAGATCAAGCACGGGGTGTGGCTAACCGCCCAAGATCCTAGGCGGTCGTTTGATCGCGGAGCTCCCGTCTCGGGCCCGCCAAACCACATTAATCTGAGTTAAATTGGGGCCATCTACAAATAACGGACCGTCCGCTGCTCAGGGGTGATGGTGGAGCATTTACAGAGCGAACATTAAGCTCCCAATCTGGGACGTGATGGTGTCGCTGGACCCTGCCGGGAACTGGGCCTGCGGCACGGTGGCGGAAGGATGAGACGGCAGTCGGACTGGAGACGCACTGCAGTGAGTGAGGGGTGCGGTCGAGGCCAATACCGTGCACGGAGACGTGGGCCGTAACGGTATGTTCTATCGAGAGTGACGCCCCGGACCCGTGCCCCCCCTCCCTTCTCCGGTGGAATGTTGTAGGAAGCGCGAGGAGCAGTACGGTGGAAAGAAAGGCGAATACAGAGATGGCTAGGATTACAATACGGCTGGGGTTGAGGAAGTGTAGCGAAATTACAACAGTATGCCCCGATGAGCGGGAGAGGTGACGGAGAGATAGCAATGATCACTGCTGCACGAGGGAGCCAGGGTTGTGGCTGTGGATCCCGCCTTCCCCGGCTGAGGAGGGTTCATCGGAAACGGGGTATGGCATGTAGTGAGCAGTCAAGATACAAAAAATAGGGGTGCCTTTAGAACACAAAAGTAAAACACAAAACTAAAGGGGGAAAAAAAAGAGAGCTAACAGACACAACCACAATGCTGAAAGTGGAAAAAGTGCATCCTGATATAAGAAGGCCCCAGATTTCGAACTGGGTAGAACGGAACTATCAGACAGTGTCTAGTGTCTGCCTTGTGATTTGAGAGTTACCAGTGCAAATGTCCAATAGTGAACTATAGTTGTGTGGGAAGAAACCGTAACTAGCGCAGACTCCCCTGGTGAATGGGCTGAGTGTCTAAGGTTACCGATTTGCTGGACTAGAACTGCTTCAAAGACGTAAAATAATGGGCCGCACAAAAGGCAAGCAACCTGAAGGCATAGAGATGCTGCCCCCGATGATCCAATGGCGACAATAGCAACAGGAGCCAAACGGATAAGCTGGACGTTATCCTGCAGGAAATCAAAGACTCACGACAGGCGATAGAGAAAAGACTGGGCTCTATTACAATAGAATTGAGTATCCTGAAAGGCGACCAAAAGAAACTGTCAGATAGAACAAAGCAGACTGAATCAAACGGCGCTGGGATCCTCCCGACTCACAAGGAAATCAAAAATGCCATTGAGCATCTCCAGCAACAAATAGAGGCTTTGCAGGAAAGAGTCGAAGATGCAGAAGGACGATCTCGACACAATAATGTCCGCATAATTGGTCTCCCGGAGGGAAAGGAGGGGAGAGACCCCACACAATATGTAGAAGACTGGCTGAAAAAGATAGCAATGGACCGATTGTCAGCGCACTTCGCAGTAGAAAGAGCGCACCGTATACCTGGTAAGAGACCTCCACCAGGAGCACCGGCACGCCCATTGATATCCCGATACTAAACTACAGAGATCGTGATATTATACTAAAAGTGGCAAGGGAATTGGACCCCATTACAGTGGATAATGCCCGAATCTCCCTGTATCCAGACTACACGCTGCTGGTCCAGAAACGCAGCGCTTCTTTTCAATCTGTAAAAAAGAGACTACGAGCAGAAGGGATAACATACGCACTATCATTCCAGCCCCGGATGCGAATCACATTTAACCAAAAAACGCACTTCTTTGAAACACCTGATTTGGCATGTAACTGGCTTGATGCAACCTTCCCTCATTCAAAGTCTGGAGAGCATAGTGGTACCCCTCTCCTGAGACAGCCCCACCAGCCCCACAGAGACAAGCGCAATAGACTACAATCGGCATGGAAAAAACCTGGCCCAACACTACTACAAGTACTGGAAGGTCAAACTGATGCATTACAATCAGCATACTCTTTACAAGGAATAGACTCCTCCCCACATAGAGCTCCCTCATCAATGGATAGCACCGCAGCATCTGACTCAACGGGAAGCTTGGCATTATTCCCCTCTGTCACCCCACGGACAGCACAAGACCTCTATTGGAAAAACCCACTACTTCAGTATTGACTATGCACCCATCTTCTGTGGAGACCATCTCTCCCCTCCTAAATGGTGGGCCCGGGCGGATGAGCTCCGCGATCCCTGTTATACATAGAGAAACCCGTTGGCCACGGGCGAGAACTACAGAGCGCACATCTTGTATAACCCCATTGCATATGCTCCTTGAATATTTATTCTTTGTTTTGCAATTATAATGGTTTTGTATTGCACAAAAGTTTGGCAAAGCCAGTTTTGGCTTTGCCTAGTATTCAGTCTAATAAGAGGCATTGTTTACTGTTTCATAAGTTCGACATCAACAAACACATCAGTACATCGAGAGGGGCAAGGGCTAAGATGGGCTAAAAGAGTGATAACCATATCAATACCTCAGAATGGCTTCAGTACGTGAATACAATATTATCACCTGGAAAGTACTGGGAATGGGGTCTATTCAAAAGCGAAATAGAATACTGGCCCTATTAAATCGCCGAAAAACACACATCGCCTATTTGCAGGAAACTCATCTCACTACCCATGAAGCGACAAAACTCCTCAAGAAATGGCGGGGACAACTCCTTCACACATCATACTCTGCGTTTGCGCAAGGAGCGGCGGTGTGGATACGGGCTGGAGTACCCTTTGAGTTAATGGAGACTAAGATAGATGATGAGGGCAGGTACACACTGATCAGAGGTAATTTGGATGGGAGACCCATAATACTGGTTAGTATATATGCTCCAAATACTGCCCAAGACGTCTTCCTGGAGCGCCTGTCAAGGGTACTATCACAATGGGCACATATCCCATGGATATTGGGTGGGGACTTTAACGTGGTACTAGATATTACACTGGATCGCACCACCCCCTCATTACCAGGCACTAATGCACAGAGACAGGCAGACGCACTGCGGAACTGGTTACAAGGGTGGTCACTAACAGACATATGGTGGGCTAGAAATGTAGGTATGAGAGATTACTCCTTTTACTCACACCCACACAAGGTACACATGAGACTAGACCGCGTTGTATGTACTACATCACTGCAGGCATAGTTGACACAGGTTGTGTACTTAGGGAAAACATTATCAGACCATAACCCTTTAGAACTGACATTGTTGTGGGGCCAACTGTCTACACCGATCCCTACATGGCGTCTACAACCATCAATATTATAAGACATTATTTTGAGGGAAGAAATAACCCAATAACAAACTTCTTTGCTGACAACACGGGCTCGGCGTCCTCCCCATTGATGGAATGGGAGGCGTTTAAGGTAGTGATAAGGGGGGCAGTGATGGGAGCAGCATCAGGAGTGCGAAAGGTATTGGCAAGAGAGCTAAAACAAGGAGAGGATCGGCTGAGCTCACTAGAAAAGGAGACAATATTACATCCCTCTAAAGCTCAGCAATTACAAGAAGCCAGGGCCGAGCATACAGAACTCAATGAAAGACTACGAAAAATAGACTATGCAAAATACAGGGAACGCGCACACAGCGAAGGGGACAAAGCAGGGACACTACTGGCACGCCTTATAAAAGAAGAGTCATCCCCCATTCCCATTCTTCATATTACTACACCTCAACGAGTTAATATAACTACACAACTGGAGATAAATGCAGCATTCCGTGACTACACAACGTTATATTCTACCCCACCATTAATGGATCAGGCTAAGATCGACTCCTTTCTAGCTGACATTAAAATACCGACACTCAATGAAGAGGCCCGACTAAAGTTAGGCACGCAGATAACATGGGAGAGATACGGGAGACTATTAAAAACATGGCGCGTAATAAAACACCGGGATCGGATAGACTCCCGTCCAAATTCTATTCCCTCTATAGCGTGCTTGCTTGCCCCACAATTGGAAAAGCGATACCATGCCTCGTTACAAAAAGGATCCCTCCCAGACACTACCAAACAAGCAATAGTGACCTCACTATTAAAACCGGGAAAGGCTGCAACAGATATCTCGTCCTATAGACCCCTGTCTTTACTGAATACAGAGTATAAAATACTAGCAAAAATATTAGCGCAAAGACTACTCAGTTTTATAGACAGTCTAATACACACGGATCAATGCAGATTTGTTCCGTCTCGGAGCACCTCCCTGAACATCCGTCGATTATATCATGTGGGGGACTCTGCCGAGGTACGGTACCCACATGCAGGATGTCTCTTGCTAGACCTTCGTCAAGCATTCAACTCCTTAAGTTGGGACTATATGTTTAAGGTTTGGAGAGATTTGGAGTCCCTCATGATTACATACGGTGGGTTAGACTGCTATATGCTACACCAACAGCAAGAGCACGCACAGGACAGAACATCTCAGATGCCTACCATGTGCACAGGGGCACCAGGCAGGGATGCCCATTATCCCCTCTACTGTTTGTCCTGGCGATAGAGCCTTTGGCTCACCAATTGAGATGAGATGGCGAGTTTTGGGGAATAGATACAGATAGAACGAAAAACACGGTATCATCATATGCAGACAACAATATATTATATATATAAAAGATCTAGGACAGAACCCGGACACTGAGCGCAGATATTTCAGGAGTTTGCACCTTTGTCCGGGCTGACCATAAGCTTTGAAAAATCTATAGCATTCTCCTTTTATGGACCAGATATGAGAAATGTAGTGGCATTCGGTGATAAACAACTACAAATGGCCGCAGACACATTCCAGTACCTCGGTATACAAATTTGTCGTACCCCGATAGATCTCTTAGAAGGCAATTGACAAAGAGCGATGTTTTCGACAACATTACCGATATCAATTGCAGGCGGACTGGCTCTGGCCAAAATGGTGATGCTGCCCCGAATTCTGTACTAATTTATGAACCCACCGGTGAAAGTGCCAGAGGCTTACTTTTAGACTCTTCACTCTATGTTGCTCGAGCTTGTTTGGGGAAAAGGAAGGTGCCGAATAGGCCTAGCCAGGCTGCAGATGCCGGTAGGTCAAGGGGGCATGAGTGCACCAGACTTGAAAGCCTACTGCGTGGCGAGCCAGATTCAATGGCTGGCATATTGGCTGACCGGACGAAACTTGCAGGAAATAGAGTACACCCAAATAATGCTAGATAAGGCAGCATACACTCCTTGTTGTGTCCCGGATCCCAGACCCCGGAGAAAATGCCACTTCTATTACGAGTGGCCTTGCAGTACTGGAAACTGTCACTCAAATACACAGCTAATACAACCCCTAACTCCCCTAATATTCCGCTGCTGGGATTACCAGTCAATGCCGGTGCACTGACCCATGGCCAGATACAAAGATGGACACACAATTGCGTAGACACAGTTGGCTCACTGTTTAAAGATCAGAACCTGCTTACACATATTGACTTCACACACAAACATAACCTGTCATCATCGCTCTTCCTTCTCCATGCCAATATTACACATTATGTACAGAAACACTAGGCCCCAGACGGTATGGAACCCCCTACGCATGATCTTGAATACACTATATACACCATAGGGCATGGAAAACACTTAATAAAATGGCTCTACCGAGGACTCAGAGCTCACTTATTACAACCCCTGACAACACTAAAACCTAAGTGGGAAACAGACATTGGCAACAGTTGTCTGATGAAGATTGGGCGGCAATATTAAAATATCCTAGTCAAATCACCTGCAACACAAGATTCAAATTTATACAATATGCTATACTACATAGAGCATACCTCACGCTACACAAGTTACATTTACTATACCCCGAAGCACCATCAAAATGTCCCAGATGTGGGATTGAAGAGGCAGAACTAATACACATGCTTTGGAGCTGTCAAGCTATTGCCCAATATTGGAATGGGGTGAAAACTATACTAGAGAAAACAACGGGAAGTACTGTATGCCAGACAATTGGGGCTTGCTTACTAGGGCTACTCCCACACTCAGGAAAAAGGAAAGCGCTCCCACAACTGATAAACTTAGCACTTATATTGGCAAAACGCCTACTAACCAAGCGTTGGAAGGCCACAATGACCCCCTCGGTGACGCAATGGAGTATAGAAGTGATAGACTGGGGAAAGGCAGAAAGTAAAGCCCTCAGAAGAGAGGAGAGTAGAGGAATGAGAAGCTATCCTTTAGATGCGGACTGGGACGAAATATTAGATGCACGTGTAACAGCATGTGAAGGGGAGGGGGTCCAGGTTAAAATATAGAAGTATTCATGATTAGCCGCCACAGTAGAATAAGACTACCGATGCCAATGACCGGCTACAGGCAGAAGCTTGTTAATGAAATAAGATTGCTTGATATGAGTAATAGTAAAGAACTCCTTAAAAAACAAATGTAGTATAATCACAAAGAAGTACAGCCTAATAGTTAAATTGCTACTACACAATTATCATTGACCCCCATAAAGCTATGATGTCAAGTTAGAAAATAGAATGTAGAATAGAATGATTAAATGTTATGAGTTATGCAGTGTTAAAATGTGTTAATTTACATATACCCAGAAAGTAATATGCTAACTACAATGTATACATAAATGGTAAATAATGTAAGGTACCGCCGACAACCGAATAATTATATGTATGATGTGCCATAGAATTTACCATTGTAATGTACCTAAAGCATGAAAATAATAAAAAGATGTTTAAAAAAAAGGTAGATGAAGCACCCACTGGAAGCACTGTGAGGGAGGGGGAGGGCCCACTGATCATCAGCACAGCTACCGCAATGATCGCACCTCCACTACTGGCCAATAGGTCAGAGAAAGTGCTGGGCAACAATACAGTACTTAAATCTTTGCAGTCTGTGCAAACTGTAGTGATTTCAAGACATGGAAACCACAGTAAACCCTTACAATTGACTTCATTGAACCATTCAATTGCACCATCAAAGGACCTTTCACTACCGGACCATTGGAAATGCCAGAGAGTGACATGCATACCAACCAACCTTATACAAGACGCAAAAGTGGGGAATATCAATATCAATACACATAATTGCTGGAGTCAGGAAGAGGGTGGAACATCAAACCAACCTCTGCAGAAACTGGAATCTCAATCTGAGCTGACAAATTCTAATACACTTATTTTTCATCCATGTTAAAAATCTAAGGGCACAGGCGATTTCCTGAACAGGGGAAACATTCTCCGACTCCTATCACACATACCATCCACAAGCAGGCTGAGCACAACTGGCCTGCTGGCAGTAGAATTTGTCTACTAACGACGGGACCCACCCCAAAACCAGACCCCCTGATCAAGGGAATTCGTTCCATACTTAAGAGCGTCCAAGGTTGTTCATTAAGTCCTCAAGTTCCCCTATCACCACTTCGAGTGATTTCCAGAGCTATATGTTGCATACACCAATAGACTTTCTCCAATCCAACAATGACTTAAGGTGGATCTCAAGAACGATTAACAATTTCAATGGGTCCTGGTGACAAATGCCAGACATAAAGAGGGGTGTCACACCAACAATGGAAGCTCTTCACCTTTGCTCTTGGAACATGAACGGCCTCCTCACAAAAACCTCGGATCATGACTTCATCCAATATATCAGCACTTTTGACATTATACTAATGCAGGAAACATGATTGGGCAAATCATTTCACCTACAGGGCTATATGTGTTCTTCACGCCAGCAATCAGAAAGGTGAAATACAGTCACCTGCTAAGTGGCCTGGCTACCTATGTCTCCTTAGCACTGTCAGTCAGTGCCACCCCTTTGGTGTCCTCCCTTTCATTTACTAACACCGTGAAAATTGCTGCCTCCAGGGATGTGACGACAGTAGAGATATTACTTGTAAACAATTACCTTCATCCTAAGCTCAAATCCAACAATGCTACCTTGCTGGTGGAACAACTTGAGAACTATATAAGCAGTGGGAAAATAGCAGAAACGGCTGACATCATTGTCTCAGGGGACTTCAACCTGCACCTACTTCGAGCTTCACAGATGAGGCCGCAATCGCTCTTTCCAGTGCCTGGGGTCTTCCAACACAGGGGGCCAATAAACATGGGCAACCCACAACAACTAGTAGGACACTACTACTTAAAGGCTTAGAACTACAGCTAAGAACCTTGAATGATAGGTTTTGGGAGGACTCACCACCCACTGCAACATATTTTTCAACAACAGCCTCTACAACAATCAACTACACCTTCGTCACCCTGCCACTGTTTGAACAAGTAGCCACTTAGCACCTAGGAGACAGGAGTGAGAGCGACCATTGCCCACAAGAACAAGCCATCACCCTGAAAAGTTCCCAAATGGATAAAGCAAGTATCCCGCTTATTACTTCTTACACCACAATTTACAAATGGGTTAAATCCACACAATCAAATATATAACTTGCATCCAATGCAGCAATGGGCCTGGCAGTTGAACTAGAAGTGAACAACTGCAGTGAGTTGCAGAAGTGGAAACTATTAACCACCAGGCTAAGAAAACATTTTGCGGAACCAATTACCATTCGGTGACTCACAGCCCCTTCTACAACAACACGCTCACCGCAGGTCCACAGAGTCGCATATGAGATGCAAAAAGGAAAATCAATTCTACCATAAGGCACCTCCACGGCAGGCCTGGTAATACAGACTTGTTCGCAGCCCAAAGGCATCAAAAACAGTCCATAAAAAAGCTGAAGTGGGCAATCAATAAGACTTGCAGCGAAGACCTATGGGCCAAACTATATTCTGATTCAAAGATTAGCAACAGCACGCGCTTCTGGCATACAATCTGTAGTCTTACACGTCCTTCACACAGTGGTATTACATCACATATACCAGAAGTAGTCTGGGCACAACATCTTGAAGTCCACTTCAACAGCCAGCACTCAACCTAGCCACCTCTCAGCATGCCAACACACAGCCTGTTAATTGCAGGAACGTCACTTTGACACAAGTCTCCAAAGAAGACTCCATTTACAATATTTACTGAAACTGTCATGGAAAGGATCTGATGGTCAAGAGCAGAATAGAAGGTGCCCCAGGCACTACTGGACTTCCCCCACATGTCTTCAAGCACAACAGCTCCTTCTGGGGAGCGATCTTAGAACCTCCCAAGATACAGAAATGGCAGTTTCACCTATGTTTTATTGATTTTAAGGTTGCATTTGACCACATGGAGAGGAATCTGCTGTGAAAGAAGCTCTCAAACTGGGGACTTCCACATCCGCTTTTACACCTAATACTAGCCCTTTATACGGATACATGGGTCCAGATTAAACTGTGAACAGGCACTTATCTCTCGAGGAGGATACCAACTACCAAAGGTCTAAAACAGGGATGCGTTCTGGCCTCTACACTTTTTAATTTATATTTAGGAGACTTGGCGGGCTCGTTCGCTCTCACAAAATTTGGAGACCTGGAATTACCATGCCTTATGTAATCTTGTGCTGATTAGCCACACAAAAATAGGGCTCCAGAGATTAAGAAATGCCACCGAACAATACTCAGCTGCCAACACCGTGAACTTTGAAAAAACTTGCACAATGTCAATCAGGGCCAAGATACCCTCAAGTGCATGGTTTTGGGACAAGACACAGCTTTTGCAAATAGAAAAGTACAAATATCTTGGCATCATCATTGACAAATCAGGGAATTTCATGCATCAAAGAGGGTGCATTGTGGGAAAAGGCTTAGCCATAGCACTATCTTCAAAAAGACTAAAAGTAGACTTATATGGTCCCTCATCCCCTTCCCCCCTTACAAGTACTAAAAGCTAAACTCTTGCTCACAATAACACATGGGAGAGAAGCACAAAGAGGCAGAGATTCAGAAATCATAAATCACACAGTGAGCAAAGCCTATCGGATCATATTTAACCTTCCTAAATTTAGTCAACTCAAACTGGAATTCGGCCTATTGGATCAGTTCTTGGCAAGACGAGGTGCATAGATAAACTTCTGGAATAAAGTCCGAAGTGCCACCTCAGATTCTCTTAACTACCATCTATGGCAGAAGCTCGAATGCAAGAACACCTCCCCATCCAGATTTTACCTAGAGGGCTCGCTTAGGTCGACTGGGCTTACTGACCTCTGGAGGACTTCAATCTCACATAGCACCTTCAAAAAAGCCGTCTGAAAATCAATTATGGCTTCAATCCTTGTTGGAGGAAAGCAGCCTTCTCACGGAGATCCCACGCTTCCATGACTCTGAATACCTACACTCTGGCCCCAAAAGAATATCTTGGCTATGGCTTTTCAAGGCAAACAAAAGAGCAGTTCTTAAGGTATCAACTAGGGCTTTTACCACTCTAAACGCAGCTCCTTGGCTAATAGATGTGACAAATACTACCTGACGTTTATACGGTGAGGGCACAGAAGATCTCCTACAGGTCCTCCGCTCATGCGAAAATCTTGTGTCGGAAAGAAAAGCTCTATTAAAAAAATTATTTAAATGAAACAGACCTACAAACAAGGAGGCAAGCCTTGCCGGCATGTTTTGCTCGTGGGTACCTGCAACTGAACTACGGCTTAGTGAAATTTCTATCCCTGGTAACACAAAGCTGGTTTGCACCTAACACAGAGAGCAATAGACTCTATGCACCATCTTTCTCCAACCTTTAACATGGAACTTTAGGTACAAGACCTCTGCCATCATGACAAATGGGGCCCTCAGCCATCACATATCCCCAAGCTAACCAACCAGTGAAAAACTATTACCCTAACAACTGTTTAAAACTTTAAAGATCTTAAACAAAAATGCATCCAATTGTGCTAATTGTTTTATGCAATGGTTGTGGTAATTGTTTAAGCAATGGTTTTAGGTAACTATGCAAATAAAGAATCTATCTATCTATCTTTCTATCTACCTATACAGGTAGAGATGCAAAAGATATAAAAAAGACATATCACCTAGTATTTAAGCTACCTAACTATGTAAACCCAGTCCAAATTTGCCTTTAAGATAATCTCATGGAACACTGCTTGAGTTAAAAGAGTATATTATTTAAGATCTGGTTCAAGTTAAAGAAGTGGACAAAGGCACACATAAATACCACCTCTACCACAAATTCAAGCAGATAAAGACCGCTCTGTAGACAACACCCATTATCTTAATTTTGACCACTTTGAGATTGAACTGGCAACAGTCCGAACAAAGCTAATTGACTACTAATAGGGGATCCATACAGCAAGCCGACTCACATTCATACATGAACCTCCCTTTCTCATGGGAAACAAAAATATGGTTCTTAATACTTTATTGCAATCTGTTCAATGTGAAATTTAATCCTGCAGGTCGGTTTTGCACTTACCATAAAGAGTCACTTGCTCATTTCCTCTGTGTTTGTCCAGCTTTTGCAGCACATAGAACAACTGAGGTTAAGTCCACCATGAAATAAAACAAAATTTTCATAATTGCAAAATTGTAGTTGAATGGTTTAATTAACTGTATTTCATACTTAAATCTGTGGTTTCACATTAAGTGATTGTAATTAACTATCAATAAAAATACAGTATTATTAATTATTATTATTATTATTATTTTTATTATTACTACTATAATAATAATTATTATTATTATTAGTAGTAGTAGTAGTATTATTAGTATTATTATTACTATTAGTATGCAGTTCATAAGGCTTGAACATCCCTTTATTTCGAAATATGGCATCAGCTAAGCACACAAGGAAGAATTCCTAATTCTACATCTTCTATCTAATGTAGACTTCTGAAATCTTTCTTCTGAACTTCCTGCCTAACACTCTTCTCAGGTCGCAAACAACTGTCCATATGGCAGAGTGATCTAGGCCTTGAGAACACTTAGCTGTAGTGCACTGAGCATGGTATCCTGCAACATACTACCTTATTTTGAGATGAGCACACCATCTTCATCTAAAGGCTTACCACCTCTTGTAAGCTTGCAGTACGGATACCTGAATCTCCCTCAAATATAGGAGCCCCCCTCCTTCCCTTTTTATTCCTGAGGCAGTGAACGGTAAGCAAGTCAGATGATGTTTGGAGAGCAGTTCTATATTGTTAGACTTGGCATACTTCGCATGGTCTCCCTTAACTTTTTGCCTCCGTTTCCCAAGCTGTTGATGTGTGCTGGACTCTGTTCTTGCTGTTTGTGATACTCTGGGCACTTTACCACTGCTATCCAGTGCTAAAGTGCAAGTGCTCCTATGTAAAATATATGTGTAATTGGCTTTCCATGATTGACATTTTTGATTTACTACTAAGTCCCTAGTACCGTGCACAAGAGGTACCCAGGGCCTGTAAATCAAATGCTACTAGTGGGCCTGCAGCACTGGTTGTGCCCCCCACATGAGTAGCCCTGTAAACATGGCTCAGGCCTGCCACTGGCCACTGCAGTGTTTGTGTGTGCTGTTTTAGACTGCCAATTCGACCTGTACCCACTTGCCAGGCCTAAACCTTCTCTTTTCTTAAATGTAAGGCACCCTAAGGTAGGCCCTAGGTACCCTCTGGGCAGGGTGCAGTGTATGTTTAAGGTAAGGTATATACTAATGTGTTTTATATGTCCGAACAGTGAAATACTGCCAAGTTCGATTTTCACTGTGCAAGGCCTATCTTTGTCATTGGTTAACATGGGGGCTGCCTTTAAATATTATTAAAATTTAGAATCCCTTTGGGAGCAGATAGAAATGTGGAGTTTAGGGTCTCTGAACTCACAATTTAAAAATAGATATTTTAGTAAAGTTTGTTTTTGGATTGTGTGTTTGAAAATGACACTTTTAGAAAGTAGGCATTTTCTCGCTTAAACCATTCTGTGACTCTGCCTGTTTGTGAATTCCCTGTCTGGGTCAGTTTGACAGTTGGGCTGCTTGCACCTCTCCTCTAGACAGTGACCCAAAGAGAGCTGGGGTGTAGCCTGCATATCCTGATGAGCCATCTGTGCTGGGAGGGAGGAGAGGAGTGGTCAGTCACACCTGAAAGAGCTGTGCCTACCCTCACACAATGCCATCTCCAACCCCCTGGTGTGTGTCTGTGGCCTGGCCGGGCAAGGCAGGATCTTACAAACAAGAGAGTCTTTCCCTTGAAGTTTGCCTACTTCAAAGGTAGAAAGGAGTATAAGTAGTATACCCCAAATCCCAGATTTTAGATTACTTCAAGATCACTTCTAGAATGAAGAGGAACCTCTGCCTGGAGAAGAGCTGAAGAGCTGAGGAGGAGTGCTGTCCCTCCCTCTGACTGTGCTTTGTTGGGCTATCCTGCAGTTGCTGCTTCTGCCTGTGGAAGGGGACAAAGACTGGACTTTGTTGTGCATTCCTGCTTGAGAAGAATCTCCAAGGGCTTGAATTGAGCTTGCCTCCTGTTGTTGAAGTCTCAGGGCCATCAAAGACTTCCCCTGCCAGCACCTCGACTCTCTGCTGAGACTCCTGCCAAGTGGTGCCCTATCTTGTCTCTGGGCTTCCACGCACATAACGCCGTGCAGAGAAATTTACAACGCACCTTCCATGACGCGGCTGATAAATGACGAGCCGCCAGCTCTGTGGCTGAAATCGACACTCCACCTGCATCGCGGCTAGGACATTGACGTAACGTGGCAGGAGAAACGACACGCAACATCCACTTAAGGAGGCTGATAACGATGCAAACCTCATGCCGCGCAGTTTTCGAATACACCGTGTGACCGGATTTTCCACGCATTGTCCCTGGGCGTCCAAGTCAACCCGACTGCGTGGATCTGAGGTGTCCCGTCTGGAAATTGACACATCGTTCTCTTGCGAGGGAGAAAAATGAGGCATCGCTATTGGGAACATGCATGATTGAAAGGGTCTGGTAATTCCCACACAATAGCGGCTGCTCCTAGGGGGCACCAGGTCATTGACCCACTTCTTCCCTGTGCCACCACCGCTTGGCATGTTACAGTTTTTACATGGAAACAAATCAACTTACAAATTGCATGTTAGCTCATAAAAGCTGCAATATTACTTTGCCATCAGAAGAGGGCTCCTCTAGCTCTATTGCACATATGTCAGGACGCAGCAGTTACAGCCCGGCCTCACATATATGCCATTCATATTTGACATGCTACACTAGCGTAATACAGCACTTCAGGGCTTGTCAATCACATGCCCTCTTTCCCTATCAGATGCTGGAATAGGCAAAAAGGTTCATCTCTGTACCTTAAACTGTGTTTCAGCTTTTGATTGGGTGGAAGCTTGAGGGTCTACCTGTAGCATGTGGTAGACAAACAGGGGAGTAAGGAGTCATGGGCTTGCCCCAGGTGAGTTTTTGTGTTTCGGAGCCTGAGTCTGTGTTCGTCTGTGCACTGGGGAGTGCACGTGTATGTCTGTGTGCCTGCAACTGTCAATGTATTCATGATTGTATGCCTGAATATGGGTGTGTGTGTGTGTGTGTGCGTGCGCATGTGTGTGTGTGTGTGTGTGTGAGAGACCTGAAAGCCTGCCCCAGGAGTTTGCAAGGCCCGAGGATGAGTGATGGATAGTGCTCTGGGGTTTCTCGGGCCCCACCAGTTTTATGATCCACCATCTGCCACTGGACCCACATGTTAGTTATCACTCCAGGGCCAGAAACTAATGGTGGCTGGCTATTGGAGTCGAGATAATGGTAGAAATGAGTAAGCTTGAGCCCAATATCTTCCCTCCAGTTACCAACTATCTTGAAATGAGGGTGTCTACGATGTTGTGAATTACAGTTATACCCAATTTACAAATTTGCAGGGAAAAAATAATCATTTAATGTAGTGTGATTCAAACTTTTTATTGTTAAGATTTGTCATGAAGAAATATCATGGGTAACATATTGATACCAAAGAGTAAATTGACTGCAACACGTCTTTAATTTATTTTTCTACAATTGCACTCACTCTGTTTCACTGAGTAAGGGTGGCATAATGCGTTGACATTTTAGACTTTGCGAAATAACACCATGCTGTTATATGCTATTCTTACTGTTACTGACATCACTGAACATATCACTACATCTATATAGATAACACAGAAAACAAGATAAATATATATGTAGCTCTTCAATGAAGTGTGTAATATAAACAGACTAATTTAAAACACCAGATGTAAGGTGGGCTTTTGTGGAATACCTAAGTACATAGTACTTGGTTCTGTTAATCTACTACTCAAGTCTCTGTGTCGATAAACGCAAAACGACATTTGTGGTTGTGTGCCTACATTTTTATTGAATTATCTTCAGCTGATAGCAAATTTAAGACAGTTAAACAAACAAGTTAAACTGCGCTCTGAGTACACTATACAAATAGTGGTACACAAATTAACAAAATAGTCTTTAAATGTAAATAGTATGGGTTTGTCTAATTTTGGTAGTGTTAAGGTATAAAAAATATTGTGGTGTCCAATTGTAGCAAGGCACATACTGTAGTTTAAAAAAATTAAAATAACAAAACATTGTTTATTGGATAACTTTGCAGTAGTTTTGAAAAATATATTTCCATTTTTTTGTATTTATTAAAAATGATAGTTCAAGCATATAAAAAAGAATTACAAATGTTTTTAAAAGAGATAAGGACAAAACTGATGTGTTATGTTTTATTTCTTACACACCCAATAAGCTTGGCATGCATCTAATTAAAGAGATATTCGCATAAATGAGTTATAGCGAAAAAAGTATTTCAGTTTAGAAAAACCAACATATAAGCTTTCATTTTAATAATCAGAAGAAACTTTAGGAACAAACTGAAAAGCTGCATCACTTTTAGATTACTAAGGCATCTTGTTAGTGTTGCTTTTTAAAGGAGTTAATTAGTCACTTTTTGGATTCATTTGGATAGCAAATTCAGGGATTGAGTGACATATATCACTTGCAAACGTTTGGCAAACATTATCGCATGCAAGTGTACGAATACCTTAAAATATAGAATTTGATTTGCTAGATATACAATTTGTGTCCACAACTCAGTTGCTGACTCTTTAAAAATGTATACACAACGTTGTACACAAAATATTGTAAGGTCACCATAATCATGCTAAATAACATCTATAATCTTTTAGTTTGTCAATTTGATGTTATCCGTTTCCATAGGGATTGTTAACTTTAAAGATGTTATTCCTGATTAAATTTATGTTGCTCAAGGTCACATAATAACCAGAGGGAGCCATCATTCCAGTTCTATGTCGGAAGCTTGGCGGAGGCAAGTGTACATTTCCTGAGGCAAATCAGCACGAGTGATGTTGTTTCCATCTAGACGCAGATGTTTAATCCTAGAGTAATCCAGCGGTCCAATAACTTTGCAAAAGCTGGACACTGTAAACTCTGCAAGACAAAAGATTGAAAGAAAGCAACATTTATAAACCA
Organism: Pleurodeles waltl; assembly: GCF_031143425.1. NCBI lineage: Eukaryota > Metazoa > Chordata > Amphibia > Caudata > Salamandridae > Pleurodeles > Pleurodeles waltl. The sequence goes on along the minus strand of NC_090442.1, from coordinate 500,773,845 downwards.
GATTTTTTAAACAGCACTTTAGTATGCAACAATGTTTTGCAGTACAAATTGACTGCAGAACTAGTTGCAAATCAAAATGATTGGCAATTAAACACACACACACACATGCACACACCACACACATGCACACAATAACAGAGACACACGCTCAAAATTGATCATGAAACAGAGAAACTGAAAACATGTAGGAACATATTGTAATGCTAACTATTTGCTTCATTTGAGTCGAACAAGAACATGGTTTATGGTATATTTCGCTATATGTGTCCAGTAGAATGGCAACTCTATCACTTAAAAAATTTTAAAGAGCTTGTTATACACCAATCAACATTTAGAGAATTTGACTATACTTGTTTTGAATCATTTCTAAACCTGTGCCATAAGTATACGAATATCCAAATGCCTTCATCTTGATCATCAGAAACCATACATAATTTGTCAGGTAAACTCTTCACAAGTTACAAACAGCCCATCTCTTCGAGTGTCATATAAATCCTGTTTCAGTAAGAAATGGGATTTTGTGTCCAAATCAGGATTCTGAGCTGTCAATAGTTAAAGTTCATCCACAAATTTGCCCAGACTTATTTCACCAGGAAAAAGCCTGGCAAAATTTGTCTGAGTACCTTATCTGGTTAAAACAGAAAAACTCAGTTAAAACAATTGCATCATAGGCTGCAAAAAAGCTGTGGTGTGTCAGAAATATCTTCTAATATAAACATCTATTTTAAATGTTGTTTACAAATATATCTTCCTATTGGGTATAGTTCTATTAACTCTGATGGATGGTATATTTGTTAACAATAATTAGGACACAAAATGTACGTCAAACAATACTCTGACATTGATTTTCTTTGTCCTGGCTCCTGGGAGTGTTCACACTTCTGCCCAAGGGGTCAGAATCCTTGTCTTGGTGGCAACAGCTGCGAGCTGGCAGCCAGAGCACAAGAAAACTGGGGCAATTCAGGGGCCAACCACTAAGGTTGCTCTCCAGGTCCATGTCACATCGCCCTTGACAGAAGATTCATGTCAGGGGTAAGAAGGCACGTTGTTTGATACTAAACATGACCCATTTCGGTAGAACGGTAATGGAGCTGGTGACCTCGGGAATGCCCGGGTGCCAGCCCATGTTATCCTATAGACCACTGTTCATTTATAGTAACCTTTAATGAAAAAGGCCACTAAAGGGACATATAAGCTTAAACATGTATGTCCATACCTTAAATATAATGCATCCTGCCTCCTGGGCTACAGAGGCTTTCCTTAGGGGTGACAAACATATATTAAAGAAATAGCTTTTCACTGTGCCACATATGGTATGGGCACAGTTGAGATCGAGTAGCTTTTACTGCTCCAGTAGTCTGCAATAGGCAGCAGTTTACCTGGGTCACTCAGGATGGCAAAACAGTTCCTCAGGCCCTGGTGTCCCCTTTAACTCTCATATCCTGGGTACCACTGGTACCGTATACTAGGGACTTATAAGGAGGAAGTAAAGTGCTTGCCAGTTGGGTACGCCAGTTCACATATACTAATTTGAGGAGAGAGCATTGGCACTGGGGCCTAGTTACCGGGCTTCTGTGCACTTTCAGAATCATAACTAATGGCATCTAGAGCAAAAATGTGTGAGGGTAAGCATCCAAAAAGGGCACTTTCCTACAGATTGATTGCCTGGAGTGGCATTTTGGGCAAAAATGACAGAAGAAATCTGGCCCAAGTGATTGACAGTTTCTGAGGGTAATTCACACATTCCATTCATCACTGAAAACATAGGGGTTAAAAGATGTGCGTGAGTGATTTGATTCAAGGAAGACAGGCACAGGCAGTTTGTGGAAAATAAGGGAAAGTAGCAGAGGAAGTAACTAAATGTGCAGGAAAGATACAAGGTAGATAGGCACATGGGGTATAGACAGAAGCCTGAGAAAGAAATAGCTATGAAGAAAGAGAGGTACATGGAGAGATTTTGTCAAACAGACAAAATGATGTTTTGTAGAGTGATATGTGGAGGATGAAAGGATGAGAAGAAGAAGTAGTGAAAGTTAGGGGGTGATCCATCTGGGAGCTAAGCTTCGGGCAGAGAAGAAAGGAAGTAAATGAAATATACAAATTATACGAGGAAGGACAGTTGGGAGGCAAGTAGGCATAAGATGGACACAAGGTGGAGGGCAGAGGTATAGGGACACGTATAAGGCAGCAGCATAAGAATTCAGAAATGGAAGAATGCAATAAAACAAAAACAATAAAGGGAAACAGAATGACAGAGCATTCAAAATGTTCACAATGAAAGAAAAGTGCCAATGGTAGTGAGTCTATGCAATTATAGCATGAACATGTGTATAACTAAGCATGAAACCATGTGGCAGAGTAAAAATGTTATGGAAAATCTAAGAGACAGAAAGGGGGAAACAAGGTAAGAGCATCTGGATGAAGGGGCATTGAGGGAAAAAGTGTGAATGATGTAATGAAAAGATAAAGATTGAGAAAGTTGGGGAGAAAAAGAGGTAGTATTAAAGGGTGACAATAATGTTAGGATGAAGAGTTAGAAAGAGGAAATGAGAAAACAAAAGAAGGCAAAGAGAGAAAAAAGCTGATGACATGGGTACAGATCAAAATAGGGACTGAGAGGAAAAAAGTAAGATTGGAACAGGCACATTTCTGGAGTAAACAGATAAAACAGAGCTAGAGAGAAAAACAGCTACAGTGTGTCTGAGGTAGAGTGGGAAATTTGCAGAGGAAGTAAGGTGGAGAGAAAAAGAAGGAAAGTAAGATGTACAGAAATATTGCAAAAGAAAGATGAGAAAAGGAGAGTCGTACAGGGGGAGAAATAAAATTTAAAAGCAAAAGAATCAGAGAATGAGGTACGGAGCAACAGTGAAAAAAGTATCCAAAAATAAAATAGTGAAAGAGGCGAATGTACAGGAAGAGAGAAAATTTAGAGGGGACCCTTAGGTTTTAAATTAATCATGCAATTGATACAGCGGCCTATTTTAAGGTGAATACATGATTATGTAGAAGGAAATAGACTGATCCCCTTCTATCAAATGAAGATTCACAATTAAATACATTTCCACCATGTTTCACTCTTTTACTTTGACATGAGTTGTATGGCACAGCGCCCACAAAAAAGTAAGACGAAGCTCTATTGGATCTTTAGAAAATATAAGGTGGCCGATAATGTTAGAAATTGAGTCTCTAGTTGGCAGAGGTATGCACCCTTTCCAAGTAGGAACCACAATCCTAGACAGGGTAAGTCAGATACACAACCTATAGTAACCTATGCTCACCCACAGGTAGTTTGGCACAGAGCAGTAAGGATTAAATTAGGAGATATTTATCTGAGTAAAACAAGATCAAAGCAACAAAAATCCAATAAGTAGAATTCAAAATATGAATTTTTAAAGAATAAACTGCAATGTAGTGCTTCGAAGTCAATAGCGCTAGAAGGTTACTTGAGGTCGCGCTAGACCGGGGTATAGCCAAAGTTCAGGCTAACTATGATGGAGGGCAGCCGGCTACAGGACTCACACATAGCCTGCTGAAAAAGTACATTGAATGGAGCAAGCGTCGGCATCGATGACTTGACGCATCGGTTCTGATCCATGCAGTCAGGTAGATGTGTTGGAGTCGAGCCTCGCATTCGGATCATACATTAGCATCAAACCCCTTTTGATGCAGTCAATGTGTCATCGTCAAGCCATGCAGCAATGTCTTTGGGTCAGCGCTGCATTGTCATTGAACCTTACAATCAGGTCCCTTTGTCGTCAAATCAGCACTGCCTCAGCATTGGAGGGCACTGCATTTGGTTCCGAGCATGACTCTTGCAGAAAAATTTAGCTGCAGATCCCACTACTGAGGACCAGGACTGGGTTGGCACCTCAGGCAAGGAAAGGCTGACAGATGACAGAGTCCAGCAGCTGAAGCAAAGTGGAGAGAAGTGTTTGATGGCCCTGGGACTTCAAGAACAGGGGGCAAGCCAAGATGCCCTTGGAGAAATTGAGTTCAAGGATGAAGAGAGCATGTCCAGTCCTTCTCACTCCCAGGTAGGAAGTACCAGGCAGTAGGCCAACAAAGCAAAGCAGTTAGCAAAGTGGCAAGCCTCTTGGCAGCACAGCAGCTCTTCTTACGGGCAAAATGTCCTTGGTTCCAGTAGATTTCTGATTTGGTGGTGTTTGGGGTCTAGTACCTATAACTAGTTGAGCCAACTAGTGGGGATGACTTCAAGGAGAGGCCTTTGAAGTGTGCAAGGTCCCTGCCCTTTTTTCCCTGGCTCCAGACGCTGTACAGGGGTTATGGGATTTTTTGGTGCAGTGTTTTCAAGTTATTACTGTTTGAGTGCTGATCATTTTACACATTGCCTCTAAGTTAAGCTTGACTGTTTTTGGGCCAAGCTACCAGGGGTTTAAGCACATGCTTCTTTAGTGACTTATGTGGTTCACCCCAAGGACTGTGTTTACTATTTAAGTGGGGATTTCCCCCATTCAAATAACAACCCTATTTCTTACAGGGAACAACAGCTGAAAAGCTGGGAGCTTGCACATTTCCCTTTTTTTGTAGATGCCGTGCAATTGCCAACCTATAAATGGACCTTAACTTAAAAAAAAGTATTTTCCTACCAACATTGCATTCTTATGCCAGCATTTTATTGCTGGCAAATGTGCACTTTGGGAATGAGAGCCATCGAGTTTGGAAATATCCAATAAAATAGAAGGTTTTGTGTGTTTACTAACTTACTTTCTCCTCCATTGAGAATACTCATGTTGCCACCCATCACTGAAAAATCCACAAAATAATTGTTAATGCAATTTACAGCTACAGAATTTCAAACATCCTAACTCTGTGGATCATTAAGTTGAATTTCAAACTATAATAGATTTTTGTCTCCCTCAGTCTCATGTAGGTGCTCAAATACCATTGTGAATGTGCCACAAAAGCTTCTACTATTGCATATACTTCCAGACACATGAGTTTCTGGACACTCTTGATGTTTTATTTGTATAGAACTTAGTTACAAAACATAGGCCACTGTTTAGGCTTGTTTAGAAGCGGAGGTCTCCAAACCTTTATAAATGTCCATACATGACTTTTCTTCTGAAAACTCTCTAAAAACTAAAAGTATAGTCATACTTGTGCTAGAGAAACATTCATTTGAAAAATAATGTAATTAAATTATTTATAAAAGATCATGGGCCAGATGTAGGAAGAGAGCAATTTGCGACTTGCAAATTGCGAGTCCCTGCGACTCGCAATTTGCAAGTCGCAAATTGCTATGCAGTACGGTGTCTCAGACACCGTCTGCAACTCGCAATGGGGTCGCAATGACCCACCTCATGAATATTCATGAGGTGGGTCGCAAATTGCGGCCCCATTGCGAGTATAGGCACTCGCTAACATGGAGGCCTGCTGACGTCAGCAGGCCTCCATGTTAGCGACCTGCCTTTTCAATAAAGCATTTTTTTTTTTTTTGAAATGTAGCCCGTTTTCCCTAAGGGAAAACGAGCTGCATTTAAAAAAAATCCAAAACCTTTTGTTTCGTTTTTTTCCCTTGGACCACTCCCTGCCCTGAAAAAATGTTTTGGGGTCCAGTCTCAAACTGGAAGGGGTCCCACGGGGACCCCTTCCAATTTGCGAGTGGGTTACCATCCACTTGAAGTGGATGGTAACTGCGACTCCATTTGCGACCGCGTACGCGGTCGCAAATGGAGTTGCATACCACTGCGACTCGCAAATAGGAAGGGAACACCCCTTCCTATTTGCGATTCGGAAATGCATTTTGCGAGTCGGTAAGGACTCGCAAAATGCATTTCTGCATAGGAAACACGCATTTGCGAGTCGCAAACGGCAGATTTTGCCGTTTGCGACTCGCAAAGTGTTTCCTACATCTGGCCCCATTTTCTTTATTATGATTATAAACAGGGTTCAACAAATGGATTTTTCCAAAACAAATGTATATTATAGTGGCACAGTGGTTAATACAAATGTACACATAGCACTATTTTAGTTTCCTGCCCGAACAATACTAAAGTCGTATTTATACTGATTGAGGATTTTTCAAACATTTCGGTGAAAGTGAGATGGAAACCATACTACAGAAAATGTTCTACTTTTGGAAGGAAGACGTAGAGATGAAAGGAAATCTATCCTATACTTGGGCAGCCTAGCGACTAAAATCTTAGGCTTCTGGAGAAGTTAGAACAGGATTTTCAATAAGGCACATATTTTTATTATTGCTGGGGAGTATAATACAGGTTAAAATGACAATGTTCCCAGTGGCTACTACTTAGTAAGCTAAGGATTATTTAACTCATTAAATTGAATGCATTAGTTAGTCAAATTATTTGGGTGCCTGCACCCTAAGAATTGCAAGAATTAAACTGTGCACCAAGCTTGAAAATGGAGGGCTGGCTCATACTCATTTTCAGCATTATTGCCTGGCTACAGTTTTGCTAAACTGAGACCTTTGGTTAACCTTAACTCACAAGACTACTTTTCAAATGCAGTTCTGGCCCAGGTGGTAAGTTAACATGCATTATTTGGTTTTATCCCCAGATTTTCTAACTCAAAGGGTCACTTACACATTCAATTTACTTCATATTTACTTCATATGAAAATACCTATGGAAGCTTCAATTGGTGGGTTAATTAATTCTGATTTATTGAGGTTATGGATGCTTCCTGTCATAGATTTTCCTTGCAAGCTTATCCAGAACTTTCTGACATGGGTATCCAAGAGATTCAGTGAGGTTGCCCAACGATGTTGTCAAGATATAATGAAATCTTTATTTAGGAATTTCTGGTGAATGTGGATTGTGTTTTAAGGAAATTTTATAGGTATTTGCAGCTGTGAAGATTCCTAACAAAAGGTGAGAAAAGGGATACCATTTTCAACTTTATAAAGCTTGTTTTGCCATTCTCCCAGCAATGGCATATATGTATTTGGTATCCCTATTGCGGAAACGAAGGTAAAAGGTAGCAGAGCGCAGTACATGGTAAAATACAAGTGTAAAGTCAATAAGTAATAGGGGAGAAATCTTGGTTGTGAACAGTTAGGCCCATATTTATACTTTTTGACGCTAAACTGCGCTAACGCAGTTTAGCGTCAAAAAATTTAGCGCCGTCTAACGCCATTCCGAAGCGCCATGCGGGCGCCGTATTTATGGAATGGCGTTAGCCGGCGCAAGCAGACCGGCGCTGCCTGGTGTGCGTGGAAAAAAACCACGTAGACCAGGCAGCGCCGGCGTAGGGGGAAAATGGCGCTAGGGCGTCTTAAAATGGCGCAAGTCGGGTTGACGCTAAAAAATCGTCTTAACCCGATTTGCGCCATTTTTTCGACGCCCAGACGCCATTTAAATGACTCCTGTCTTAGTAAAGACAGGAGTCATGCCCCCTTGCCCAATGGCCATGCCCAGGGGACTTATGTCCCCTGGGCATGGTCATTGGGCATAGTGGCATGTAGGGGGGCACAAATAAGGCCCCCCTATGCCACCCAAAAAAAATTGAAAAATATAAAAAATTATACTTACGTGAACTTACCTGAATGTCCCTGGGGTGGGTCCCACCATCCTTGGGTGTCCTCCTGGGGTGGGCAGGGGTGGCAGGGGGGGTCCCTGGGGGCAGGGGAGGGCACCTGTGGGCTCATTTTGAGCCCACAGGCCCCTTAACGCCTACCCTGACCCAGGCGTTAAAAAGTGGCGCAAATGCGGCGTTTTTTGACCCGCCACCTCCCGGGCGTGATTTTTGCCCGGGAGTATAAATACGACGCATTTGCGTCGCCGTCATTTTTTTAGACGGGAACGCCTTCCTTGCATCTCATTAACGCAAGGAAGGCGTTCACGCTAAAAAATGACGCTCTTTGCCCATACTTTGGCGCTAGACGCGTCTAACGCCAAAGTATAAATATGGCGTTAGTTTTGCGCCGAATTTGCGTCGAAAAAAACTACGCTAATTCGGCGCAAACAGAGTATAAATACGGGCCTTAATGCATTGTGATATAGGGGCTCATTATGAGTCCGGCACCGTCCGCCGAACTCCTGATGGGTAGGTTGCCGCTATACAGGCTACCTTCCTCCGGAACCCATTAAGGAGGTTCCCACTAGGGCAGCAGGTGAAAACGTGAGTTTCAAAGCAGACAGTGAACATTGTGAGGGTGCTAAATGCACTGTCCATGTCAAGTGCATGGGCAGTGCAGGTGCCTCCGTGGGCCCCCCTGCACCCGTTCGCCAGCATTTTCACGGCAGTGGTACTACCATGAAACTGCTGGTGGAGAAGGGGGTTGTAATCCCCAGGGCAGCACTGCTTGCAGCACTGCCCTGGCAGATTAGGACTGCTGTCAGCTCCAGACTGCTGGGATCTCTGATCCTGGTGGAGCTTGCGGTTCCCTGGTGGCCTGACCATCAGGGTCGTGATGAAGCGTTTGGTCCGCAGCATTGGTGGCGGGCCGACCTCCATTCACGAGTCTGGGCGTCTAGTGACTGCCAGACTCGTAATGAGGCCCATAGTGTTCTTTACAGAGGTGAGTCTACAGCTCTTTCTTATGGTAGAGCCACATTGGGGTAGCCTTGATGGATGTAGGGATATTGTTCCAGTAGTACTGGTTTTTCTTTCATACACTTCTTTATCTGCACTCTGATGGTGTCCTGGCTGCTGATATGCCAAGAACCACAAGAGAGGTTGAGCTGGTCTGCAAGATAAGCAGGGGTGCTGGCTTTGAAAATGGTGCAACTGATTTTGAAGATGGTGTGAGCCGGCAATGGGAGCTAATCGAGTTCCAGCAATATGGGGGTGACATGCTCATATTTGTTCAGGCCCTTTATGAGGGGTGCAGCAGCATGTAGTATACCCCTAAAGAGTACCATTGCGGAGTCTAGTAGACAATGGAGTAGAACATTACACCACCCAAGAGCACCTTCCTGCATAAAAACAACCCTGTCTGCAATGCAGGCACCCTTGCACCATGGTGTAAGGGTGCCTGCTTTGGCTGTAGGCAGCAAAAATGACTGCAGTGCAAGGGAAGGACAGGAATGTGCTGCTTTATGTTAAATATGTGCATTCCTGCCTTTTCATTTTCAAGCAGTGCAGCAAGGTAGCAAAGCAGTCTATTGAAGTACACAGAAGGCCACAGCAGCAGGCAGCCCTCTGAGAGTCCTGCTTCTGCATGCCCAGGAAGTGAACTGAACAGTGGGTCTGAGGGTCTTATTTTTACATCTGGTGCATTCTTTGTAGTAGGAGAAGTTTCTAGAGATCTTCTTTTGAAGCATTTGGAATTTTCTGCCTCCCCTTCCCTGGCTCCAGCCTGACTATATGCGTAATGAAGTAGTGTGAAGTCCTTTGTATAAATGAAGGGCACATCTTCTTTATTTGCACGCTCTGCTTCTCGTCCTGCAAGTGATGGTCTGTCCAGGCACACCTAATCTCTCTATTGTGTGGCTTTCTGGGAGAAAAAAACTAAGTCTAACTGCCAACTACACCCAGTCACATTACCCAACAACAGGCTGCAGGCAGCAAATAGTTCAGGCAGGAAACTCGATGAAAATAGCATTTTTAAAATTGTAACTTAAAATTGAACCTTACCTTAAAAGAGGATTTAAAATTTCAACTTCTCAGACACTAACATGAAAGTCCTACTTGCTCTCAATCATATGTTGGCACTTATTAAATAACCCAATGTAATCCTATGAGAAAGATAGGCTTCACAGCAGTGAAAAAGTAGGAGTTTTTCACTTGAAGGGCATGTAAATATTAAAAGCAAATGCCCAACCTCCTAATTAAAATGCACCCTGCCCCATGGGCTGCCTTAGGCCTACCTTAAGATTGACTTATATGCAATTATAAGGGAGTTTAAGGTTTGGCAAGGGGGGTATTTTGTCAAATCAAATTGGCAGTTTAAAACTGTGAGAAGGCTTCAATGGTATGCCTGAGGCATGGTTTAAGGGGCTACTCAAGTGGTGGCGCAAATGGTGCTGCAGGCCCACTAGTAGCATTGAATATATCAGCCCTGGTCTTATGTTATACCATCTTACTAGGGACTTATAAGTAAATTAAATATGCCAATCAGATGTAAGCCAATTTGACCATGTTTTAGGGAGTGTGCATGAGCACATTATTACTGATTAGCAGTGGTAAACTGCGCAGAATCCTATGGCCCACAAAACCAAATTCTGCATAAATAGGAGGGGTTAAAGCAAAAAAGTTTGGGGATGACCCCCCAGAAAGGGCCACATCCAACACTGTGCATTCAGGTACAATGCAGCAGGGACTTTCAGTCAATATGTGATTGAATGTCTACTTGGTCTGGACCACTCTGGTGCTTCTGTGGACACAATCACATGGAATGATGCTTTAGTTGTTGCTTTCGTAGTAGCTTTAGACGGCGAGCATCAGATGAAAAGGACACCAGTGGGACTGTGAAGGTCTGTATTTGGGAGGGATGTTAAGCTTGGGCTCCTTCATCATGTGGTAGGCTGACAACATGAGTTAGTGGAACAGGGTTTGGTCAAGCTTGATGAATTATATCTCCAAGATAGTGGTCTGAGGTTTTTGCCTGAGGTTCCCAATTGAAGATAACATTTATAAATGATGGAATTTCCCACTTGGGAAGGCAATGACCATCTTCCACTGGCTGCAGATTTTGCTCGTATGAAACTTCAGGCAGCTCCCCAAAAGTGCACATTAATTTGGTAAGGAACAAAGCAAAATCTACCCCTGCTTTAGTACTAGGCATATTGCGAAGTAAGAGTTACTTATGTATAACAATTAATTCATTCTGCGATTGTCACCCCAACTGATATTTATATGCAACAAAGTAAAGAAAAACAAACTGTGTTAAATGTTCAGAAAAGAAAATGTGTTAACTACCAATTGTAATGGATGGTTTCATAATGGCTTTTTTATGGTTCCTAAACAATTGAGAAAAATATTGAAAATAACCCAAACATGATCCTAACATATTGGTCTATTATAAAGGTTATTTATGAATATGTATGATGGTTGTCATCAGAAAGAAGAAGCAAAAGACAACTGAATATATGGATAAACTGGATGCTGCTCTGGGCCAGAATGACCTAAGAATGTTTTGGACCTTAGCTAAATGGGGATGTGATAAGAAATGTTAGTAGTATTCTCCTCATATCACCAGGAAGACTGGTCTAAATACCTTACTGAATTCTACCACCTTCCCTTATTCTCTCCCCTAGTTTCTAGGTTTGTTTCAGATCTGAATATGTTTAGAAAACTTTCTTTTGATAAGTTCTATTATTTGATTACTTCAGGCTAATTACTCTGAAGGTCCTGATGGAATCCTTAATGGTTTAGTCAAAAATATTCTAAAAAGATAGTCATACATTTTCTAACCACTTTTCCAGTACATGACAACTGTGGGAAAAATCCCAGAGTCCTAGAGAGGGGCTCTGATTGAACCAATATGTAAGAAGGTTGAGTGATTTTTTCCAAGTTCATTATCCTCACCCTCTTATTTGTCATATTTCTTGCTGATTTGTCAACTCAGTTCTCTAAGGGTGATGACTTTCCTTCTAAAATCATGATAAACATTTAAATGTATTGCCATAGGCAGATTATCCTGTTGCCCCTGATCCCACTACTAAAGAACTACAAAAGCAACTGATTGTACTGCAAAATATGTTAAAGGAAACCCATATGAATATAAATGTAAGACAAAGGTGATGGTTTTTGGAGAGAAAATTGGTGTGAATTCTTGTCTCTTACATAATGAGAGGCTGGAAACTGCACAGCAATATAAATGGTTAGGCATGCTTTTTAGGAGTACTTTGAGTTAGAGAGATCATTTAGCTGTTGTCAGAACAAATGCCTGGTCTTGAATAAACAGGCCATGTCATTTCAGCTCAATAGGCTTATCAATAACTCCCCATTGAAAGTCTTTATTCAAAAAAATCTTTTAGAGTGCTGTGCACTGTTGTGTTCCCATGATACCGGATTTAATTTCAAAACTAGAAAGTTTTAAAAGAAGATGCTTTTCTAAATTTTCTACATTTGCTCCAATGGAGATGTTAGGACAATGCCAACAAAACATAACTTTTACTCTTCAATATCTGTATGTCAGGCTTTTCTGTCATTTGAATAACAACGTATTTAATCAATATCAGGTATGATCTTAGGGAAGTACTGGTGTGTGAAAGCATCTAGAAAAAATCAGCAGTTTTCTAAATAAAGTTGTCATCTTTTTCAGACGCGGTTGCAACTAGCTTCTCCCATTGTGGTGGACACAGCAATTTGTAAACTGATATCAAAAGTTAGTTTAATAAGTTTGGACAATATGTGCAAGTCTACTAAGCATTCTCTGTGTAATGTTTTAAAGAATTTTTTTTTAAATGTTATTGTATTTGTCTTTAGTGTCTAACATTCACACCTAATTATGATACAATTATGTATTTTGGACTATCAAATTAGGCATACAACAAGAACTTTTGGCTTTTACTGATAAGGATTTATTGAGGAATCAGGAATCACATTCTTATGACCGCCACACTCGCGGTGGTGGTCTGGACCACCACAAATGCAGTGGTCTGACCGCTACATAACAACCCTGCTGGTCTGCCCGCCTGCTCTGCCAGGATCGTGGATCCCGGCAGTCTGGCTTTGGCAAAGATCCTAATGTGGCAGGGCATCGCTGCCTGCAGCACTGCCCTGCGGATTACGACCTTGTTCTCTGCCAGCCTTTTCATGGCGGTAACACCGCCATGAAAAGGCTGGTGGAGAACAGGTGCAGGAGGCCACAGTGGGGCATGGGCAGTGCAGGGCACCTCCATGCTCGGCACTATTACAATGTTCACTGTTTGCTATGCAGACAGTGAATATTGCAAGAGTGCTGGTGCATCCTGCTGGCTACAGCATTGCCGCCAGCTCGGGTACAAGCCTCAGACAATGCTGTAGCCTGTCTTCCACTAGGTTGGCAGATGGAAACGTAGGTTTCCACCCACCGACCTAGCGGGAAACTCTTAATAATCCGGCAGGGAGATTGCCACCTAAACGGTGGCCACACTGTCAGGATTTTGGCGGACGGGCTTTTCTGTCCGCCAAACTTGAAATGACCCACTTAGGGCCTGACCAGGAACTTGCCAAATTGGATACTCTGTCACAAATGTGACAAAAACCCCGCCTGCTGTTTTATAAGATCCATAGGCTATAATGGGACTTGCAAAATGGCAGGCTGAATATCCGTCACGTTTGTGACAGAGTATCCCATCCTCCAAGGTCGTAATCAGGCCCTTAGAACCTGATTAGGAGATTGGCGGATGGTTTGCACTGTCCACTGAACTTCCGATGGAGAAGTTAACGCCACACTGGCTACCTCCCCGCCGGACCCATTATGAGTTTCCCGCTAGGTTGGCGGGCGGAAACCTCAGCAGACAGTGAACATTTCTGTGGTGCTGGGCAGGGGGTCCCCTGTACCCGTTCTCTGCCAGTGTTTTCATGGCGGTATTACTGCCATGAAAATACTGGTGGAGTACAAGGTCATAATCAGCAGAGCATATTTGTGCTCAGTTGGATTAGGAAAAAGGTAATGGTATTGCTATTCTTGCTGTTGTAGAATAATTTAAGAATATTTTCAGATGAAACATTTGAATTCTTAAAGCCAGTTCTTTCCACCTCCGGCACCACTATACTGGGACATCGACATAATATTATCCCTTTATAATTGGACAGTGTCACATGATCCCTAATGTTTCGAAGACAGCTTCACATGATTAGGGAAGCTTTAAACAGTAGTATAATTACCTTCTGGTTTGCCTTAGCTTAATCAAACTCAAACCAACAACTGTATATCTAAAGAACACTTACTCTGAATTTTGTTGACCTGTAGGTATAGGTTTTCTAGGCCTTCATTGACAGTAGGAATACTGCTCAGTTCATTGAAAGACAAATCCAGCTCAAGGAGTGTAGAGATGTTGAATGCATTGCCAGGCACACCAGCATCAGTTAGCTTGTTGTGAGACAGACGTAGATATTGTAGAGCTTTAAAGCCTTGGAAGTATTCATCAGGAATATTGGTGATCTTGTTGTTATCAAAATATAGCATGTTTATTGAAGGCGGAAGTCCTCTTGGCAACTTTTTAAGTTCATTAAAGCTCAAGTCAAGGTACAGTAGGGAATTTAGACCTTTAAATGCACCAGAAATTGAATCCTCTTTTAGTGCATTATAGTGCAAGTGGAGAACGGTCAAGTTCTCCAGGCCTTCTAAGATGTTAGGTGTTATTTTGCTAATTTTGTTATGGGTTAGCTGCAGGTCATCCATGGTTTTGGGGAGAGGTCCAATAGGCTCTGTTAGATTGTTGTAGTTGATGTGCAATTTTTCTAAATGCTTCAGCTTGGAGAAAGCACCTTTCTTGATTTTACTATTCGACAAGTGATTGTAGTCCAAGATCAACCATTTCAAGTCAGTTACATTATCAAATGCATTATCTTCTATTCCCTCAATCATGTTGTGTCTGAGGTAGAGGTATTTTATTCCAGCGGGAATAGTTGGGATACTCTTTAGCTTGAGATCATCACAATACATGGCAGAGGGATAATTTGCAGGGCAATTGCACTCAGGTGCGCAGACTGCAGAAGAATATGCTCCAAAAAATAAATGTGAATAGGAGTAGTCGCCTTCTGCTGGAGGGTATCCATGGCCTCCAGCATCATAGTCATAATAATGACATAGGACAACACCAATCAACAAGAAAAAGAAAGGAAGGCAACTCCTGTGCATTGTTACTGCCAATGATGGCCCTGAAAAAAAGAAATGACAAAATAATGAGAGTTGAAAGCATTTAAAAATCAGGTTATTTAAAATATTGCAATGCCACTTATAGGAAAGAAATATGTTTATATGCAATAGAAGATCATGACATAAATGACAATAACATGTATTAATTGAGAATCTATGCCACAGACTCATATTAACAGGCTCTTTGTTTCCACACACTGACAAAGCAATCCCTTAACAAACATTTCCTACAAGCCATCCATGTGTACTTGTTTCCAGAAAAAAAAGTTTTGTTTTCCAGAAAGCCTGTGTGCACTTCGAATGTAGTCCATTATGAACAATTTGCTTCTGATGTTCCACCATGCCCTTAGTGGTGTGTTATAGTCTGTTTGTTGTTGGATGATACTTGGAGTGTTTTAATGTGTGTTGCAACCATCTGCCAATCCTGTTCTTGTATATGATTGATAGTGATTATGAGTGGGACATAGGTGTTCTGCTGTCTAATCAGCGAGTTTGAAGTTCTTAAGAATGTATTTTGGTAGTAATCATAATGGATGGTGCTCCGAAAGGAAATATGGTTCTTGCAACACCCCTCCGTGCCTATGTTGTGTTACATTGGTAATGTGGCTGTATTATGTGTAGCTATCATTTGCTAGTGTGTATTTTAGGAGGGTCTGAGTGGATGTGCTTCTATAGCATATGTGTTTTAATCCTTGTAGACTTTGTAGACTTATTTGTAATCTTTGTAGACTGATTTGTTTCTGTCTAAATGTGACTATGAAGTCATACTCATTATACGTTGACTTGGCTGTTGATTAGGTATTTTCCAATGACATATAATACCGTCATTGGGAAGAAAGGAGCAGGGAGTATAGTATGTTTAAGCATAATGTGTATTTGTAGAGATCATATCAAAACACCAGCAGTGAGACATTTAAAGGCAAGGGCACATTTACTGGTGGTGGTGCGGTGGTTGTAAGTGAATAAATATATTGGGATGAAGAGTCAGGTAAATGGTGAAGTCTAAAGGCAAATGGAATTGGTAGATAGAGATAATATTGAGTGGGAAGGCGGCTTCTAGGTCAGTCTCAGTAATGGGGATAGCATGGGTGGGTAGTGGAGTCTTGCGGCAATTGCAACTGGCAGGTAGTGGAGCTATAGATGGCACATGGCAATTGTGATATGCAAGGGATGGAGCTACAGAGTGAACTGGACAAACATGAAAATGCAGAAGATTAGCAGAGTATTTTGAGGGGAATTGTGGTGCAGACAGCTGTGGGTAGTGAGGCAAAAGACATGGTTTCGCTGCTTTTTAAATGACGCAAGTGCGGCGCTAAAAAAAGTATAAATATGGGCCTGAGTCTTTTCTGGACTATACAGTGCCAACAATTGCTACAGTGTTTCAAACACATTTTGCAATGCATTTTCAAACCTTTGCAAGCTCTGAAAGCTGGATAAGCTTAAAAAAATGGATTCAGAAATTTGCGTGTTAACGTAGAGCTAGTTTTATCTCAAAATGCACCCTCAAGTACATTTTAGATGCAGGGATACATTTTTGCAATGAGTGCAAAAAGAACACGCTGCTCGCCTTAGGGCCACTTGCGGTATTCCAGTGCGCCTGCACGAAAATATTACTAGTGTGGAATTATACCACTAGTTGTAGTGGTGTTTTTTGGGAATGCCACATAACAAATGTAATGCGAAATTCACAAAACTATGTAAAATTATGCCGGCATAACGGAAATTTCAACTGGGCCTTGTCAAAACAGGCCCTGAACTGAAGCAGGTACATTCTCACTGCAGAGCATAGCTGTGAGTGTGCTGCAGAGCACCCACTTGCAGTGGTTTCAGTGGGGTCTTGCAAAGCACAGTTCTCCAATGCCACAAGTCTCATGATGGGATTTCTGGCAATGAGGAAAGAGGATGTCTTATTAACCCTGCGGTGTAAATTTTGACTCCATACTGAAATTCGGTCGTTACACATCCCTGAGGGACCTTGAGAAACAGGATTTCCAGCAGCAGAATAGCACATTCATGTTGGGAGTTGGGTAGGATGAAGTGAAAATGTTGTTTAGGATTTGGAAAAGTGAGCAGTTTAAAGAAAATTCAAATGCTTCATGAAATGAAAAGCTCATCGAATTCGCACACCTTTTTAGGCATAGTTATTCACTTCAAACACCCTTGTACATTTGTTGGCTCAGTCCACTTTGCTAGGTGTGCATGTTTTGATAGGTAGCCACATTGGAAGAGTGATCATCTTACTTAGATTTTCAATCACGTGTTATGTTGTTTTGATAATTATCCAAATTTATATTGTAATCTTCTCACCATAGTTTTCAGCTTTATGTTGCCTTTATTTTCTTCCAGATGAGAGGATATCCTTTCCTCACCTAATCAGCCAGACTGCAGATTTCAAATAGATTTTATAAGATTGCAGGTTTATAGCTCCACTAACTAAATTATTGATAACTTGGATTCATTGGATAACGTTGACATTTTTATTTGCAGTTGACTAGGTGAAGATGGTCTTTGAATTCTTGGGGCAGAGACATAGTAGGTCGATGCCAGATGCACCTGGAAAGATGGCGAAAACAAACCAAAAATGGTGTACAATTGTAACAATTTATAAGTAGTGTAACACTAACCTTTTCCATGACAATCTAACCCAGCTCACGTTGCCCATTAGTAGGGTAGTGATCTCATATTTGGTCAACAAAGAGTAATGCGACTTTACAGAAACTTTCTTCTCATCAAAACCTCTATTTAGCAGAGCTTATACATTTCAATCTGCCAGCTCTGAATAAACAAAACATTATACAAAAGAAATACTTATCTTCAAACACATGCAATTAACCACTTTGAAAATAAAATAGTGGAAAATAATATAATGCACTCCTTTTCTTTATGGCAGGCTGATATGATTTACTGCATGGGAATTCTAGCTCTTTTACAGATAAAAATATATACTAAGTTACATTTAAACATATTTTCATTTACTATTTTCCCCAGGGAAGAGGGCGAAACAACCGCCACTTCTCTGGTGCAAAATTGGTCACCATGTTTAGAGATCTCCTCTGGCTAGGAGGAGATCTCCATGCCTTCAGGGCAGCTTCCCCAATGGCTGCCCTTCTGTAGGCATTGAACGTTTGCTGAGTAGCAATCATGTTTCATGCGGCTACTCAGAAATGTTTTTGAGTTTACAACACCAAATTCCTAGAGGCAAGAGTTTGTTTCTGTGAAACAAAAAATGAATGCCCTTGGCACCTTACGTGTTTTCTCCCAGGGTGTTGGAGTCATTTTCCTTTTTTCTCTTTAGGACTGCCAAGCTTTGAACAGTGATTCCAAAGAATACTGTGCTCTCTAAAAATGGGATGCACTTATAATGAAGTCCCCACTTCCATTGGGCTGCTGGTGTAAGGTCTGTGCCAACAGGGCCGAGGGGGGGGGGGCTCCACCAGTGGAAACATGATAGTGATCAAAACGTTAGCTTGTCTTACAAGATACTCCACCACATTTGTACAAAAAACGCTTTCTGTCAAATTCTAAATTGGGTCCAGAATTTCTCTCCCACCAACTTAGAGCCAGTGAAGAATGCAAGAGCTGTTAAAACAAGACAGTGAATATGCAAGAATATAGTGAAGAATATAGTGAAGAAACAATACTCGTCTTAGAACTACGATGCTGTTATCTCAGCTCAACACAAATCCAATAATTGTACTTTTGGCCTAAATGTCCGTATCTCCAATATGTTTTGGCAGCTTTAAATTTTCTTAGAAGCATACACATCATACACAAACTAAGGGCCTGATTACAACTTCGGCAGAGGGGATTACTCCGTCCCAAATGTGACGGATATCCCGCCCACCGATTTACAAGTCCATTATATCCTATGGAACTTTTATTTCGGCGATTGGGATATCCGTCACATTTGAGATGGAGTAATCCCATCCGCGGAAGTCGTAATCAGGCCCTAAATCTAAAAGAGTTACAACTGTCCAAACAACAACATTTATCATACAATATTATGTGGATGGTGTTGTTAACAGGTTTTTGATTGTTTGCCATCTTGGCTGAAGAAAAGTTGTCACACTGTGTTCAAGTGTTCAGGTAGAGAGACGGTTACGATAAATAATCTCCAAGCATTCAACCTGCTCTTGTTGGGGAAGTCAAAGAAACCTGATGAACAAAATTATTTGGATAGTAGTGTCACCTGGAAGAAAACAGTACTAATAGAGAACCATGCATGACGTGCTGTGTCTTTGCATAAGTTGTATCAAAGTATGAGGATTCATATTAGGATGTGAAGAAAACATAGCTCATGCATACATATTAGTAAGAATGTTTTAAAACAGATGTTTGCTAACAAAGCTACTTTGCAGCCTATGCTTCCCTGACTTATAAGGTAAACTAAGAAAAAAACAAGAGTTTCCTATTAATGTAGCCATCATAGGTATTCTGCCAACAGACCATGTTTAGTGGATTTGCTTCATTTTTATCAACTCACAAAACTCCTACATTAGGTGAATAATCCTAGGGTTATCATCCTTGGAAGAGGGATGACACACTCTTTGGGTTTTTAGTTATAGATCAAGCACAACAGAATTTGGACTCGAAAAGTGTTGTCCCATCTGACAAAAAGCATATTTTTCAATATGATAAGAGTTGAAGAAGTGGAACAATCGTGAGTGTACATAAACACACAAAGTGTAAGTGGAATCAATGGTATATCCTATCCATCAATAAGGTATAGGTATTCAGTGAGAGCCTAATTAAAAAAAACACCACAC
Source organism: Pleurodeles waltl (assembly GCF_031143425.1). NCBI lineage: Eukaryota > Metazoa > Chordata > Amphibia > Caudata > Salamandridae > Pleurodeles > Pleurodeles waltl. The sequence goes on along the minus strand of NC_090442.1, from coordinate 500,754,343 downwards.
AAAACATTACACCTAACTGTATCCATACTTTTTGCAGGGTAAAGAAATTCTATGGGCTACATGTACGTGCAATTTTGCACATCGCAAACAGCGAATTGGGCCGTTTGCGATGTGCAAAATGCAATTTGGCATGTACAAACCCATTTCTGCGATTCAGTAAACTATTTACTGAATCGCAAAAAAGGATTACCAGACGCAATTAGGAAGGGGTGTGCTCTTCCTAATTTCGAGTCGCACTCCATGTATGGTCGTTTTGTGACCGCGAATGCAGTCGCAAAACAATCGCAGTTGGCACCAGTGTCATACTGGTGCTAACCCATTCGCAAACTGTCCTTCACTTTTGTGAATGGCAGTAAAAACATTTTTTCAAAGCAGGCAGTGGTTTGTACGAAAATGTTTCATTTTTTGTTTTTGAAATGCATCTTGTTTTCCTTTAAGAAAAACTGGCTGCATTTAAAAAAAATAAAAAAACTGCTTTATTTAAAAGCAGTCACAGACATGGTGGTCTGCTGTCTCCAGCAGGCCACCATCCCTGTGAGGGTGGCCATTCCCAAGGAGGTCACAAATTGTGACCTACCTCATGAATACTCATGAGGTGGGCATTGGCAACCCCCTTGCGAATCGCAAATAGTGTCATTGACACTGTGCAACATAAGGTTTTGCAAAACCAAATTTTGGTACATGTAGCCCTATATCTGCAATTAGCTGCCAAATTAAAAGTACAAGCATCGGTTAAGATTTACTGAGATTAATTGTGTTTTATACCTGGCAAATTTGTAGGGGTTTGAAATGCCCTCAAACTATCAAAGTTGCGCTGCCATTTTTGTTCCCAATGGAGTGAAACCTGTACTCACATTTATTGTCTATTGCTTCAAGAAAGGAAGAAGCTGTTAAAACCCTTTTTTTGAAGTGCAGTATTAGGGAATAGCTACCCCTTTGCATTTTTCTTGAAAAGGTAATGGTCATCAGGACTCTACTGGAGTTGAAAATGTGTTGCTTCTGTTCAGAAAGCCAGTATTGTAAAAAACTAGCTACAGTTTTATCTGATGTAATCAGCAGCGCTCCTCCCATAAATTATTCATTGAGTGCCCAGCCTTTATTCCACTAAAGAAGCATTTTACACAATTAAGAGCCACAGTGCGCTGTTTTTAAACCTACATTTTAATTATAATATTTAAATATTCCATTCTCATAAACGCCTACAAGGCCCTCTACAACAATCTCCTGCATACCTCAACTACCGCCTGACCTTCCACACGCCCACCAGACACCTCTGCTCCGCCCAACTGTCCCTCCCCACAATCCCAAGGATACGCAAGAACTCAAGATCCTGCTCTCCTCACCTCAAAGACCTGGAAGGCTCTTCAGCTACACCTCAGGCAATCACCCTCACTACCTCAATTCAAGAAGCACCTCAAGACCTGGCTCTTCAACTGAACTCCCACTGCCGCCCAAAGCCTTGAGACCCTGATGGGTTATTTGCCGCACTTTATAATAACTCTGATTGATTGATTATTTGTGGACATACCGCAGATATTATACTGCAGAGCCTTCAACCTATTTTTCCGTGCAGAGTGACTTCCTCTTCTTTTCTCTCTCTCTCCTATTCTCTCTCCCTTGATGTGCAAGCTAACAGTACTGCTAAGTGTGATGTTACTCATTGGAAGCACTGCAACACAAATCTTGTTTTATACTGAGCTGCTTTTATACTTCCTTGCTTTGTTTGAAACTTTATTTTAAAAAAATCAATAACCTACATATTTAAAACTCGTCCTCAACTGTATAACCTATGAGAATAGTTGCTTTCACTGCTTTCTTCAAACTGTGTTTAATTTTAATGTTTTAGATTCTGCAATGTAATTTGTGGTAAAACGGACCTCAGAAAATGTGACAGTGTACTTTTGTTCACAAATGATGATTGTGTTAATGTGAACTAAAAGCAAGAATTATATAAAATGTGGATTCCATCTAATGAACTTATCTCAATTCTGCAATCAGTTACAGGGACACTTTTAAAGAATTATAATTTATTTGTGAAAAAGTAGCTTGAAGCTATGTAATCGTATACTATGGGCACGATGATGATTTAAAATCTAAAATAAATCAACTAATCTACCAAGATTCTAGTGGATTAACTAAAAGTTTTATGGGTCTCTCAGAACAAACGCCCTGCTCCTTACTCTATATTGCTGAATTTCTAACAATATATGCAGAGATAGCATTGACTCAGAATTGTCTTCTTTTGATCAGATCAATATTCTGATGAGTATGACACCAAAATATTGTTGGCTAAATATCTGCTGATAATAATTTAAACAGTATGTAACAATATTTTTGTAAATAATATTCATGTCAGACGATATTTTTTTATTAATATTCTGAAATACACCTTCCAAAGGGAGGCACAGTAGTGAGGGTGACATTCCTCTGACCTACTTAAATGTGTCTAAAATGAGAGCACTCTGTTTTTTGGGCACATAGGAAGGATACAATGTATTGACAGTGTTTTGTTTGTATAGGAAATAAAGGCAGAAGATATAACACCAAATTGTAAAGAGGTTGAATCTCAGTAATACTAATATTAAACATACTTCCCTTTACAAACATTGGTTAATTGTATGCCTAGATTTATGCATTTGTTTGAATTGGAATTGTTTATTTATAAATTTCCCCTAACTTTTTGCCTACCAGCCTATTTAATCTATTTGCAAGTCCCTAGTAAAGTAGTACTACACGTACTCATGGTGTGTAAACTGAACTCTACTAGTGGCTCTGCAGCACTCATTGTGCCACCCACATAAGTAACCACATAGGCCTGCCATTACAGCCTGTGTGAGCAGTTTTAAACTGCCATTTCGGCCTGGTAAGATAAACCTCTTGTCAGGCCGAAGCATGCCTTTTTAATTCATATGTCTCACCTAAGGTACGCTCTGCACAGCGCAGAAGGCAGGATGTAGTGTATTTGAAAATTTGGACATGTAGTTTTAAGTTTATAAGTCCTGGTATTTAAAACTCCTTTGTTTGTTGTTCGCTTCTGTAAGGCCTACCTCTTAAATAGGATGTCTTTGTGTCAACATACTACATTTAACAAGAGATAACTTTCAATTGGAATCAGGTAGGAATGTTGAGCTTGGTATCTTGGGAGCTTTATTTTTAAAACACTCCAATGGTAAAGTCTTATTTTAAGTCACAATTCTGCAAATGCCACTTTTAGAAAGTTGCCATTTTCTTGTCTTAACCACTTAATTCCTGCTACCTGTATCCTGATCTTTGCATATTGCTTGAGACATAAGACAAAGGAGAATACATAGTAGAAAGATGGGCCATCTCTAACTTGATGAGGGGCAGAAGGTGTCACCTGCCACACTTGCACATCACAGAGGCCCTACTAAAGCACATTCACAAAGGGGGTTGACGCTGGTCTTTTGTGACCACAGACAAGCTGGGCTCGGGCAGGAAGGCAGTAAATTCCAGACAACTCTGGGGTTAGATATCAGCAGAACCTTTTCCTACTTGAAAGTGGGCACCAAGTATAAATAAAGGACCTACTGACCCAACTTTCCAGTACACCACTAGACTTGTGGAAGGCTCAGAGGACTGCTGCACTGCTTTGCAATAAGGACTGCCACACTTATGCACTGATACCGTGCTGCCCACTACCATGCTGCCTGTGTGAAGGTCTGGACCTGCATCTTGAACTCAAGATCACCATAGTGACACAAAGGGCCAGTTGGCTGGCCTCATGATCAGAAGCCTCAGGGACAGAACAAGATTCAGCACCTGGGCTCAGTCTGCTGTGAGTCTTGACCACCATGTGGCTTTAGGACCCTTGTAAGTGGACCTGAGAGTGTTCTGCCAGCCCAACTGTGGTCCTACTGTTCAGAACCAATGCAGTGTGATGCACCTTCTTGCAGCTCCACTTCAAAACTGCCACGGAGTGACACATCATCGACTAAGACCTTCACATTACAAGCCCCTCATCAACAGCATCCTCGATGAAGACGCTGGACCCTGCATTGTAGGTCCCGCAACTCATTTGAAATCAACGTTTGCATGACGCATCTTCAATTCAGGACTTTGTGCACAACCCCCTTGTTGGTGGCATCCTCAGTGATGAAGCAGGTCCTCACATCACAGCCCTCAGCTCCTCAAACCTGCCACTGTGCGATGCATCATTGAAACAGGATCACGCAACACTCTACTCTTGGTATTCTTGTTCAGCGGGCCTAACTGGGCTCTGTATTTGGCTTGTGCTCCATCGTGGTTGGTCCAAACTTCTGACTTTGTCCCAGTCCAGCACAACCAGAGAAGAACAGTTAGCGTTTTATGCTTCTAGGCACTATTTTCAACTAAATCTTTAAAACTGTGTACCTCTGGTTCTACTGATTGGATTTTTGTTGTTTCAACCCTCCAGTGGGGCGAATTGGCAGGCTGCATCCAGCTAAGCCACCTCAAAGTCGAATAGTCTTTGGAAAACATTCTGCTGAAGCCATTGAATTTAGCAAAAAAAGCTCAGAGGCAGAGATTTCTAATTTGGCAGCCACAAAAGTCCTACCTTTGAATTTAGTCTCTTTTTTTAAGTTCAGAATCCTCCAACAGAGAAAGACTACAAAATGTATCCAATGAAGTCCTCTTGGAAATGAAAATCTTTGCAGCAAAGTACTGTAGACGTTCAGGAGGTCATAGAAGTCCAAACATTTTCTAAATCCTAATTTTTCAAACTTTTTGGAGCTGCTCCTTTTGGCCTCTTCTTCTGCTCTCAGGACCTCAGGAACGGCACTTACAGGTCAAGATTCTCTGTGGCATAGACCACCAGAAGCAACCCTCTTATTTCAGGGACAGTCTCACCATCTCTGATCGCTATTGTAATCCTTCCTCCAGAACACCATCAGGCTCCAGGCCTTTTCCATCTATGCACACAGGCTCAGAAACAACATTTAAATATCTATCAGCATAAACCCCAACATTACCTGCTGCTATATAGGACAAATTTGATGACACACTTCTTTGAAGAATATAATATCACAATGCAGTAACAAACCACTAACCAGCTAACAGTCCTGCCACTAGTTGACAGTAAGTATGCTTGCCTTTCTTTGATCTGAGTAGCACTTCTCTGTTTTTTTTGCTACGATTCCCACTATACAAATATATGCAGGCCAGTGCTTATTATGTCCTGACAATAGTTTGTATTTATTGCTTGCATTTGGAAGAGGAGGGAAGTGTCTGCTGTCAGCAGTTTTAATCTGATTTCAAGTCACTTGTTCTCTGTGTTTATGTGCACAAAAAACACAGGATTCACGGCTGTAAACTACTTTGATCAAGGAAATCCCAGATGTCTTGCCTAAAGCAAGACAAAAACATCCCCTCTCCAAATTGAATCAACATCAAAGCAGAACAGGGGAAAAACATCCCCTCTTCTTTGCATTTGAAAACAATATTTTTTCAAAGAGTCACTCTGAACTGAAAATAAACCTTGTTCTCTTGGTGAAACTGCAGTGCCACCATTTTGTAAGTAATGTGACTGACTAGTTCTGCTACTGCTGTTGCAGTAGGTGCCCATTTGAACAGAGCATTGTTGCTAAGCTTCAGTGATGTCACATTGACATGAAACAACATAGTTAAGAACATGCTACCACAATTAAAATTGCCAACATATTATAATGCCACAATCTTTACACTAGTCATATGATGTCCTTTGACAGTCATGCACAGTCTACCAATGTTCATCATAAACACAATCACACAATGAAGTTAATGTACCACAAATGTGGCTGGGCCGTGGCCACAACGTATTATAATTAAAGTCACCAGACAGGGCAAAGGCCAAACAAATCATAGTTAAACACTATGCCATGCCAACAGTCACAAACGAACTCATAATTTTTACCTCCGAAGGCTCCAATGCTTATTATGTTTTTTTAATTCACTGTCTCTGACAGACTGCTGTCTTTTGTCTCGGAACTCACACAGACTGTCAGAAAGAACACTTGGCAGAGGGGCTATGCGAGGAAGATGCTATTATGGTCCAGTCTCTGAATAAACCAAAGCAGGGAAGACAGGACATAAACATTGTCAAGCATTTTTTTGCAAGGGAAAGGACAAATAGTTTTTGACAATGAGCAGTCTCTGAAATGAAACTTAAGGACTTAAATGGTAACCTCTTCGTGAGATGGCAGTGTTTGAGTGTTTGTGCCAGTCTGACTGTGCTCCCATTTTTCAACTTGTGTGAGGCAGCAGGTGCATCATGGGCATCAGACTCAGGAAAGTTTCAGGGATGACTCCAAACAATCTAATATAGTTCAGTTAATGTACTTTAATTCTGAACACGGGTGTCCGACTGGGGACATTTTCAGGGTTAGGGTTCATATCACACTGCAGTCCACCATAGTTCAGTTAAGCACATTATCAGTCTATTACAATTAATTAACAGGAAACAAGCAATAGGTCAGTGTTGTGTGCTTTAAGTTGTGAGTAGCTACTTCTGATTCCAGAATGTTAGTGCTGGGATCAGATAGCTGCAGCAGGGAGGTGGAGGAGGTTGTACATTCATGCTGTATTTTGATATGGAAAAAACTTGTAATTAAAGAGAGCATTGTGCCTTTATAACCAGTGGCGGCTGGCAGCTTTAGGAGGGAGGGGGGTGGGCGGGAAGCACACACACACTCATACTTTCACACACACACGCATGCATGCACATCCATTAACAACATTCATCAACATTCAAACATGCACGCACGCACCAAACATTCATTTAAAAAGATCACACACACACACTTACCTTCAGCCGCGGAGGACCCAGGAGGGTTGGGACTGCTGCCTTCCCCCAACGAGGGAAGGCAGCAGTCCCAACTTCGTCACAGAGTGAGATGGGGTCAATGAGACTGCTGACCCCACTCCACTCTGTGACGAGGTGTCTCTGATTGACACTCGCCCTGGGCACTTCAGGGCTTAAACCTGAAGCACCCAGGCCGAAGTCAGTGGGTGACGCTTCCCTTGTCCCTCGTCACAGGGCCTCGAGGTACCTTTGCTGAGCTGAGGAGGTCACATCCACAGGACCTGTGACCTCTTCAGCCCAGCAAAGTTCAGTTCAGGCAGCCAGGAGTCTGCGCAAATTGTACATGTCTTGGTCCTGGCTGCCTGACCTGAACTTGAAGAGTGTCTGTCAAGCTGACCTTTGTTCAGCCTGACAGGCACTCTTCATGAGGGGCAAAAGGTGGGGGGCGTGGCCCCTCCGCCCTAAAGGACAGGTCGCCGCCTGTCTACAAAGTAGCAACGAGGATGGTTCCAAAACACCATAAGAACCACCATCTGGCTGCTGAGGAATTCATTTAATGGCCCCAGAAGATTTTTAGCATTACGTGGTCAGGTAACAGTGAGAGCTGCCTCCTTCTGCTTAACTTCACATAGTTCAGCTTACTAAGCCTTTGGAAACATTTGGCCTTGTGCCAGGGTTAATTACCTGCAATCCACAATGGTTGAATTGGTGCAGAAAGTGATATTTTAATCCAAGGGCAGAACAACTCATAGAACTGCAACATTCTGGCATTCACGTGGCTCCGATTCTTGTGTACATCTCTGTTGCATCTGCTGTGAAGCAGGCACCTTTTTTACAGTGATGGATGGGAAGGGTCACGTTATGTGATCTATGTGCCACAATCAGTGTTTGGGAAAACGTGGTTACTGTTCGTTTACTGGAAATTTAACAGGGATCATTGTATCTATGCTTCTGAAAACCTGTTGAAGGTCCATACAGCAACTGATTGGATGTATCAAACAATCAGCGCTGAATTATGAACGTCTTTACGGTGTACTTTTCCTTGTAGTAGGGAAGGACTATTACAGTGGGACCTACAGTTAATTTATTGGGGTTTAGCACATAAATTGGTTTTGACTTTGTCGGCACGGTGAGCAATAGTTCTCTTTATCCACTCCTCAAGAATTTTGGCCTGTAAGGGGGCATCCATGCATGAAGTGGGCAGAATGTAAAGAGTCTTTTTTAAACTACATTGCTACCATTGATGAAGAGGGGAAAATGTCCGCTGAACAGAAAAAGAGGATATTTTACAGTCTGTGGGTCAAGAAGGCTTAACAGCTTTCAAACACATGGCTGTGTAATGTGAATGTTTTCAACAAAGCGGTTAGTGATTTTGACCATTATTTTGGCCCAAATGTGTGCTTGGGCATAATACGACATAAGTTTTCCAAAGGAAACATGAATCAATTGATGAGTATGTGGTTGCCTTTAAAAGGTTATCATTGGATCACAAATTTGGGAATTTACTGTAAGAATTAATAAGGGAGCAAATAGTTAAGCACATTAGAGATCGTGCTATACAAGAAAGACTGTGGCCAAACGGTGATGCAGAGTTGAAGGAAATTTTGGCCATAGACAGGAAAGCAGAACTATCAACTAGGAGTGTGAAAGCTATTAATACTGATGTGTTGGAAAATGGGTTATTGGTAGGGCAGGTAGGTACCTACACCTAGCAACAAGCCACAAACCTCCACAAAAGTACAGTTAGGTCTCAGTAAATTAATCCCAGCTCTACCCTTGGTAGCTTAGCATCGAGCGTCAAGGCTTAACTTAGGAGACAAAGTGTAAAGCATTCAAATATCACAAAACAGTAATTAAATAAAACACAGGAAACAGTTTAAAAATCCAAAACCAATTTATAAAAATAGCTTATATTTTTATCTTTAAAATGACACAAAAACGATTAAAATCGGTTCAGGGGAACCGGAGATATGAATTTTTAAAGTATTATTATTTTCTAGCGCCCAGAAACGAAAAGCGCCAATCGGGTCATCTGGTTGCACCAGGACCGGGACAAAGTCAAACTTTCAGGCCGACCGCGATGGAGCCCTGCTCGGCTACAGGTCGCGGGAGGCCTCGGTTAAAAAGTTACCTTCTGACTTAGTCTCTTTTTCGATGTTTTTCTTCACCGGGACGAACCTGCCAGTTGGATCCGACCTCCTGGAGCCCTTGTCCGGATACGCGAAGTCGGTTTCCTCGGTGGTGATTTTTACCTTCGGACTTAGTCGTTTTTTCGAGACGAAAATCCTTCGTCCGGGGTAAACCTGGATCTTGATCCGACGTCCGTGGAGCCCTTCTCGGATACGATGGCTGGAAGGTCCCGGTCAACTTTTTACGTTCGGACTTAGTCTTTTTTTCGGATGTTTTTCTTGACCGGGACGAACCACGAAGTCAGGCCGGGTCGCGGTTGAGGCAAGCCGGCTAGAATTTCCGCGTCGAGTCGGTCACTTTATGGAGCTTTTTTCTAAAATGTCTCCAATCTTTTCCAAACTTCTGGGGCTTCACCCAGATGTTCTTTTAAGGTTCTTTTGGGGTCCACAGCTCACCCCAAGGGTCCAGAAGTTCTGTGATGGTCCTTGGGAAGTGCGGACTTCAACTCCCAGAGTGCACCTGGCGCAATCTCCTTTTTGGCCACTGGGCAGTGGTCAGCTGGTCACTTTTTCAGGAGTTGGTGCAGGGGACTCTGGTTAGCAATTTTTCACCTGTAGCAAACAGGGAGTCCCTCCTTGAACCAGTGGAAGCCAGGCAAAGTCCTTCTTGTGGTGAAGCCCAAGTGTGCAGCTGGTGCAGTCTTTCTGAGTGCAGGGTCCAGGTGCAGGCCAGGGGTCCAGCAGGGCAGTCCTTCTTCTCCTTGTAGTTCTTTCTTCTTGAAATTTGGTGGGGATCTGAGGCGTGGGTGCAGGTCTGCCAGTTTTATCCTTGCTCCTGGGTGAAAAGCAGGGGGGCCCTGGTCCTCCAATCAGGGACAGGGTCGTCCCCCTGTGATGACCACTTCCTGGGAAGTGTGGCAAAAATCCATCCCAGAAGGCAATAGTCTCTAAAAATCCAAAATGGATGAATCTGATTTTTAGAGGAGAGATCTGGCTGAGCCCACCCACTGGTGTGGCTAAAAATCATAAACACACCCCTCTCCTGCCCTCTCCTAATCTAATCAAGGGGGCACCTAGCTGTCTGGGGTTGCAGGATGTGGGGGTGTTGCTGGGTGCTCCAGATGTCCTTCTCTGCCTTTGAAGACCAGTTTGGCAGCCCTCCCCCTTCCTGCTTCCCCATCTGCTGAGGGGAGATTCTCTCCCCCAAGCACATTCCTTTGTGTAAAGTCAGGCCACTTCACACCTCATTAAAGTGGCCTGGCAGAAGCTGCTGCAGGCTGGCCAATCAGAGCACAGCAGCAAAAGCAATGCAGAGCTGAAATTGGCAACTTTTTAGGTAAAGTCTAAACTTTTTACCTGGACTAGTTATATTAAATCCAACAACTGGAAGTTGTGGGATTTATTATAACAATCAATTTGATACCAAATTCTTGGTATGTAACATTTAAGGAGACTTTAAAATTTTAAATAAAGTCTGCCCATTCTAGCCTATGAAGGCCATTTACTTCAATGAGGGAAAAACGAATTTGGCTGTTTTTACCTCACCAGGGCTTATAAATCTATTTTTATAAAGTCCCTGCTTATAGTTACATGGCACCCAGCCCTAGGGGCACATAGGGCACACCTTAGGGGTGACTTATATGTAAAAATAAGGTAGTTTAAAACTTTGGAAGTACCTTTAATTCCAAAGTCGAATTTGCATATAACTTTAATTTAAAAGCAGCCAGCAAGGCAGGCTTGCTTTTAAAATGACACTGGGCACCTCAGCAATGCACCTAGGTGTGCACCACCTATGCTGTGGTCCCTAAACCTACATGCCCTACCATATACTAGGGACTTATAGGTAGGTTAACTTAGCCAATTATAATTAGCCTAATTTGCATATCCATTTTACACAGAGCACTGGCCCTGGGACTGGTAAGCATTACCCAGGGCACAGCCAGGAGTCAGTAACCACCAGTACCTATCCAGAAAGAGTGGGGGTGATCAGGCAAAAAAAAAAGGACTTTCCTACACTGCCCCCCCCCAGATGAAAGGTGATGGGTACTAACCTACACCCTGGTAGTCCTCATCAGCTAAGTGGAAAAACCTGGAAAGGCCATCTGCATTGGCATGAGCAGTCCCAGGTCTGTGCTCCACTGTGAAGTCCATCCCCTGTAGGGAAATGGACCACCTTAACAGTTTTGGGTTCTCCCCCCTCATCTGCATCAACCATCTGAGAGGTCTGTGGTCAGTTTGTACACGGAAGTGAGTGCCAAACAAGTAAGGCCTCAACTTCTTCAGGGACCAAACCACAGCAAAGGCCTCCCTCTCAATGGCACTCCATTTCTTCTCTCTGGGGAGTAGTCGCCTGCTGATGAAGGCAACTGGGTGATCATGGCCCTCTTCATTAACTTGTGCTAACACTGCCCCAATCCCTTCCTCTGAAGCATCTGTTTGCACTACAAACTCCTTGCTATAGTCAGGGGCCAGTAACACTGGTGCTGAACACATAGCCTGTTTTAGGGTGTCAAAAGCTTTTTGACACTCTGGGGTCCAAATGACCTTCTTGGGTTGTTTCTTGGAGGTAAGCTCAGTCAGAGGGGCCACTATGGTCCCAAAATTCTGAACAAACCTCCTGTAATACCCAGTCAGGCCAAGAAAGGCCCTGACCTGAGTCTGGGTTTTTGGAGCCTCCCAATCCAGGATAGTCTGGATCTTGGGCTGGAGAGGTTGTACATGGCCTCCACCAACAAGGTGGCCCAGGTACACAACAGAACTTTGCCCTATCTGGCACATGCTTGCCTTGATAGTCAGGCCTGCTTGAAGCAGGGCCTGAAGCACTTCCTTCAGGTGGACCAGGTGGTCCCTCCAGGTGGAACTAAATACAGCTATATCATCTAGATAAGCTGCACTAAAAGATTCCAACCCAGATAGGACTCTATTCACCAACCGTTGGAAGGTGGCAGGAGCATTTTTCATCCCAAAGGGCATCACCTTGAACTGAAAGTGGCCCTCTGGTGTGGAAAATGCTGACCTCTCCTTGGCTCTTGGACTTAAGGCAATCTGCCAATATCCTGAGGTCAGATCAAATGTGCTCAGGAATTTGGCAGCCCCCAACCTGTCAATGAGCTCATCAGCTCTAGGTATGGGGTGAGCATCAGTCCTAGTGACTGCATTTAGACCTCTGTAGTCCACACAGAATCTTAATTCTTTCTTCCCACCTTGGGGACTAGCTTTGGGCACCAGTACCACTGGACTGGACCAAGGACTATCAGAGTGCTCAATTACCTTCAGATCCAACATCTTAGCCACTTCAGCTTTGATGTTGGCCTTGACCTGGTCAGACAGCCTGTACAGCTTGTTCTTGACAGGCAAGCTGTCACCAGTGTCAACATCATGGACACACCAATTGGTGAGTCCAGGGGTCAGGGAGAACAGACTAGCAAACTGTCTCAAGACTTGCTTACAGTCTTGTTGTTGCTGATCTGTCAGTTTGGGAGAGAGTACCACTCCCTCCACATACCCATCTTTTTCCTTTGAGGACAGGAGGTCTGGCAGAGGTTCACCCTCCTCCTCCTTTCCTTCATCAGTGACCATCAGCATGGTCATGTCTGCCCTGTCCTGGTGGGGTTTCATCCTATTAACATGCAGGATCCTGTGAGGATTCCTGGGGGTGCCAAGGTCCACCAAGTAGGTGACCTCACCTTTTTTTTCTAGGATTGGATAGGGCCCAGTCCATTTGGCCTGTAGTGCCCTAGGAGCCATGGGCTCCAAAACCCACACCAGCTGTCCTGGGTGATACTCAGGCATGGTAGCCTTTTGATCATGCCAGAGCTTCATGAGCTCCTGACTGGCCTCCAGGTTCCTGCTTGCCTTCTTCATATACTCAGCCATGCGAGACCGCAGGCCTAGTACATAATCCAGCACATTCTCCTTGGCTTCCTTGAGAGGCTTTTCCCAAGACTCTCTCACCAAGCACAATGGGCCTCTTACAGGGTGCCCAAACAGTAACTCAAAGGGGCTGAATCCAACCCCCTTCTGTGGCACCTCCCTGTAGGCAAACAGCAGGCATGGGAGGAGGACATCCCATCTCCTCCTGAGTTTGTCAGACAAACCCATGATCAAGCCCTTCAGGGTCTTATTGAATCTTTCCACTAGACCATTGGTCTGTGGATGGTAGGGTGTGCTGAACTTATAAGTAACACCACACTCCTCCCACATGGCTTTCAGATAGGCTGACATAAAGTTTGTGCCCCTATCTGAGACCACCTCCTTTGGGAATCCCACTCTGGTGAACACACCAAGTAGGGCCCTAGCCACTGTGGGTGCAGTGATTGTCCGGAGGGGTATTGCCTCAGGGTACCTGGTGGCATGGTCCACTACCACCACAATGTACCTGTTACCTGAAGCAGTTGGTGGGTCTAGGGGACCAACAATGTCAATCCCCACCCTCTCAAAGGGAGTCCCAACCACTGGCAGTGGAATTAAGGGAGCCTTTGGCTTGCCCCCTGTCTTGCCACTGGCTTGACAGGTGACACAGGAGCTGCAAAACTCCTTGACTTTTTCGGACATTTCTGGCCAAAAAAAATGGTTGACCAGCCTGTTCCAGGTCTTGGTCTGTCCCAAATGACCAGCTAAGGGGATATCATGGCTTAAGGTAAGGAGGAATTCTCTATACTTTTGGGGGACCACTACTCTCCTAGTAGCCCCTTCTTTGAGGGTCCTAGCCTCAGTGTAGAGAACTCCATCCTCCCAGTAAACCTTGTGGGTACCACTGGTATCCCCTTGTTCTTGCCTGGCAGCAGTCTGCCTCAGGCCCTCAAGAGTGGGACACTCTCTTTGTCCCTGGCACAAATCTTCTCTGGTGGGCCCACCTGCCCCTTGCAGTTCTGCCAAGTCAGGCAGAGTTTGCAGGGAAGGTGTCCCTCCTTCAGAGTTCAGATCCTCCCCCTCAGGGTTGGATTCTTCCTGACCCTCTGTACTTGTTGGGGCTGGCAAGCCAGACCCAGTGCCCTTTCTCTTCTTCTTGGAGGCTTGGCCCATTGTTCCAGGGTCCAAGTGTCCAGCATTTCCCTGTTGTGCTGCCTGTGACCTGGTCACAGCACACACCCATTCAGGGAGATCCAGCATCTTTGCATGGACCCTTCTCTCCACTTCTGACCATTCAGATGCTTCAAGATCATTTCCCAGCAGACACTCTACTGGGAGGGCAGGAGCTACAGCTACTTTTTTAGGGCCAGTCACACCTCCCCATTCCAGACTCACCATAGCCATGGGATGGAGTTTGGTTCTGCTATCTGCATAAGTCACCTGGTGGAAGACACCAGGTAAGACCTGCTCTGGAGAAACCAGCTTTTCTGTGACCATTGTCACACTGGCTCCTGTATCTCTCAGAGCTTCCACTTCAGTCCCATTGACTTTAGGCCTCTGCCTATACCTCTGCATGATGGGAGGTAAGGTGGCCATAGTTGCAATGTCCACCCCACCCACGGATACTAAGGTGACTTCAGTGTACCCTGATTCCACCCCTGGGCCAACTTCCACCCCCAACCCTACACTAGCAATCCCCTGGGATTGCCCACCAGTGGGGGGCTTCTTGGTGCAGATAGCATCTCCTCTTTTATGTCCTGGCTGAAAACAGTCAAAACACTTGCCGGCCTTAGCAAGCTCCTGAAACCTTCCTGCTTTAGCAGGATCAAAATTCTTTCCCTGATACCCTTTCCCTTTAGAAGTGAATTGGCTCGGGGCTCCCCCTCCCTGAGAAGTTTTTGGGGACTCTTGTGAGGACTCTTTGGGTTTTTTGTCATCTTTCCCCTGGTTCTTCCCCTGAGAAGAACCATGTCCTCCCTTTTTCTGATCACCCCCTGGGGGTCTCTGGTTAACTCTAGTTCTTAACCAGTCATCTGCTGCCTCCCCCAGCTCTCTGGGGTTGGTCAACCTAGAGTCTACTAGATACTGGCGGAGCGTCTCTTGGACACAATTAGTTAGAAGGTGCTCCCTCATAATCAAATTGTACAGCCCCTCAAAGGTACTTACCCTGTTGCCCTGTATCCAGCCCTCCAGTGCTTTCACTGAAATGTCCACAAAGTCCACCCAGGACTGGGTGCTTGTCTTTTGGGTGTCCCTAAACTTAAGCCTATACTGCTCTGGGGTTAGACCAAACTTTTTAGTCAAGCATCTCTTCATACTGGGGTATGAGTCTGCATCCTCCCAACTCATGGTTAGGAGCCTATCCCTCCCAGAGTTGGGAACTAACTCCCAAAGGAGTGAACCCCAGTACTGAGGCTTGACTTTCCTCATCTGGAGGGCCCTCTCAAAGGCCCCCAGCCACTTATCGATGTCATCCCCCTCTACATAGGCAGGAACCACCCCTTTGGGTAATCTGGGGGCAAAACCCCCACCCAGGGACACCTCAGTTTCTTTCTCGCTGCTTCCATCTTTTTTTTCTTTGCTTGCCCACTTCTTTTTTTCTAGGGCAAGCTTATCTGCCTCCAAAGCTATGTAGGCTAGCTGGGCTTCCAGCTCTCTCTCCCTGATGGATGGGTTCTCTCCTCCTGAAAGGACCCTCTTCCTACCACTAGCTTTGGGTCTACCCCTAGTGACTGTGTCCAGTGAGGACCGTTCCTCCTCTTCCTCACTTGGGGTCTGATGCCTTTCCTCCCCTGAATGGTTAGAGTTAGCATCATCTTCTTTTGGTTCCTCCTCTGGAGCTTCCTCTGTCTCTACCTCTTGGGCCTCAGCCCATGCTGTCAGGGATTTAATCAGGATTTCTTTCCTGAGATTAGGGGTTGCAGGCAACCCCCTCTCAGTACACAACCCCCTAAGCTGGACTACGGTCAGTGTGGGTAGGCTAGCCAGATCAAGCTCCATGGTTCCCTAGTTTTGTGTCAACAAAAGCTTTTTGCAAAAATTGGAAACAAGAATTTAGAAAAATTACAAAAATTCAATAATTGAAATTAATCCAAATTAATTTTTAAAAAAAATTAAAATTAAAAATTAAAAACAATTTTTGCACTAGGACAATTTAAAGGATTTTTAATTTGTTTTATCTAAAACTGTAACGTGATATTGAACACAAGTACAGGATCCCGTCGCTGCTTCCAATTATGTTGGAAAATGGGTTATTGGTAGGGCAGGTAGGTACCTACACCTAGCAACAAGCCACAAACCTCCACAAAAGTACAGTTAGGTCTCAGTAAATTAATCCCAGCTCTACCCTTGGTAGCTTAGCATCGAGCGTCAAGGCTTAACTTAGGAGACAAAGTGTAAAGCATTCAAATATCACAAAACAGTAATTAAATAAAACACAGGAAACAGTTTAAAAATCCAAAACCAATTTATAAAAATAGCTTATATTTTTATCTTTAAAATGACACAAAAACTATTAAAATCGGTTCAGGGGAACCGGAGATATGAATTTTTAAAGTATTATTATTTTCTAGCACCCAGAAACGAAAAGCGCCAATCGGGTCATCTGGTTGCACCAGGACCGGGACAAAGTCAAACTTTCAGGCCGACCGCGATGGAGCCCTGCTCGGCTACAGGTCGCGGGAGGCCTCGGTTAAAAAGTTACCTTCTGACTTAGTCTCTTTTTCGATGTTTTTCTTCACCGGGACGAACCTGCCAGTTGGATCCGACCTCCTGGAGCCCTTGTCCGGATACGCGAAGTCGGTTTCCTCGGTGGTGATTTTTACCTTCGGACTTAGTCGTTTTTTCGAGACGAAAATCCTTCGTCCGGGGTAAACCTGGATCTTGATCCGACGTCCGTGGAGCCCTTCTCGGATACGATGGCTGGAAGGTCCCGGTCAACTTTTTACGTTCGGACTTAGTCTTTTTTTCGGATGTTTTTCTTGACCGGGACGAACCACGAAGTCAGGCCGGGTCGCGGTTGAGGCAAGCCGGCTAGAATTTCCGCGTCGAGTCGGTCACTTTATGGAGCTTTTTTCTAAAATTTCTCCAATCTTTTCCAAACTTCTGGGGCTTCACCCAGATGTTCTTTTAAGGTTCTTTTGGGGTCCACAGCTCACCCCAAGGGTCCAGAAGTTCTGTGATGGTCCTTGGGAAGTGCGGACTTCAACTCCCAGAGTGCACCTGGCGCAATCTCCTTTTTGGCCACTGGGCAGTGGTCAGCTGGTCACTTTTTCAGGAGTTGGTGCAGGGGACTCTGGTTAGCAATTTTTCACCTGTAGCAAACAGGGAGTCCCTCCTTGAACCAGTGGAAGCCAGGCAAAGTCCTTCTTGTGGTGAAGCCCAAGTGTGCAGCTGGTGCAGTCTTTCTGAGTGCAGGGTCCAGGTGCAGGCCAGGGGTCCAGCAGGGCAGTCCTTCTTCTCCTTGTAGTTCTTTCTTCTTGAAATTTGGTGGGGATCTGAGGCGTGGGTGCAGGTCTGCCAGTTTTATCCTTGCTCCTGGGTGAAAAGCAGGGGGGCCCTGGTCCTCCAATCAGGGACAGGGTCGTCCCCCTGTGAGGACCACTTCCTGGGAAGTGTGGCAAAAATCCATCCCAGAAGGCAATAGTCTCTAAAAATCCAAAATGGATGAATCTGATTTTTAGAGGAGAGATCTGGCTGAGCCCACCCACTGGTGTGGCTAAAAATCATAAACACACCCCTCTCCTGCCCTCTCCTAATCTAATCAAGGGGGCACCTAGCTGTCTGGGGTTGCAGGATGTGGGGGTGTTGCTGGGTGCTCCAGATGTCCTTCTCTGCCTTTGAAGACCAGTTTGGCAGCCCTCCCCCTTCCTGCTTCCCCATCTGCTGAGGGGAGATTCTCTCCCCCAAGCACATTCCTTTGTGTAAAGTCAGGCCACTTCACACCTCATTAAAGTGGCCTGGCAGAAGCTGCTGCAGGCTGGCCAATCAGAGCACAGCAGCAAAAGCAATGCAGAGCTGAAATTGGCAACTTTTTAGGTAAAGTCTAAACTTTTTACCTGGACTAGTTATATTAAATCCAACAACTGGAAGTTGTGGGATTTATTATAACAATCAATTTGATACCAAATTCTTGGTATGTAACATTTAAGGAGACTTTAAAATTTTAAATAAAGTCTGCCCATTCTAGCCTATGAAGGCCATTTACTTCAATGAGGGAAAAACGAATTTGGCTGTTTTTACCTCACCAGGGCTTATAAATCTATTTTTATAAAGTCCCTGCTTATAGTTACATGGCACCCAGCCCTAGGGGCACATAGGGCACACCTTAGGGGTGACTTATATGTAAAAATAAGGTAGTTTAAAACTTTGGAAGTACCTTTAATTCCAAAGTCGAATTTGCATATAACTTTAATTTAAAAGCAGCCAGCAAGGCAGGCTTGCTTTTAAAATGACACTGGGCACCTCAGCAATGCACCTAGGTGTGCACCACCTATGCTGTGGTCCCTAAACCTACATGCCCTACCATATACTAGGGACTTATAGGTAGGTTAACTTAGCCAATTATAATTAGCCTAATTTGCATATCCATTTTACACAGAGCACTGGCCCTGGGACTGGTAAGCAGTACCCAGGGCACAGCCAAGAGTCAGTAACCACCAGTACCTATCCAGAAAGAGTGGGGGTGATCAGGCAAAAAAAAAAGGACTTTCCTACATGATGTTAGTGGTAAACATGATGAAATGATTGGTAGAGTGAAAGGGAAAGCAAATTCAAAGAGTACCAATGCCCAAAGAGACAATTCGAAATCTACTGGGAAGAATAGAGATTAATGAGGAGTTATCACTGTGATATAATTTCGCATTTGGCTTATAGTAAAATGTGTCCCTCATTAGGGCAGAAATGCTCTACTTGTGGTATTATGGGCCATTTAAAAAAAATGTGTAAGAAAAAGAAAAACTTGAACGTAAAGATTGTCGATGGTAACAATTCAAGTGAGGAGGAGTCTACAACTGTTGGGCCTGCACATATCAATAAGGTGAATGAGGGCTTGGGCTATTTTGTGCTAAACATCCATGACCGAACATTATGGAAAAAAACTATTTGTACTATGCCTTTTGGAGGTGTAGGTTTGCAAATTTATGAGACTAAGGTTCTCCTTTAAAACATAAATGGAGATGTTTGGAACACAAACTTTGTGACCAAATCAGGGCCCAGGTTAGCCAAACCTGACATTAACCTGCAACACTCAAGCAGAAAAATTGACTTCGTAGGGGTTTAGAACATTAGTAGTTAGGTTCAAAAACTGCAAGACTGTAGGAAACTTATTTGTGGTAAAGAAAGGACCGTCAGTGTTGGGATGGTATTTGCATATAACTTTGAAACCTAACAGCCCAGAACCAGTCATGATAATTGATGAGGGAGAACTTGTGGGACAAGTATGTTAGACATATTTCCTAGTGGTAGGATTGGTAATTTGAAATATTTTAAACATCAGATCATACTTAAACATGGTACAAGTCCCAAAATACATAAAATAAGACATATTCCCATCTTGCTTGGAGATGAGGTAGAGAAAGAGTTTTAGAAATTGATTAAAGTTGGGATCATGGAAACAGTGGAATCATCTGATTGGATTTCTCCCATTCTAGTAGAAAGATGCAGCAGTGGCAATATTATATTGTGTGTAGACTTACATTACTTAAATATTAATATACTAATTGATAAGTTTCCATAGCCCAAAATCTTTGAAATGTTAGCATTAGTCAAAAATGCCAAGTGTTTTTTTTTACAATTGATCTATCAGCCACATATCATCAGATTTTTTGCATGATTATAGTAAGAAGCTATTAGCATTTATTACCCCTATGGGTTGTTGCTGGGGAATGCCATTTGGATTGGCTTCAGCAGCTGCTGTTTTTCAATGGCTGGTGCATAATATATTTGGTAAAATGTCCAATATGAAATGTTTCCAGGATGACATATTGATTTACCGCAAGAATATTAATGAACATGAGATGTTGAAAAATGCTCTAAGTGTATTGAATGAAAAAAGTTAACAGAGCAGTATTCCAAGTGTAAATTTACAGTTGAGTGAGTAACTTATCTTGGTCATGTTCTGAGTGGGGAGGGAGTTGCTCTTAATCCTACGCTGGTTGAAGCAATCCCTTTGGTGCCTGCACCTATGAGTTAGGATGATTAAAGGCCCCTTTTAGGATTAATGGAATATTCTGCTTAGTATTAAAAAAAATGCTAGTAAGGCATTTTATATTCACTAGTTATTAAAGAACAAGTGTAAATTTGTATGAGTAGTGAGTGCCAAAAAGACTCTGAGGAGATAAAAATGTGATTGATAATGGTTCCAAGCTGAATGGTTTTGATCATACCTTGCTAAGCATAGTAGCAACTGATGCAAGTTGTAAAGGTCTTGTTGCGGTCCTGTCACAAGACACCGGAGATGGTAAAAAAAGGATAACTGCATATGGGGACATTTTATGACTCCCCTCCCCACCACTCCCTTGTGCTCCATGCGATTACTGGTTCTGCAAATGAAGAGGGAAGAAGAGAGCAAGGGCCAGAATTGGCCAATCACTGGATGGCTTATTAATAAATCCATGCAGTGATTGGCCAGTGTTCAGTGGCCTGAATCTTCCCACCCTTGTTCTGCTTCATTTGCAGAACTACTAGACCAAAGGCCTTACTGTGTGTCCTAAGCCAATGTAGGTGCTGCTCTTTTGCTGTTATGTGACCAAAACAACATGGGAGCAGCACCAGGTTTCACTTAGTCAGGCCAACTCCGTCAAGAGTCTGGGGGCTGCAGCTCTGATCCCCCGGCTCACTAATTGCAAAGTGTGAGAGGGTTCTAGTGGGTATGTCGAATGGACACCAAGAGGTAGCTGGCCAACCAGACATATGCAATTTGTGGGTGTGTGTTAACAACCCAGGAATGCATAAGTCTGCATTGCAAATAATGGCTCTTGCTACTAGTGCCTGATGATGTCAATTTTAAGCCCCACTCTGGCACGCTCTACCTCACTCATACTGCTGCAACCCATCCTGCAGCTGAAAAAAGCATTGTTGCAGTCCAAAAAAATTTAAATGTATACATTTAAAACAGGCGCTAAGAAAAAGAACTACAGGGGCTAGAGGGGCAAAAATAATTGGAGTCAAACCCCCAGTGCCCCAACAGAGTAACCTCCTCTTCATTCTTTAGTGATGCCAAACAGTGGATCTTCCACAAGTATAATATCTAGATGGTGGTAGAAATTCCACAATTCCAGCCTCCTTATTTAGGATCCTTCACAAATTGATGCATTTTCCATTGCTACCCTGTTTTAAAATTTTCTGCAGATTTCTCTATATACATAATGGCTTAGTGAAACTTTTTGAGATTGACTGCTCATGATGGAATAAAACTGCTTGAGCGATGTATCTTTTGTGCTTTCCACCATTAACAACCTCCTTAATAGGGTTTACTGCTCATTGGAACTGAAAGAGAACTGAAAGGCACTACATAACTAGGAGACAGCCAGAACCCTCAGCTATAAAACAAAAGTGTCATCCTAAAAGTTTACCAAAGCTGTCTTCAAGTAATGCATAGGTCTGAATTCTGACTGTAAGAGGGAGAAGGACAATTATATGAGACAAGATGACTGTTCATGCTGGAAATGCATGAGTGGTGTGAACGTTAACTGTCTCATTTAGATAGCCGTGTGTATGTACATCATCCACACATTTATAACTAAGTGCATCGCTTCAGACAACACCATTGTGCAGTTTCTCTTGTAAATCACTGCAATGACAAGGAATTTGCATTGCCATATAGAAACCTACTTTTACACATTTAATAAGGTACTCCTATGTTTTGAACTTTAGGCCACAATCAGAGGAACTTACTATTTATGAAGGAACGTTTTAGAAAGTGGGTCTCTTGCTGGAAGGTGTGCACCCTGTCTAAGTAAGGACCACATTCCTAGTCAGGGTAAGTCACAATACAACCTAAATTATCCTGTGTTCTACCTCCGGTAGTTTGGCACAGGACAAGCAGGCTTAACTTAGAATGCAATTTGTAAATTATTTGTGCAATGTCTCATAGAGTAACACGGTGAAAACACCACAAAAATAACTCTACACCAGTTTAGAAAAATATATATTATTTATCTGAATCAAATAAGACAAAAATCCAATATGCACACATCAAAATAGGAATCAATGCACTATTTCTTTAGCAGAAAGTACCTGGGATGCGTCAAAAATAAAGATGCTGCAGGCCGAAGAGGAGATGAGGCTTCAGAAAGTAAAGTCATGCATCAATTTTTCATGTGCGGTGAAGGTCATGCATCAATTCTTTCCCCTCAGGCAAAGTGATGTCTCATGTTCCGGGCACGCAACTTTGGTTCCTTTCTGTGGTGTGGGGTTTGATGACAAATTGATGCCCAGGGATGATGCGTGGAAAATCCAAACGTGTTGTGATGATGAAACAGGTGTGCGCCAATTCTGCAGTGGCTTCATTGGTTTTTCAGCTACAAGAGAGGCGCTGAGTCAATTCTGCAGGCATGTCGATTTTTTCTGTCTCAGGTCAAGTCTTTGATGGCCCTGGGACTTCTAAACAGGAGCCAAGCTGACAAGGCCTTGGAGATCATTTGTGGTGGGAAGGCAAAGTAATTCAGCAGGGCCAGGGAGCAGCAGGGCAACAAGCAGGAGAGCAGTCCTTCCAGAAAAGCAGTCCAGATGAGTGTTTTGGGTAGCAATGCAGTCCTGACAGAGTCCAGTTGTATTCCAATAGAGTCTGAATTTATGGGTGATGGACCCAGCATATATACCAAATGTACCTTCGAAGTGGGAGAAACTTCAAAGAGTGGATTTGAAGATCACCAGTTCCCCTCTCATCCCAGTTCTGTCTGCCAGGAGAACTGTGTGTGTGGGGGGTTATCAGTCCTTTGTGTGGGGTCAGGCCACTAACCTTTGAAGTGTAAGTGAGAGCGCCTTCACCCTTTCTTCCCAAGAAGACCCATCACTATGTAGATTAATGGAGATTTGGCTGAGTGTTCTGTGTTTATGGCTGTCTGGGTAGAATGTACAAGGGGAACTGTCAAGCAGCACAGACCAGACTTGGATTGGAGATAGGCTGTAAGGCATGGAAAGCAGTAAGTGCAGTGAAAAGCTTTCTTTCTAAAAATGGCATCTCTAAAATAGTATGATTAAATCCAACTTCACCAGTAAGCATGATTTCTCACTACCATTCCAACCATACCAAACCTGACAATGCCACTCCTTTCAGATAAAAAATGACTACATAAAAGTATGTAAGGGAATTTCCATTGCTGGACTATAAGAGGGGCAGGCTTCACAGTAGTGAAAATTACTTTGGAAGTTTTTCACTACTAGGACATGTAAAATGTACAAGTACATGTCTTGCCTTTTAGTTACGTAGCCCACTGCCCTGTAGGCTCCCAGGGCCTACCTTAGTGGTGATACATGTAATAAAAGAGGAGTTTCAGGCTTGTCAAGTAGTTGTAAATGCCAAGTCGAAGTGGTAGTGAAACTGCACACACAGGCCTTGCAATGGCATGCCTGAGACATGGTTAAGGGGCTACTTATGTGGGTGGCACAACTAGTGCTGCATGCGGACTCGTAGCATTTAATATACAGGCTCTGGACACATCTAGTGCACTTCACTAGGGATGTATAAATAAATTAAGTATGCCAGTTGGGTAGAAGGCAATGTTACAATTTTTAGGGTAGAGAGCACAAGCACTTTAGCACTGGTCAGCAGTAGTAAAGTGCACAGAGTGGTAAAACCAGCAAAACCAAGATCAGAAAAGGAGGAGGAGGAAGGCGGAAGGCAAAAAGTTTGGGGTGACCTTTCAGAAAGGGCCGTTTTCCAACAAAACCTGAGTGCCCAGCCAGAGCACTCCCAGGCAGACTGGGAGTCTGTGCAGGCTGTCTCCAGCCTGGCAACTGAGTTGCTGGGCTGGAGAGAGCATACAGTGCATGTGTGTTTGGCCGGCCCGAGACAGCTGGCCAACATGCGTTCTGAGGAGGATTGCTGTGCACTCCCCCTCACTGCTCGTCATCCCAGATGCCCCAGCCCTTTTGCTACGAAGGGATAGTGCCTATGCACTAAATTTACCAACAAGCCTGTACTGCATCAATGAGAGAACTTGATGCAAATTCTGACATCACACAACAAGCAAAGTCAGGTCAGGAGTAGGGAGTTCTTAGCATCAGTCATGATCTTTGGTCAGAATGATGAGGGAACCTGTATGACATAGACGTTCATCAGCCACATCCTGCACAAAGTTATAGAGTGTTTGACCTCACAATGAGCAACAATAAAAAAGTTCCCTAAAGTGTTTAGTCAGAATTCTGGCATCAGCTCTTGAATGCCATGCTGATGCGCACAGAAACACACATCTGTTCCTGAGAAGGATATGCGCTTATGGTATATCAAATATGGGATATGCCTGAGCCGATTTCCGCAATGTATCTGCATCCATTGAAGGTCCACCATGAGCCTTCCCACACTACAACTGGAAGCGTCAATATTCACTGAACATGCAGATGCTGTTAGATGCCAACCTAATCCTTACACACTCAAATAGTTGGCACCCTCACACACTCGATTGGTGTTATGCCTCATCATCAGGTCCCAAACTGGTCCCTATAAACCAGGCTGGGCTCAACATACCGCATACCCCATACTCAGCTAACCACTTTTATTTACTTACCAAATATGGTAATAAGCTCTATGTTTATGAGAACTCACCCTGATGAGCATTCCTTGGTATACCTTACTTTGTCACATAATTCACGATTGCACTGATATTGAAATCAGAGATAAGTCTAAAAATCCCATTTCGGATTTCCAGACAATAGAGGATGAATATGGACAGTAAAACGTTTTTTTTTGGCTCTACTAAATAAGTGAATTACCACAAGGTTTAACTCCTGAATAAGGCAAAAAAAATATTCAAGTAATAGAAGAAAATTCCTAAATAAAATGGTTTAATGAAGCTAATGAATATGGGCTAAAATGCACATTTAGAAGTGCTTCTCTCTCAACAAGAGCAGTGAAAGGGAAAGTGCATTTGCCAGCCTGTTTTACGGGATCTGTCACGTGTGTCCATATGCACGTTATGACTGGACCCCATCACCGAACTCTTAAAACAGCATGCAGTGAACACCTCAGCCCTGTCACACATGATGCTGTGGAGGTTTTTGGGAGAAAGGAGGCACTACAACTCTGCTGAGGTAAGGATGGATAATATTGCATTCCCAAAAAAACACGATGGTAAGAGGGAGACATACAAATACTGACAACTGGGCATCTGTCAATATGTGCTTGTCCACGATCACCATGTCTGCAGTGTTTTTTTTTCAATTTGCAGTGCAATTCACATTACCACATAAAAAGGCGTTATATGTATGTCTATACAATGTTCATTACAGTAATGCAGTGAGTCTTGGCAAATGGCACGATTGCATTCAGAAGTGTGAAAAAGCATGTTGCATGTGTGATACTTAGGGCATGAATGCATGCCCTCCCAACCTCGAGGTAGAGGAATGTGAGAAGTCTGTGGAATTACTGTGGCAATCAAAGTTAACACTGTATTGATCTCTACAATTCCTCACTATATGTGTGTTGAGCCAGACCATATCTGTATTCAAGGCAGGGGTACTCCTGCAGATGAGGGTGGTGACATTATCCAAATATCCCAGGGAGTCTACATTGGCTCCCTTGCTCGAGTGCTGGTGGACTGTAGCAGTGTTTGTTTCATGTACTTTGGCCTGAGCCTTTGTTTCTGAAGCCTGAGTCATTCACAGTAAGCTCGAGTCCGTGTTTTTAAATGACGCTCCTACATACTTGTCTATCTCATGTAATTAATTTGCAAGCATATGATTGTCACACAGGATTTTACCTTGGACGTGAAGCAAATACTGGTTTGCAAGACTGAACTGTTCATGCAGGGGTTAGCATGTGGATAGCTTGGATTCCACAGGTTAGTTCAAATCTTTTTCTAAATGGCCATGGAAAGGTGCCTCCTCTTTCAGAGGTGACTGTGGATTATGTGAGTTGTTTGTCAGTGTGGATATAGTAATGATCTGCTTGGCAATGCCATTATTTCCTCATTATAATGCATTTAATTAATATCTCCAGCATGATCTGTGAACAGATGTGGTGCTGGTATCAGTATGTCGTGTGTGTTTGTCTGGTTCATTACACAATGGCAATTACATTGTTAATTACCCCTTGTACATCATCTACCAGTCAGGAGCCCTAATCAAAGCTATCACACTTGCATCCCAAATTTGTAGCCCGGCACTTTTTCAGTGGTTTCATATTGCTGACAAAGAGAAAGCGAGGCCTTTTTGCTTTCCTGAGTTGTCTGTCATGTAATGTTACATAGTATGCGATCTAATAAACATAAGTATGTAAATATACTTGCGTGCTGATGCTTTGAATTGCTTGGTTACACGTCCAACACACATCTTAAGAACATAGTTGTTTTCAGACCATTATACGTGAACAGCACATAAATATGCATTCTGTGTGTGCTACAACTTTATCCCTGGCATTTTTTGTTGTGTGAACCATTATTCAGTGACTACTGTCCACAGTCCAATATGACCTGTATTGAATGATTAAACCTTTGACTGCACCTAAATGGAAAACACCAGGGCGAGTTGAAAGCAAGCATTCATGTATATGAAGAAATGTTCAGCTGCATAGGACTGCACGTGGAATCTTATATCCAGTGCTTAATTTGTAATTAAAAACGTGCCGGTGCCCAAAGCCCTCCTCTTAAACTCGTGGCTGCTGCAATTAAATGTGGGAACACAAAATACTGAGGAAGGTAATACTGAAGCTATCTGGGGCCTCTTCAATCCATATAAAGCCACTCCCTGCCCCTTCCACGCACTCTAGCAGCTTTCTACTTTCTCCCTTTGTTGGGCTTTTTTGTTTTTCCCTTCCTCTGCCTTTCCCATATGTGTCTTTTGCTCGCAGCAAATGCTTGAGGCAGAAGAATAAGCGCCAGCCCCTAAAGTAAGTGCTGGTGCTCAGCACCGGAAACAACAAGCACAAATTAAGCACTGCTTATATTATGTATAGGCTAGATTAACAGGGAATTTGAATTCACTTTGACACTATGGTGTTCGTAATGTGGTACCAATGATCTGTGTACCCCCTGTCTATTTCCTGGACTTTGATCCCAGACTCTACAGCACCTATCAATTCTACAAGTTGTTTATCCACTGTGAGTGGCATTCCTTAATAGATCCTCCAATGGCATCTCATTGGTATTTTATGTTATCTTCTCTTATTAGCTTGTTAAAGCGACAGATGTCGCACTGGAAATCTATTATCTCAAAAATTGTGCTGTGGGTCACTCCAACTACATACACTCCCTTGTGACGCATTAGGCCAATTTAGCTCTCTCACAATCAGACATCCTCTTTTTTACCGTTGTTTGCTGTGGATCTCTATAAACACCCATCCAACACCAATTAGGGTGGTGAGGCATCTGGGAGTATTGGTTAAGAATTGGGTTCAGTCAGTCTTTTTTTACCAATCAAATAACTGCTGTTTCTAAAAATTTATTTTTCAATTTGCCACCTGCTACACGGAATTCTTCACTTACTCTGACACATACGGAAAAACTCCCTGTGTGTGAGTGCCTTGTTTTTTTCAAATTCCTGCTTTAGAAACTTTTATTAAAAAATAAATAAAACTTTTCAGAATGGGTACATAAAACATGTCAGCCACTCAGCACAGCGATAGCTCAACGGAAGGCACAGGTGTTCCTGTCTGACCGACAACTCTAAAATCAGCTTGGGTCCAAATGACTCAATGTCGAATTTGTGCAGATGCATACTGATTTCTACAATTCCATATATAAATAGTGTTGACAATCATTAAACATGTTACAGCAAATGTGAAAAGGCTGTGGTTAGGGCCCTTTTCGGCTTACATTACATTCAATTATGTCTCTAACTGTCTGAGACAGACCATCTGCTTTCTTGTAAAGTAAATTATTTTGTTCAAATCTTAATGGATCATGTACCACTTTTATTAAACTTCTAAGCCTAACTTTCTCTTGTCAGCGACGGGCATCTACCACCGAGTGATCAGTTTGTGCTCCACTGCTAATATCCTCTTCTTGGCTTTCA
Source organism: Pleurodeles waltl (assembly GCF_031143425.1). Taxonomy (NCBI): domain Eukaryota; kingdom Metazoa; phylum Chordata; class Amphibia; order Caudata; family Salamandridae; genus Pleurodeles; species Pleurodeles waltl. The sequence goes on along the minus strand of NC_090442.1, from coordinate 500,726,413 downwards.
TGTTTTGATTAGGCTGACACCCTAGGTTTCCCTAGTAGGAAAGTTAGGATAACCAGAATTATCACCGGGAAAAAGTTAGAATGATCAGAAATATCACCGAGAACCTGTGAATCTGGCTGTGTTCCATGTGCACTCCCCTCCCAATGTTCAGTTCACAACTTCCAGAAACTGGACAATGATAGAGGGTACGTAAGATAACTTCTACTTTGAAACTGACGGTGTCAAAGGGTATCTCGTGAGGAAATGCCCTGTTATAGTCCAGACAGATCATTACGCAGATCGCCACACTCACATGCCATCCCTAAAACTTGTGTTTCTCGTAGGCACCACACGAAGAAAAATCTCCGCAACGTCAGCCGTCTCCATATATAACCACAAGCGAGGAAAATGAAAGTTTTCACCTGTTTAACAATTTGAGATACAAAGTCTGAAAAGCCGCAGTAATGGGCTATGCATCACATGTTACAAATCTAAAGGAATAAGCATTCTTGCACTGAAACGATCGTTTCAGATGTATGCTAGGCATACAGCACAGATGTTGTATATTTGTTGTAGATTTGGGGCAGATCAGCCACATCCTGCAGCAAAATGTATAGCATAGCACACCAATCAACTGTTTGCTCTTAGAAACGTCTCTGTTTGGAAAAATGGTGAGTCATTATTGTCCAATGCAATAGTTCTAGAAATGCTGGCTATAACCTGATTTTTGTTCAGTATAAAGGAACCCAGAGAGACAATATTGTGGTCAGCACTATTGGATTATACAGCTAGGAAAGTATAATCATTCAAATTAAGGATTAAGGAGGGAAAGAAAGGTTATTGTGGATATTTTAAAGATCTTTCTTTGTCAGGATATATCTTACATTAAACGTGTAGAATACAAAGACGTAGATTGGTAAGTCTCAACAGGAGAATAACTAAATAAAACTGCGATGGAAAGGCAAGTAACAAGAAAGACAAATCGCTCATAGGCTGCCACTTAAAATATAGGGCAAGATTCAAAAAGGTGAACTTGCAACTTGCAAAAAGAATACGTTTACCATTGTGAATCAGGTTTATAACGATTAGAGGGAAAACCCCATTTAATACCAATGGCACCGGAAAGCTAGTGATGGGTGACTATGAGTGTAGTCTGTGCTGTGTAAGTATCACAACAGTAACGGATTAGTTTGCGTGAAATGATATTTAGTAAAGCTCAGTGTATTCCCGGGAGCTCCAATGTAGACAACAGTGGAGAGAGATGTTCCACTTTTCACTGTTCATGTTTCTCCCTGTTTAATTTGAGAATACCACCCTCAATAGGTAGACACTTAAAAAGCCTTCTAGCCCTTCTGTCTTTAGCTATTCTAATTGTAAAGCCCTGTTTCTCATCACAGGCCCATGCCTGAGGCTCTTGTTTATAACTAGGTTAGAGTGCATTTAACGACTGATATAGTCCTATTTAGTGGGTTTTAATACTATGATAATGAATGATATTGCTATGATGTCAGTCATATTATGATTGTAATTGCTTCAGTTATATCAGAACAGTCAGAGGTGAAAGTAACATGGACGTTTATGCCTTGCTATTTCTTCAATAAGAGCTAACATGGTTAAAAAATAGCTTCACTTTCGGGAATACCAGCCATCTCCAATTCTACGAAGATATGCTTGCCTTTCCTCCTATTGCCATATATTCGGATTCATTCTTCAGTCTCAGGACACACTAATATATCCGATGGGTTTGGGCATGTGATCCTGAACGTCCAATCCACGCAAGTCTTCCTGGCTCCTGAAGGGTAGAGGTACTGGAACCATATGGAAATGTGGTGAGGACAGCAGCCGAGGCACCTTGGAGCTCTCAAGTCAATTAATGCTGATAATTTCAACTATCTTGAACAAATTGAGGAACGACAACAGACAGTGTCAGGCGTTTGCACCACAATCCACTCCAAGTTGGCTACATTATTATTAAACAACTCATTAAATGCTCTTCTTAAGAAAAACTACTAAACAGTAATTACTAACAACTACGGTGCCTTAAACAATTTGCTTTGCACACACACGACCATACACACACTAACCTTAAACTTTTCTAAACATAGGAACCATTCCGAACCTCAAATTGTTTGCACATCTAAGTATTTCCATCTTATTATGACAAACATCTTTCTACTGTCACTTAGTGCACAATGCACAAGTTATGTTATGTGGATTTGTACAGCGTGCTAATCTCCTATGAGGGTATCCAGGCACCAGGTAGAGCAGGCCTGAGGTGGAGGAGTACATCATGCCTATTCATCAGGAGGAGCCATGTCTTTAGGTTCCTTTGGAAATCCATGGGGTAAGGTGAGGTTGTGAAGTGTTGCAGGCAGTTGTTACATGTCTTGGCTGCAAGGGATGAAAATAATTGTCGTCCGCTTCTGGGCTTCTTGATGCGAGGGAGGTGTGCTTCTGCCTCCTGCAGATCGAAGGTGTCTAGTGAGTTGGTAGAATTTGAGACAAATGTTGAGATACACTGGACCAGAGTCATGGAGAGCTTTGTAGACATGAGTGAGTAGTTTGAACTTATATCTTTTCTGGGCTGGAAGTCAGAGGAGATTGTTGAGGTGTGGAGAGATGTGGTTATTTCAATGGACGTTCAGGATGAGTTTGGCGGAAGCATGCTGTGTGGTTTGGAGTCAGCGTAGAACATGAGCTGGAGTAGAGGGCATTTCTGTAGTAAAGTCTACTTGTGATAAGAGCTTGGGTGACTGTTCGTCTGGTGTTAATGGGATCCATTTGAAAATCTTGCATAGCATTCTCAGGGTGTAGAAGCATGATGAGACAACGGTGTTGATCTGTCATCTCAGGATGATTCAGAGGTTCTGGCATGGTCCAAAGGGGTGGATGGGTGGAGGCAAGTTTGGAGGGCCACCTAGAGGCATCCCAAAGAGAGTGGTTGTTGCTGAAGATAATGACTTTGGTTTTGTCTGTGTTCAGCTGGAGACAGACATTTTTTATCCAAGTAGCGATATTGCTCATGCAGTTGGAGATGTTTGCTTTGGTAGTGCTGGTTGAGTTGGTAAATGAGCTGTTTGTCATTGACGTAGGACACTATGTTGGTGCTGTGGGCTCTGACAAAATCTGTTGAGGGGTGTTTGAGACGTTGAAGAGTGTTGGGATGAGAAGCGATCCTTGCGCTACTCCATAGATGAGTTTCTTGGGTTCTGAGGTATAGGGGGGATGTCTAACTCATTGAGTTCTGTCTGTGAGGCCAGTCTGTAGATATCCATGTCCTGAAATTTTCAGATGAGTGAGTTGTGGGAGACTGCATCGAAAGCTGTAGAGAGGTTGAGGATAAAGATACTTCCAGGTGTGTATAACACGTAGCTGTGCCCTGGCAGTCTGCCTTACCTCTTACTTCCTGTAGTAGATGGTCTGCTTGTAGTTCTTTCTTCATAGTTTCACAACCACCCTCTCCCTTGGTGCCCATTTAAGGGCAAGACTACATTCTTTATGCGCCAGTGAACATGCTCCATCAAGCCACTTCTTGTATCTTGACTCCATACATGGCTTTGAGGATGTATTGCAAAAAACAAAATATGCCCTCAAGATAATGGAAGCGTCTGCCACCGAATCCAAGCATACTGCTATTTGCTCACTATTTCTAACTACCATTTCTTCTGAGAGATGCCCCGAGTCCACTGTTGCCCATTTATGGAAGATGTCATTACTGTGATTCACCTCTAATGGTAAAATGCAGGGTGTAAGACTGTGGCTGCAAATTGTCCAAAACAAGAGAGAAAGTCAGGGGATTGTAGTCACTCAGACTATTCTGTAAAATCGACAACCTTGTGTCGGTGCCTCTCTGAGAAGATAATAAAATCAATCAAACTACCCAGACCTTTACCAGTGAAGGTGATATATTTATGAGCAGAATTAGTGGTAAAATCGAATGTGAGCAGGAGGGAATGACCGAGACCATCACCACATTGATTACCCTCAATATGATATTAGTCCTCACAGTGACAACCCAGTGCAGGGCTGGCTTTAGGGGGTTGCGATCGGTGTGGCAGCTCTTGGAGCTGTCCTGGAGGATGGGCAATGACCTCAGGGTGGGTGCTGTGGTTAGTAATAACTTACCACTTAGAAGCACTTGATGCAGAATTCCATGTGCGACCAGCTTTCAGGCAGCAGTACAAATGTCAAGGTGATTAATGATTGTCATTAATGTTCCTGCTAGAGAGAGAGAGAGATCAGAGTTTTGTCAGTGGCAGTTTTGACTCTCCATATAGTAGCACAGAGGGTTAATATGCCTGCTGCAAAGAACAGTTCTGTATTTTATATGAAGAGCTGAGTGGAATAGTAAAGCTTCCCTTTACCAGCACTTTGAAACAAATGAATTATATGCGAGAGGGGGTTATAGAGGTGTGAGGGGCACTTTTTCTGGGTGGTAGTGAGGGAATCTGAGGAGGCCATCATGGGGGGAGGGCCACCAAAAAAGACTGTCAAACTAGGCAACACCAGCGTCAAAAGCCAGCCCTGATCCAGTTCACCACATACAGAACTTGTGGAAATGGAACAAAGTCTACAATAAAAATCCCCGACCCCAGATTACCACAAAATCCATATTTAATTAATTCAATACTTTACTTACAGTCTGATCAAAGGAAGCTACGATCTCTGTGTTACAGGGCTTAAAGTTGTTAATATAAATATTAACAATAACAAGTATTTCCTTGACCTCATGAAATATATATATTTTTTAAGAGGTGCAACCTGAGGTAAGTTCTAAAGAAGCTTCTGTCTAAAGCACACCCCTAAGGTGCCCCATTTGTTTTATAAACGGTTGGTGTGGCGATAGAGACAAACCCATCAATATGGACTGTCTCACAGGCTCAGGGCTCTCGTAAACATACAATTTTATAGTTCTTTATCAAATCAACCCACTCAACATTCTTCACGTGACTCAAAATGCCAACCACATTCTGATACAAAAGTTCAAAATTAGATTTTGGTCAGCTGTTTGTGAGATAATGTGTGTAACACTCCCTGTCCATGCTGACATATTTATCGCTGTAATCAAGTTTGTATCAGGGTCACTCATATTCTCAGTAATGAGGAAAATTTGATCTTCGGGTTCAAAAATAAAAGGAACAGATTCATTTGCATCAACTGTCAAAATATTCTTGGGGCTCAAAGTCAAAAGCAGGTTCCTCTTTAGGATTACTCCTAACCGAGCTTACCCGTTACACATTGATAATATTTCTATACAGATTTTTACAACTGTGCAACTCCAGTGATCTACCAAACCAATGTAAAACTTTGTTTTTTAGTTGGATGTCACTCTCAACTTGATTATCGGTTAATGTGGGAACATTTTATGGTCTATCACAAGAGGTTTGGTTTCTGGTGGTAACAGTAAAACCTTGTTTTGTTATCTGTAGACCACAACCCCACTCAAATGCACATTTTGGCCTTATTTCCTTTGGCTTATGTTTAATTGACAATCAACTGTTCCCCCAGGCCTTGATGAAGGGGTACAAACCTGTGTAGAGTGGGAGTAATCACACAGTAAGCCTGAGGGCTGAGTAGAAATTTATTTTTGGAGGGCCACTTACTGAATTACTGGTATGCCCTATCTGGCTGGACTATAATGTTGAAAGGCTAATGATACCTATTGAACCTAGAACCCCTGTTTCTTTTATGTGCAACCACTGGAGAACCTCAATTTATTAAGAGCTTTAATGAGGCATCTATGCTCTTAAGTAGATAAAGCACTGGGTCGAACGATTTTGAGAAAGTTGAATCCACGTCTGATAAACACAGAATATCTTGAATCATCTCCATTCTGATCTAGCACTTTTACTGGCAGAGGCTCCTTTCTTCCATTCTGACTAAAAAGAGTAGTAGTAGACTGTATTGAAGATGGTACTTTGAAAGCATTGGGAAGCCTTCCATCGAGTGTGGCCTGCCAACTAAAGACCTTTATTTTTAGTTGGGGGGAGGTCATAGTTTTGTAGCTATCAGTTAGGGGATTAGTATTTTCAATCGCTATGTCACCATTAAAAACATAAGGGTTAGAAGTCTCTCCTATGGCTTCTTTGTTTAAAGTGTGGGGGGGGGAGAAGGGCCCGGTATGACACCATTGTCTGAGTCTATTAAAAGTGCTTTCTTCATTACCCCCAACCTTTCCTCTACACATTCTATCTCGGTATTAAGTGCACCCACATTGTTTGTGAGAAAGCTTGTGATGGTTGCCGTAAGGGGTCGGTGTTTAACAGCAGATGTTAGAGATGTAGATTTACTCTTACCCCTGATGCTTGAACCTTAAGGTATCAAACATACCCACAAGGGGTGCCAAATCAGGTGAATATCAAATGGATTGGAAAACTCAAGGGGGTGGCCATTTAATGTTTTACCATGGAAATTTGCTTTCTATTCAAACTTAAAACTAGATGCTCAGACACTGTGGGACCCAATCCTAGTTTAATCCCCAAAAAGCCATTCATAGTATTTAATTAACATACTAGTTCATTCACTGTTTGCAGCTCCGTTATCTTTACCACAGAGTGTATCAACAACACTTGTCTTTGTTAGAGTTACACATTGCCAAGGATGAGGTTTGCTCTGGATGGCTGTTTGGGTTTGGAACAAAGATACCTACTCTGTTGTATGTTGCTGTGCACACCTCTTAGATTCATCACTGACAATACAAACTTAATTTTCAGGGCCATGTCAGGCACTTTAGGCAACTGGAGGGTAAGTACACAGCTGTAAGATTCACCCCACACATTAACCCTACCAAAACCAGCTTTTTTCCCACCAGTTCATAGCCAGATCTTCAACCCAAATGTGCGCCCAGTATTTGATAGTTGGTGATTTTAATGACATCCAGGTAGACATGGAAAGCACCCACTACCTCATGAATACTTAACCAGTCACTGGTCCATTCTCCCACAACACCCCAACCTTTGTTTTCATTGATCCTACAACTGAAGTTGCAGAAGAAGGCTTGTTTTGTTAACATTTATAAACAAACTGTACCTGCCAGAAAGGTGAGTGTATCTGAGTATAGTCATGGATTTTATTTGAGATTCTGCATCCTGTGGCATTGTTCTTGAGCCAACATACCATCCATGGGGCGGCACACACTACTTACAGTGTCATGACGCATACATTTTAGTATTCTAAACTAAAGATTTTATAAATGTATTTAAAATGAAAATGCAAAATGGGGCATGGTATCTTGTGACTGCATTTCAGTGGTCCTCAGGGATAAAAGAAAGAACCAAATTAGGCCTAAGTCCATGAAGGAAAGGTCAACTTGGAGGTGTATGAACACCAGAAGGAATAGGAATGTCAGGGCACACGTCTATTTACAGAAAACAATGGGAATAATGAATAGCACCAAGGAAGTTGTCCCAAAGAATAACCCAAATGTTCAAATGTCTGACATGAAATTGAAGTCAGCCCCAAAACCCAGATGCTGTGTCTGAACTGTTCTTTGTGGATGAGGGCTGGAATCCCTGGCCATATTCCACATAAAATAGCACTTGTATGTTTGCCTTTTAAGAAGAAATTGCAAATTGAGGGGCACTAATGGACTCCTTCTGGGGTGCAGTATACAGGGCTTAAGGCTAGCCAGGAGAGAGCAGATCTCTCTATGGTGGTCATCCTGAACATCTTGGTAGACCTTCATCTGACACCACCTTGAAAGCATCTAGAGAGCTCATGATGACAGCAATCAACTGCCTCATAGCCTCATCAATGCAGCCATGGCAGCATACTAAGCGGGCCATGGGCTCACAAGTGTCTAAAGGAAATGTTCCCATCAGTCACTGATCTTGAGGGCATACATTTTTTGGGACCAGAAGGGATAATGGGGTGCAGTGTTCTAGGGAAATACTGAGTACTCCGAAGAGTGGAGGGAGTGGCTGCTGGCCTTGATATTAGAGCAGTCTATTCATGACATTTCTTCTGCAGGGCTAAGAGAAGCTCTATTGTCATAACTCTCCTGGCATGTAGTGTGCATCTTAAATGCTCCCTTGAAGGTTTCCGCAGCCTTTGCCCGAGTCTCTTGAAATGCGATCTTGTCAGTCTTCTGGTGAATACTCTCTCCTTACTGGTACCTTCATCTTTGTTGTAGTTATGCCCTGTTGCCCATGCAGGGTGGCTATGGCTCTTCTTCTCCTTTAACCTTGGTCCTGTTCTTCCCCACTTCTGACTTGGCTCCCCGCCGAAAAGAAAATGTTAGAAAATAAAAAAAGATAGGAGCCCATACGTCCACTTCTTCATGTACATAAATACATAGTTAGTCACTATAATTAACACTCTGACAATGAGTAACACTGTGGCATAGATCACTTCTTTTTTCCATCCAAGGTTAATAGTTTCACCTGCTGCCCTGAGTTTTATTCAACTAAGGTATAGCTCATGCATGTTTCTGCCCCCTTAAACATAGACCTTAGTTCATGAGCTACATACAGATATGTAGCTCTAGCATATGGGATGCCATGCTGTCACCCTCATACTTCTTCATGGTAGCCAACAGGAATATAGGCATGATTAAGAGGTCAACAGGCAATGACTGGTGACTGCACGTATGACTGTTAGATACACATGTGTTGGTGGAGATTCATAATTGTACATTGAAGATACATGACTTGACAATAACCATTTTGTATTATGTCAGAATAGATAAGGCTTGCCATTCACAATGTCTGACATGATAGAATTAGACAAGGATCAGACAAGGATGAAGATATAGGGGGTCATTACAACATCGGCGGTAAAAGGCGCTTACCGCCGTGCAGAAGACCGCCAATACACCTCCGCGCTCAAAATTCACACAATTCTCCAAAACACCACCACATTGGACAATTCCAAATACACACACCTGATACACATACACACACCACTCCCACACTCCCAATATAATATAAAAGACACACCCACATCACCCACAAACCCCTACGACCAGAAATTTTGAGGAAGCCGAGAGACAGAGAGCACAGCAATAGACAACCCCACCACACAGAGGCACACAACACCATCACCCACACAACATCCACGCACAAAACACCACACACCACTACACATCACCACACTCATCAACACATACACCACCCTGCACATCACCCACACCACCCCATGTCACGCCAAAGACACCCCAGGTTTTCCGAGGAGGAGCTCAGGGTTATGGTGGAGGAAATAATCCGGGTAGAGCTACAGCTATTTGGCTCACAGGTGCAGCACACCTCCATAGCCAGGAAGATGGAGATATGGCGAAGAATCGTGGACAGGGTCAACGCTGTGGGACAGCATCCAAGAAATCGGGAGGACATCAGGAAGAGGTGGAACGACCTACGGGGGAAGGTGCGTTCTGTGGTCTCCAGGCCCAACATCGCGATTCAGCGGACTGGCGGCGGACCCCCACTTCCTCCCCCACAACTAACAACATGGGAGGAGCAAGTCTTGACCATCATGCATCCAGAGGGCCTCAGAGGAGTCGGTGGAGGAATGGACACTGGTAAGTCAAATCTTAACTATCATATCCCCCACCGAACCTGCATGCTATCACACACCCCCACCCTCACCCCCTCCCCTATCACTACAACTCCTCACTAATGTACTAATAACACAAACCACACATCCCAACACCAAGCCCTGCATGACACAACTAAGCATGGTCACCCCTCACTAGAGCATGCTCACTACACATACCCATAACAACCCCCTAACCATCATCACACAGGACTGCTTGCACTGGGGTACATTGCACACCATGACAAACACACATGCAATAATCATGCTCTTATACCCCTGCAGGACCACTACGGAATGTCACCACACAGGAGGGTCCAGACATCTCCACTCCACCCACAGAAGAGGCCCACAGTGGCCACAGCAGCTCTGGCCAACTGGATCCAGATGACCAGCCCCCGGACCATCGTGGGCCTCAGGATAGTCGCTTCCCCTTGCACAGACACAGCCCAACACTGACCTTCCACCCTCTGGGAACACCAGCACAGCACCCACCCAGCTGGCCCATACCTCCGTACCCAGGACACGTCAATCAGCGGTGTGTCCTCCACTACAGGGAACCCAGGGTAACCCACCACCCCAACAACAACAGGGACCGGTGGGCAGTGGTAGTAGGCACACGGTCAAGGGGACGGAGGCACAGGAACACAGGGGAACTGGGAGGGCTGCTGTGCGACAGGGGGCGGACAGGCCAAGGGAACCCACTCTCCACGAGGCCCTCTCCTCCATCATAGGAGCATACCACCACTCCCAGGAGACGATGGCAACGGTCCTGGCCAAGTTTCGGGAGACCCAGCGCATGCAGGAGGAACAGTATTTGGGGTTCAGGGAGGAGATCAGAACCATCAGCTCCGCCCTGGGCACCATGGTAGGGGTGCTGAAGGACATACAAAAGACCATGAGGGACTCTGTGGCACTCCAAGGGGCCCCTGACACTAGCATGGACAATGAACTGCCCACCACCTCTGCCGGCGCTAGTGGACAGGACGCCCCACCACAGGACCACCACACCAGCACCCCACCCCCTGCAGACAGCAGTCCCTGAGATCCAGGAACAGGACAGAGCAAGATGGCAAGACCCGCGCCAGGAAATGAGACCACCCTGATTGTCCTCCCACTGTCCCACTTAGTAACCCTGTCCATATTCGAACAGCCCCAGCTCCACTTCCTATGCCCATATGGGCAGTGCACCTGTGTGACTAATAGACTGGACTCTGCCATGGACATACCTCCATCAACACCCATCACCATTTTGCCAGCCCCTCCAATAATTAGCACTTCAATAAACACCCTTGAACCACAAAATAATCTGGAGTCAGTCTGTGATTTAGAAAATTTGTATTAGCAATGACAGTGTCAAAAAGCGTTTTCTATTGTAATGCCAACATACCTATGTCACACATCACAAGTCCATGAAGGATGCAAGCAGATGACACACGTTGGTAATCACACCTGTGAAACCGTAATGGAAAGGTACAACTCAGTTACCAAATACTGCTACCAATTGACTGACAGGATAGAGGTAGAAGTGTGAAAGTGAATGTAATAGTCAAAAAAAGTGTTCTCACCTGTGTGGCACTGGAAATATTGCTGTATGACTGACTCCCTGTTGTCTATGTCTTCTTCCTCAGCTTCCTCCTCATCACTGTCCACAGGCTCCACAGGCTCCACAGCTGCCACAACACCGTCATCTGGAGCATCCTCCTGAAAAAAAGGCACCTGGCGTCGCAAAGCAAGATTGTGAAGCATCGAGCAGGCGATGATGATCTGGCACACCTTCCTTGGTGAGTAGAATAGGGAACCACCTGTCATATGGAGGCACCTGAACCTGGCCTTCAGGAGGCCGAAGGTACATTCAATCACCCTCCTAGTCCGCCCATGGGCCTCATTGTAGCGTTCCTCTGCCCTGGTCCTGGGATTCCTCACTGGGGTCAATAGCCAGGACAGGTTGGGGTAACCAGAGTCCCCTAATAGCCACACCCGGTGCCTCTGGAGTTGACCCATCAAATAAGGGATGCTGCTAATCCGCAGGATGTAGGCGTCATGCACAGAGCCAGGGAACATAGCATTTACCTGGGAGATGTACTGGTCTGCCAAACACACCATCTGTACATTCATGGAATGATAACTCTTCCGGTTCCTGTACAACTGTTCACTCCTGTGGGGGGGACCAGAGCTACATGGGTGCCATCAATAGCACCGATGATGTTGGGGATATGTCCAAGGGCATATAAGTCACCTTTCACTGTAGTCAAATCCTCCACCTGGGGGAAAGTGATGTAGCTCCTTACGTGTTTCAGCAGGGCAGACAACACTCTGGACAACACGTTGGAAAACATAGGCTGGGACATCCCTGATGCCATGGCCACTGTTGCTTGAAAAGACCCACTTGCAAGGAAATGGAGCACTGAATGCACCTGCACTTCAGGGGGTATTCCTGTGGGATGGCGGATTGGTGAGATCAGGTCTGGCTCCAACTGGGTACACAGTTCCTGGATTGTGGCACGGTCAAACCTGTAGGTGATGATTAAATGTCGCTCCTCCATTGTTAACAGGTCCACCAGCGGTCGGTTCACCGGAGGATTCCGCCATCTCCTCAAATGTCCCAGCCGACGGTGCCTAAGAAGGACAACAGCGACCACAGAGTCAACAAATTCCCAGGTATGTACCCACAGCTACACAGAACACGACACCAAATACAAAACTCTTCCTGTATGTGTGTTGAGTGTAGGCCTAGGTATGTGTGACGCAGTAGTAAATGAAGCCATGTGGGTCCCTGAAATGGCGGCTGCCTGACCTCTAAGCTGGGACAATGGGATGTGAGGTAACTGCGCTGGCGTTGTACACTGTTGCGGTAGGCGGTTGAAGACCGCGGTGCAATGCTGCATTGGTTAACATTGGACCCTATGGGTCCCAGGAGCAAATGAGGAAGTGCGCCGGCGGTGATGATACGCACCGCTGCGGACATCACCGCTGCGGACGTGGCCGCCATTTTCTATCTGTTCAATCACTCGATACCTGATCTTTGACAGGAGAGGACCTACACTGCAAGTGCTGCTGTGACCTCGGTCTGGAAGAGACAATGGCTGCTGCATCTGGGGAAAGGGCCCCTGCCTTCCCTGATCAGGAGTTGGAGAAGCACGTGGACGGGGTCCTCCCCCAGTACACGCTACTCTACGGTCCTCCAGACCAACAGGTAAGTACACAGGGAGCACGTTGTATGGGCTATGGTGGGTGGAGAGGGCTGGATGTCATTAGGAAGGGGGCAGAGTTCAGGGAACATGAAGGAGTGTGAATGCATGTGCCACATGGCAAGGCTAGGGATGTGGGACACTCACTTCAATGGTGCTGCTGCTAATGACTTCTCTTCTTCCCCTGCACATGTCATGTAGGTCAGCGCCCACCAGAAGAAGGACATTTGGCGTGCCATCGCTAAGGACTTCCGGACCCTGGGGGTCCACCAGAGATGGGGCACCCACTGCCGGAAAAGATGGGAGGACATTCGCCGCTGGAGCAAGAAGACGGCGGAGGGTCAGCTGGGGATGGCTTCCCAACGTGGGAGGGGTGCCCGTCGCACCATGCCCCCCTGATGTTCCGGATCCTGGCGGTGGCCTACCTGGAGTTGGATGGGCGCTTGAGGGCATCACAGCAGACACAAGGGGGTGAGTACACACTCATTCTGTCGACGTTGCGCGCAGTGGAGGGGTCTGGGTGGGGGAGGAGGGATGTGGGTTTCCCTAGGCCAGGGCGAGTTCCGTAGGCTAGGCCCCTCCGGAATGCAGGCCATGTGGCACTCCACCCCACCTCTGTAGAGTGCCAAGTACAGGTACACATGCCCCTGTGTCGTCTATGTGTGCAGATGACCACCATAGCCATGTAGGCCAGATCCCAGGAATTGCATCTGTAGAGGCCAAGAGCATGGCGTAGTGCAGGGGGCTGCTGTGTCTGTACTGTCCACCAACGGTAGCAGTAAGCCATGCACTCAACCTGTCTTTCTTCTGTCGTTCCCCCCCCCCTTTTTGTGGTCTCCCTGTTCTTGTGTGCATCAGCATCATCAGGCGGAGGTACAGTGGCACCGGAGCACGAGGGAGCTGCATCCCACATGGCCATGGAGGGCCACACCACAGAATCTGAATATACCAGTGGGACGGAGGGCGAGGGGAGCTTCACTTTGGTCACCGGATCACCAAACAGCGACACAGACTCGTCCGCCGATGGGAGCGCCCTTGTGGTGGCGGCACCATCTGTGTCCCCCACTTCTACAGGTACAGTCGCCACTTCCCCTACCAGCACCGCCCTCCCAGCAGCCCCTCAGCCTTCGCCCCTTGCCCGCTCACCAAGGAGGGTGGGCATCACCTTCGCCCCAGGCACCTCAGCCCCTGCCCCAGTCACCCCTGCTGCCCTCAGTGAGGAGGCCATTGACCTCCTCAGGTCACTCACTGTTGGGCAGTCTACCATTGTGAATGCCATCCAGGGTGTAGAAAGGGAGTTGCAACACGGTAATGCATTCCTGAAGGGCATTCATTCTGGTCAGGCTGCCCTTCATCGAACCCTGCAATCTCTGGCCTCCTCACTGATGGCAGCCATTGTCCCTGTGTCTAGCCTCCCCCCTCCAACTTCCTCCACCCAGACCCAGTCCCCTGTACCCCAGCCTATCCCAAGCACACCATCAGACAAGCATGCATACACCTCAACACACAAAAGTAGCTCAGGCAAACATAAGCACCACACAACCCACAGGCACTCAAACAAGCATCACCCACATACAGACACAGCAACATCCACTGTCTCCACTGTGTCCCCCTCCTCGTCGTCTCCCTCCTCCCTCCCAGTGTCGTCTACACTCTCACCTGCATGCACTACATCTACAGGCACTAGGACTCGCACCAGAACACCCAGCACCACACCCTGCTCACCTGCACTCACCACCCCCGCTACCATGTACACGTCCCATGTGTCCACTCTCAGTGTGTCTGTGACGCCCCCTCCCAAAGTACACAAACGCGGGCACCCACACACCAAACATCCATCCACCTTACGACAGCCTCCAGTACCTGCACCCAAATCACCTAAAGTGACACCTCCTACAACCACCTCCTCTTCCTCCACTCCCAGACCCCCTCCAGCTACCCATCCCAGTCTTCGTCAGAAACTCTTCCTCAGCAACGTTGACCTCTTTGCCACCACCCCCACCCCTCCAATTCATAGGTCGTACTAGCACCTCAGCCAAAAAAAGTCCAGTACCAGTGGTGCATGTTAAAGGTGTGTGGAGTGCACCGGCCACCAGGGCAGCCAGTGTGACACGGAGCCAAAGCACTGCCAGTCCACCCCCTGTAATGCACCTTAAGTTGGAAAGTGGCCGACAGGACAGGGTGAAGACTCCTGGCGGAAAAACTGCTCACAAGGGTCCCGGGGGGAGTGCCCAGTCAGCTGTGACTCCTCCAAAGGCGGTGAAGGGCCAGAAGAAGTCTCCAAAGTCTGGAAAGAGCAGCACGGCGGAGAAGGGTGCCATCCTCCCCGGCGACCGGGACGCCACCGCCAGCACTGTTGTCACTGGTCAGGAGACCACCGCCAGAGTCAGTGCCCTGGAGGGCCCTGGCAGCCACAGCCCCACTGGGCAATGAGGGACCGTCATGCCACACACCAATGCACAGGTCACAGACAGCAAAGTCAAGCACCGCTGAACAGGCCAAAGCACCGCTGAACAGGGCAAAGACCGCCATGGCAAAGCACCGCTGAACAGGTCAGAGAAGGCCATGGTGAAGACCGCTGAGCAGGGCAAAGCACCGCTGAACAGGGCAAAGAAGCCATGGCAAAGCACCGCTGAACAGGTCAGAGACCGCCATGGTGAAGACCGCTGAACAGGGCAAAGCACCGCTGAACAGGGCAAAGACCGCCATGGCAAAGCACCACTGAACAGGTCAGAGACCGCCATGGTGAAGACCGCTGAACAGGGCAAAGCACCGCTGAACAGGGCAAAGACCGCCATGGCAAAGCACCGCTGAACAGGTCAGAAACTGCAAAGTCAAGCACCGCTGAACAGGGCAAAGACCGGCATGGCAAAGCACCGCTGAACAGGTCAGAGACCGCCATGGTGAAGACCGCTGAACAGAGTAAAGCACCGCTGAACAGGGCAAAGACCGCCATGGCAAAGCACCGCTGAACAGGGCAAAGACCGCCAACTCAAGCATCGTTAGCTCATATGCAGCTGGGACAGTGACGGTACTGGGACCGTCACGAGGAGCGTGATGCACTCTGGGCACCAGTCCCCCTCCAGAACCAGTGGAGAACTGCATCCACTACCTGAATCCTTCACAGGATGAAGCACTCTGGGCACCAGTCCCCCTCCAGAACCAGTGGAGAACTGCATCCACTACCTGAATCCTTCACAGGATGAAGCACTCTGGGCACCAGTCCCCCTCCAGAACCAGTGGAGACATGCATCGACTTGAGAGACCGTGGCTTTGCACTCCCCAGGATGGACCAGTGGGCAAATCAACCACTGTAGAGACTTGAGAGACTGTGGCTTTGCACTCCCCAGGATGGTACAGTGGGCAAACCAACCACTGTAGAGACTTGAGAGACTGTGGCTTTGCACTCCCCAGGATGGTACAGTGGGCAAACCAACCACTGTAGAGACTTGAGAGACTGTGGCTTTGCACTCCTCAGGATGGCACAGTGGGCAAACCAACCACTGTAGAGACTTGAGAGACTGTGGCTTTGCACTCCCCAGGATGAACCAGTGGGCAAACCAACCACTGCAGAGGGCAAACCAACCACTGCAGAGACTTGAGAGACTGTGGCTTTGCACTCCCCAGGATGGTACAGTGGACAAACCAACCACTGTAGAGACTTGAGAGACTGTGGCTTTGCACTCCCCAGGATGGTACAGTGGGCAAACCAACCACTGTAGAGACTTGAGAGACTGTGGCTTTGCACTCCCAGGATGGTACAGTGGGCAAACCAACCACTGTAGAGACTTGAGAGACTGGGGCTTTGCACTCCCCAGGATGGTACAGTGGGCAAACCGACCACTGTAGAGACTTGAGAGACTGTGGCTTTGCACTCCCCAGGATACCTCAATGGGCATGGAGCCCCGTCGTGGATCTGGCATGGTGCACTCATCCGGCTGAGGTGCCCCCCCTTCCCTTCCCTCTGAGGTGCCTATTGTATTTCTATCTGATGCCCCTGCAGTGTTCTCTCCGTTTGTGGACAGGTATCTAGTGTGGGCCTCGCCCATGCTTTGTGGGCCCAGTGGTCCACGGACATTGAATTGTGCATACCTGCACTACTAATCGTGATGTATATATTTGGAATGTGTATATATTTCTGTATATATGAGCTTACTGTATTTGGATACATTACAATGGTTCAACTAATTTGGTTTTGTCTTTGCATCCTTCCGGGGGGGTTGTGGGTTGTTACTGTGATGTTTGGAAATGCATTGGTGTGTGTGTTGTAGTGTGCGAGGGTCGGGTTGGGGGTGGGGGTGTTGCGTGTGTGTGTCCCTGACTTTTGCCTCCCCCCCTCCCCTACGTCGTAGGTGCAGTACTCACCGTTGTCTTCGGCGCCTACATTGCTGATGTTCGTAGAAGAGCAGGTAGACAAGCGCAGGGAGTATTTGTAGTTCAGGCTCCATGGTGGCCTCCTTCCTCGTGGACCGTCTTAAGGTGAGCGTTTTCCCATTGCAAAAGCTGTTTCTGCCGTCTTTTTAACCACGGTGAATCCTCCCCAGAAAAGGTGGCGGATTGGCGGGTTGTGATACTGTGGGTGGTACATTGTCTCCCGTCTGTCTGTTGGCGGTGACCACCGCGCTGCTTGTCTGTACTGCCGTGGCGGTCAGAGTGTTAAAGTGGCTGTCTATGTTGGCGGTTTCTGCCACGGTCATAATTCCCTTTTTTTGTCTGCCGGCCTGTTTGCGGTATTACCGCAGCTTTAACACCATCCGCCAGGGTTGTAATGACCCCCATAATGTCTATTTATCAATATAAAGTCACTGAACATGAAAATTAGATCATATGCCCATGGTGAATCATAAGCCTATGAATGATTTGTCATGACCAAGTTCCTGGGTACCAGCATATGGTACATTGCCATTTTAAACATTTATTTAGGAAAAATGTAAATCTACAAAAAACAGGTACATGATGACATGATATCAGCTACACATTTTAGGAAACAATGTGCATTACAGATAATATTTATATACTATTGCAGAGTTAGCACAATACACAACACTACTAACATTGCAATTCACATTGAAAGAATGTTTTTCTATACAGTATATTAAGACATACCTGCTCATGAATCTCCAGCTCCTTCAAGGACCCTTGTGTGCAGTCGGGAGAGCCTGGGGTTCCACTCACACGCCATTGCTCAGCTGGTTTCTGGTCCCTAGAACATTTGAGGAAATTTTTGCAGTATGTGCTCCCTGATGATCTCTAATTCATCCTGGGAAACACTGGAGGCCCTCTGGTCTCTATCCTCAGCAATTTGGAGTATTTCCTTATCAGAAGACGTAGCAGCATTGAGCAGGATTCTTTTGTGATCCCAGGACATCAGAGGGATGGTCTGTTTCCTGTTCCTCTATGTAACCTCCTGTTTGTCATTGTTTATTGAAAACTGCCTCCACTACACAGTTCACAACCTCTCCTACATAGTTCCTTGCCTATGTAGGGGTGGCTGAGAAATCTGCCATTTAGGCATAATTAGTAGGGAAAGGCAGAGACTGAAAGCAACATGCTTATGTTATGAGGGTCACCCAAGTAATATAAAAATAAGAGTTATCTGCACACTACATGTGAGGTACCCTGATATAAGGTGAGACTACAATTGTTGGTGAATAATATAAGTAGATATTTGATTTACTCTGTTGATGAGTAGTTGAATGTTTTTGAAGATGCATATTACATTTAGAATTGCTAATTAGATTGTTACATCATGGTGGTGTAACTGTGGTGTCTCTTATGTGGTAAGTGTGGACAGTGTCAGAGCCCACCATTGACTTGAAGTTGTCCAACCATTGGGATGCAGAAAACAAACTAGCAGCCAAGTGGAATGTGAGGTCACTAGTCAGTCATGTGTCTGCAAACCCTGTTTTGTGTCCCTATCTGGAAATCAGGATAGAATGTATTGTAAGAGTAAAGTCTGCATGTAAACCTCACTACAAGGCAATGGTGTGCAATAATTGTGCACATGAATAATACTGAGTAATACTAGTGAACCCTCTTTGTATGATCAATACTTCTAAAGCCCCACTTGATTATGCCATTGCACACTCAAGATAGATCACATAAGCTGGTGAGCCATGTTGTAGCATTGTTGAGGCAAGGTGGTTGGACAGCAGAAGCAAGTGAGGATAGGGACAGGGAGGCAACAGATATATGTGGTAATTGTCATAATATTGTTACCTAGTGAATGTTGCTGTCATTTCATGCATGCATGCAATCAGAATTAGTCTTTGTGATGTAGTTTGTGATGGGGTGAGGATATGAGTGACAATATTTGTGATGCCATTCCCCATGTGAGCTCCTCCTCCCAGTCTTCAACCATTCCAAACATGACATCTAGAGAATAGTAGTATCTAGCAATTTCTGCTTTCATAGAGATACTAATGTTGATTGTCTGCATGTATATCCTCTCCATTTACTCCCAAAGTAATTGTTCTGCAAAAGAGGCAGGAGGGCAGGCATAAAGACATTCACCAACATAGTGTAAAAATAGTTTTGGCTGTGGCATGCCTTCTTATGTGAACAATGTGTATGTAACAGGATGATATTATAATTAGTTTCTCCTAGTGATGGGACCTATGGAATTATGACTGTTGAATCCCTTGCCCCTTACATAATAAAAGCCTGATTTAGATGTTGGCAGATGGGTTACTCTGCCACCATGGTGACAGATATCCCGTCCGCCAACATCTAAATCAGGACCTATGTGCGTAGCAGGTGTGGCCTTTGTGGCTGAACTGCCACGTCCCTTTGCCTTTTACCCTTCGAGAAGAGTGTCCGTCAGGCTAAGCAAAGGTCAGCCTGACGGACACTCCTGATTTTCAGGTCAGGGAGCCAGGAGCTAGACATGTGCTATTTGTGCAGGCTCTTGCCTTCCTGATCTGAACTTTGATAGGCTGAGGAGGTCACAGCTCTTGTGGGTGTGATTTCCTCAACTCAGCAAAGGTCCTCGAGGCCCTCCCCTGCAGTGACAAGGGATAGTTTCACTCATTGACTCCAACCTGGTTGCCTCAGTTTTAAGCCGTGAAGTACCCAGGGCCATTTCCATCAGTGACCCATCATCACAGAGTAAGTTGTAGTCAGCAGCCTCACTGACCCCATCCCACTCTGTGATGAGGTTGGTGATGCTGCCTTTTCTCAGGTCAGCCAATGAGGGAAGGTAGCAGTCCCAAACCTCCTGGGACCTCCGTGGCTCTGGACTGCTGTCTTCCCTCATTGGCTGACCTAAGGCTAGCCAGTAAGGGAAGGTAGCAGTCCCAACCCTCCTGGAACCTCTGAGGCTGAGCTGCAGGTAAATATGTGTCTTTTTTAATTAATGTTTGGTGTGTGTATGCATGTATGTTTGATACTGAGTGTTGTGAATGGATGTGTGTGCGCACATGTGTGTGTGTGAATGAATGAGTGTAAGTGAGTGTGTATGTGTATGTGTGCATGTGTCCCCCCTACCTCCTTCTTTGTAAAATTAGCGGCTGCCACTGGTGTGCAGAATGTGAAGTAGGCTTTGTGGTTGTATGTGTGCTGTTCACGGTCTTGTGCATTTTTTTTATTTTAATCTCAAATATTATAACATTTAAAAAGTAAAAAAAAAAAAAAGAATTAATACATATTGTTACTGTTATTTTCCATAGGTGTTCTTAGTGCTATTCCTTGCCTCAATTGATGTCTGTGTGATAGTCCAATAGTACCAGTGAGTGACCATGTGTAGTGTTTCACTTAATCCAAGGCTTGGCTAGAGTATATTTGAGTTTGTTTATCTGTAGTACTACTGTATCAGATGAGATGTGGTTATACCTTTGGTGAATAACACTGCACAAGCAAACTCCCAGTTTGGAGTTTGTTCTGAAAGAAGAACAAAACAATTTTTCCTGCTGCCCACTGAGAAAGGTGGCCACTCATTAAAATGTTAGTGTCTTCAAAGGAGCTGCTATGACAGTGGCTTTGCTGAGGTGATAGAGATCTCCACTTGCTTGAAGGCGATCTGTAAATATGGCAGTCTGTACTTTACCAGGGCAGCTGGATACATCATTCCACAGACCTGGTAGAATAAAGTTGAGCCTGCCATATGCTAAATATGGACATAAATCCATATGTGTCTGCAAGATATAGGAATCATGGGCATTTTGCAATGGAGTTAGTGATAGGTGGCCTCATCCAAACTGCCTCAGTGCGACACATGTTCATGCAGGACCTTGCATCTCAGCACCTTGCAGCTCCAGAAACCTGCCCCCATTGGAACAGACACAACTAGTTGCAGAGTAACACAGGGCCTAACATCTTAGTCCAAGTACAACCAGGTACATTTCTCAGTGCTCTGAAGACGGCCCTGTACCCTGTCAGAACTCCTTAGCTGTCAGCTTGAACTGGTAACATTGCCCGGTCCTTTCACTACAAGATAACCACAATTGACACTTTGCGCTGTTGGGCCCTGCTTTTACCTAAGGCTTTGAAATAGCATATCACCATTCTACTGATTACATTTTTGTCCTTGTGGTATCATTTTATTTATTAAAATGTGTTTTATTTTTCTAGATTGGTGTGGGATTTTCATTATGTTGTGTTCTCACTTTATTAGTGCTTGGGTGCTGCATAAATACATTACACATTGCCTCTAAATTAAACCTAACTGCTTTTGTGCCAAGTTACCAGAGAGTTTAGCACAGGTTAATTTTGTGACTTTTGTGGCTCACCCTGACAAGGATTGTGGTTATTGCTTGAGAAGGGCACCGCCCTCAACCAATAGCCCAATGTCACAAGCCACCAGACGCGGCTCCCCCGTTAGGGCAGAGAAGCGTCGCCCCGCCAGCAGCTGCTGCAAATCACCTTTAACAAACAAAACGATAATAAACAATGTTTATTATATTTTAGTTTGTTAAAGGGGCGGGGCATTGGGGATGACGAGATAAGGGGAGGCCAAACTTACATGTGCAGCATGCTCTCTCCAGTCCGCAACACAGTTGCCGGGAGGAAGAGAGCATGCACAGGCTCTCAGTCTGCCTGGGAGCACCCTGCCTGGGCGCTCCCAGCCAGTCCTGATGCTGCTCTGAGCTGGCAGCCTGTGTCTGTCTGCAGCGACAGGAGAGGAGTGTTGCAGTGCGAAAGCGGAGCAGGCAAGTGATTTTTTTTTTTAAATGTCATTAGTTTGCCCCCATGCCCCCTGCCCCTCTTACTCCCACGTGCCAACAAAGCCTTGCGAGCCGCTCTGGCAAGCCACAACACTTTTTTAATTTCTAAGCAAGACATCAACTATCAAATTGCATTGCTCCAATTTCCATTTGTTTGCTTCTGTTTTGATATGGAAATGGGACGCAAATCATTCTGTTGACAGATATATGTTTTTGCAGTGAAATCTTATATGGATGAGGCTCGTCAAGGCTGAGAGTGCAATTTTGGTCAGATGTGGTGGTTTAACTCTTGCAAAACAAGTTAGAATTTGTTCCAGTCTTGAACCTAATTCAGCAATGAAAACAACATTAACTGATGAGCCCAAGCCATAGACTAACTTACACAACCATGCATGAATCACAACTGTGGTCTACCACTAGCATAGTCAGACAGTGATTTGAACCCTCAGACAGTGATAACTTTCCAATAGTACACATCTGGAATATTCGGGTAATTTTACATTTTGGCACCTAGTGATGCAGCCACATAAATTGTTGTGACGTGGAAGAGGAGAAGGGAGACAAAGAACAAACTTGGTAAATTACTGTAGTCTTTCTGCCAAAGATTCTTCATCTTCGTTGGAGCAATGGCGGGAGCCTGTGCATATTCACAAGACCTACATCTGTGTGCTATCATTCCAGGAAGGTAAGTAGGCTTAGCAGGCTGAACGTGGCAGTTTCTGCAGTTTCTGCTTTGCTTCGGACCTGCTTCGCCCTTTTGGAATGACAGCTGAGCCTTTGCCTCAAGCTGTTCCTATTGTAGCCCTTCTTGCATTAAGGAGTCTCTGGAGTGTGTCTCCAGAACCCTTGTTTCCTTTGGAGGAGGTGAGTTGTTTTTCCACTTGCTGGAGTTGGAATTTCTGATGGTCACAGCATTACTCTGGGGTCCCTTTGGGTTTTTCTGGACTGAGAGCACACGGGCATGCAACCTTGGGCCTCTTCTTTCACCAGGGCACGACGTATGCTCGTCATATTTTGCCATTATCTTTAGTGCCTCAAAAGTGTGCCGCCATGCCACCCATCTGAACTTTAGACAGTTATACTGCCAGCCCCATTATATCTCATTAGCAACAACAATAGACTTTCACACATGTAGAACGGAGACATAGGAAGATAAAGTGAGGTGCCCGAATTCTCACTCGCCTAAGCGGAAATCTAATTTTGCTTTACCTTACCATACCTCCTGACTCTTCACAGAAGCAGTTGTAGTTTTTGCATAGCTACAATGTGCAGCAACGAGAGATAAAGTGACGGGGTAGAGGCCTGTAAATGTGTCTTGCAGCCTGTGTATACGATTCTAATCCTTAAATCCTGTACCAGAATAAGATTTGTTGTTATTGCAGCAACCCTTTATGTCAACAGTACTGTCGTTTTACATACTCACAGTTAACATCATTAGGGGCGATATTTTTAGACTAAGCAGGACAGGAAACGTTCCCTGGTTAAACCTGGGAGCCTACTGGGGCACTTTTTGTCCTAACAATTAGGGCCCGTTGACTTGCTAAATCTGGATACAATCTACCCTGAATTAAAAAAGGCACACTTGATATCAGTCTTAGATTGGAAACGCTGACAACAAGAGAATATCTAGTTAAGTTTTCAACATTTCGTACAAGTGAAGAATATAGTGACTGCATTTTGGGGGAAAGGACACTTTATTGCACATTTTGCACTAAGTACGACTTAGCATGTTAAAAATGGCTTGTGTCCCTTTTTAGAAATTATGAGATTATTTATGTGGAAGCAGTTCTAACATTTTGTATTAGAACAGATGATGAATGTTTTTTAAATTCAATCGCCTTGTACTTATGGGCAGTTTAGCCATGCATGAGGGGCCTAGCAACTGCCCAATAAATCTGACTAACCTCCGTAGGTATGTATACAAATATGGATGCCATGGTGCTTAATGTCTTTTTACAAAAGGTGAACACCTGCACTCAGGGAGGGTTCTGATTAGCAATGGCTGTACTTATGGACATTACCGAAGACAGTTGGGCCCGGGGTATGCCAACACATTATTGTTAAGTAGAAGGAAGATGTGGATAATATGGGGCTTATGCTCTTTCCATACCTATTTGTACACACAGTCTCACTTTAACCCCATCAGTGAGGGTGTCGGCCACTGGCCGATGCCCGCCCAACCTCCTTGGTGCAGGTCACGACCAGTGGCCGACCCCAGGGAGGGGTCTGAAAAATCCTCAGGTGTGTTGCAACGGAGGATTTAAAAAAATGTAATACCCTCTTGGGAGGCCACTCCCACCCGCCACTCTGTGACGTCAGTGCGCTGCGAGGCACGCTGACATCACAATCCGTTTTCCCCATGGGGCAGGAAACAGCAGGTATGGCCGCTTTCTGCTCCTGTGTGGAAAACGGGATCGAAAGGTCCTCCCTACCATTCGGGAAGGCCTCGTTTGAAAGGGGAGATTCTCCCCTTTAAAAAAATGAGGCCTTCCTGAAATGGTTTACTGGCAGTGGATCGTATATATATATATATATATATATATATATATATATATATATATATATATATATAGGTTATATATATATGTAGGTTATATATATAGTCACCACTAGTTCTTTTGCAACTTGAGTCTTCAAAGCAATGCACATACTTCAACTGATGCGTTTCAACTGTAGCTTTTTGGCAGCATTAAAAAAGTCAAGCTAACTCTTGTGATTATGTTTCTGCTAGAAAAGGATCTGATTTTTGTCTAGTGGTAGTTTTGATGCCATAAAGTAGCGCAGAAGGTTTATATGCCTAATGCAAAGATCAAATCTGTACTTTATGTGAATAGATGAGTGGATTCGTAAAGCCAGCCATTACCTGCGCTATAATACCAATGAAATGTAGGTGCCAGGGGGGCTATCGAGAGATGAAGGGCACTTTTGCTGGGTGGTAGTGAGGGAATCCGAGGAGGTCATCATGGGACTGGGAGCACCAGTAAGGATTGTCGGACTGGGTGCCAGAGGCGCTAAAGACTGTGACGACTGGTATGTGACAAGGTGACCTAATAGTGTGTCTTTTTTGTTTTTTTGAGTTTCTTGAGAGAATGTGCTGATTGAGGGAACAAGGAAAGGTAAGGTGGTCTTTACTGTTGCATGCACCCCACACACACCCACCAGCAATTTTGTGAATGTCTGCGTAGGCTAGTGTTTTAGAGCAACAGTTTAGCCAGTAGCAGAGATTGCATCTTGTTAGGTGACTGCTGCTCAAGCCCTAACTCGGGTTATAGAGGACAGCTCTGACATAAGATCAGAGACAGCAGATACTGAGACAGCATCTGAGGGATAGGACAATGGCGCAGACTCTGGGAGTGATTTTTCAGTCTGAGGAGTCCCTTCTGATAACTCCTCTTCCAGTGATTCTGAGGGAAGTGAGGAGGACAGTCCTGCTGTCCCTTCTCGAACACAGTCTGTGCAGCGGGACAATAGCGGGTTAGCCCAACCCAGAGAGCAGGTGCATGCGGCGACAAGCACAGAGAGAGTGCTCTCTTGGGAGCTCCCCAATTTAGTTCAGCCACAAATTCCACCGCCCAAATTGTTTGTGGAGACATCAAAATTATCTATAACAAAACAACCTTTTTTTGTAAGGCAGGCACCTGTGTTTATGGTCCTGGGCTAGGGGGCCATATGGGGAAACCTACCAAACCCAGACATTTCTGGAAACTAGACACCCAGGGGAGTCCACAGAGGTGTGGCTTGTGTGGATTCCCCAAAGTTTTCTTCCCAGAATACCTCACAAAGGTGAAATGTTGAATGAAAACTCTATTTTTTCTTGCATTTCTGTCACACAAACTACAGGAATATGCTGGGATCCACAAAATTCCTACCACCCAGTGTTTCCCCACCTGTCCTGATAAAAACACTACCCCACTTGAGTGCCTGTACCTAGTGCCTGTATAAGGAATGGATCACCCTTGGGTCAACAGTTGCCCTCATGTAAGGACTAACATTGATCATTATGTGATCCATTCCTGACGCGGGCACTAGGCCTACCCATGCAAGTGCGTTACCATTTTTATTTGCAGACTTGGGGAAATGCTGGGTGGAAGGACATTTGTGGCTCCTCTCAGATTGCAGAACTTTCTATCACCGAAATATGAGGAAAAAATGTTTTTTTTTTGCCAAATGTTGAGGTTTGCAAAGGATTCTGGGTAACAGAACCTGGTGAGAGCGCCACAAGTTACCTCATTCTAGGTTCCCCTAGGTGTCTAGTTTTAAAAAATGAACAGATTTGGTAGGTTTTCCCAGGTGCCGGCTGAGCTAGAGACCAAAATCCGCAGCTAGGCACTTTCCAAAAAACACATCACTTTTTAAAGTAAAAATTTGATGTGTCCATGTTGCGTTTTGGGGCACTTTCTGTCACGGGCACTAGGCCTATCAACACAAGTGAGGTACCATTTCTATTGGGAGACTTGGGGAAATGCTGGGTGGAAGGAAATTTGTGGCTCCTCTCAGATTCCATACTTTTCCATCACCGAAATGTGAGGAAAAAGTGATTTTTAGCGAACTTTTGTGGTTTGCAAACGATTCTGGGTAACAGAACCTGGTGAGAGCCCCACAAGTCACCCCATTCTGAATTTCCCTACGTTTCTAGTTTTTAAAAATGTATAGGTTTGCTAGGTTTCCCGAGATGCCGGCTGAGCTAGTTGTCAAAATCCAAAGCTAGGCACTTTCCAAAAAACAGGTCAGTTTTCTTTGGGAAAATGTGATGTGTCCATGTTATGTTTTGGGGCATTTTCTGTCGCGGACACTAGGCCTACCCACACAAATGAGGTACCATTTTTATTAGAAGACCTGGGGGAATGCTGGGTAGAAGGAAGTTTGTGGCTCCTCTCAGATTCCAGAACTTTGCAGAACCAAAATGTGAGAGAAAGGTGTTTTTTTTCTCTCCAAATTGTGAGGTTTGCAAAGGATTCTGGGTAACAAAACCTGGTGAGAGACCCACAAGTCACCCCATCCTGGATTCCCCTAAGTGTCTAGTTTTCACAAATGCACAGGTTTGGTAGGGTTCCCTAGGTGCCAGCTGAGCTAGAGGCCAAATTCCACAGCTAGGCACTTTCCCAAAAAACACGTCAGATTTCAATGCGAAAATGTGATGGGTCCATGTTACGTTTCCTGTCGCGGGCACTAGTCCTACCCACACAAGTGAGGTACCATTTTTATTGCGAGACTTGGGGGAATACCGAATAAAAGAACAAGTGTTATTGGCCCTTGTCTTTCTCTGCATTTCTTCCTTCCAAATGTAAGACAGTGTGTAAAAGAGAAGTCTATTTGAGAAATGCCCTGTAATTCACATGCTAATATGGGGAACCCGGAATTCAGAGATGTGCAAATAACCACTGCTTCTCAACATCTTATCTTGGGTCGATTTTGGAAAAACAAAGTTTTCCTTGATACCCATTTTTCACTCTTTAATTTTCACCAAATGAATTGCTGTATACACAGTATACAATAAAAACCCACTGAAAGGTGGAGCTCATTTATTGGCTCTGGGTACCTAGGGTTCTTGATGAACCTACGAGGCCTATGTATCCCCACAACCAGAAGAGTCCAGCAGATGTAATGGTATACTGCTTTAACAAAATTGCCATAGCTGGAAAAGTTAGAGAAGAAAACGTAGACAGAAATGGCTCCTTTTTTTACCTCAATTTTTTATTTTATTTCAGCTGTTACTTTCTGTAGGAAAATCTTGAAGGATGTACACAACTGATCCCTTGATGAATTGTGAATTTTGTCTACTTTTCAGAAATGTTTAGCTGTCTGGGATCCAGCATTGGTTTCACACTCATTTCTGTCACTAAATGGAAGGAGGCTGAAAGCACAAAAAATAGTAAGAATGGGGTATGTCCACGTAAAATGCCAAAATTGTGTGGAAAAATGTGAGAAGATGGTGATTTTAGCACTGTAAACCTGTTGTTGAAGCCATTTTCACAGAAAAAAAGCACATGCTTTCTTCTGCAGCCCTTTTTCCCATTTTCCTGGAAAAAACTAAATTTTAGCTGTATTTTGCCTAATTTCTTGGTCTCCTCCAGGGGAAACCATAAACTCTGGGTACCTTTAGAATCCCTAGGATGTTGGAAAAAAGGACTCAAATTTGGGCATGGATAGCTGATGTAGACAAAAAGGTATGAAGGCCTAAGTGCACCCTACCCCTAATAGCCAAAAAAGGGCTCAGCACTTGGCGGGAGGGCAGGTGGAAGGCCCAGCAGCTGAGGGGTTAAGGGGACGCGAATCTGTAGATGTGGATTCTAGGGGAGCTGACATTTTTTTATTGGCTTTTATTGTCTTTGTGGACCAATGTGACTAATACGTGACTAATCATTGTGATTTCATGTATTCATGTATTTGTTGTTTAATGATTATTATTTTACATTGTTGTTGTTCTTATTAATGTATGGCAGAATGCCTACACAATAACCAATAAATTGAAGTGAATACACATTCACAATGTAGTTTAATGGGATAGGGTGTTTTACCCCGAATCCAGCTACAGCTGGAATTCTAACCCAGCTGCAAGATTGGCCACCAAGCCTCGACAGCTGTAACGTGGGTCAATCGGTGACAAAAATATGTTTACCTAGAAAATGGATTCCATACTCCCTCACTCTTTTTTTTCATAAGTCATTGCAGCTTCCTCTGATGAGTCATAATAACAGGCACTCCGCTCCTCGCCCAGTTCTTTCTCAGTGCATTTATGATTGTTTCTATCGTTTTTTTTTATTTATGCTATTGCCATATTGATCATTCTATGGTATCATTCCAGGCATGTAATCCCCTCAGTGATGTGCCACCATACTGGCTACGAAGCCTAATACCTCTTGATTGCATTGTTCTATCAGCACCCCGCTTCCAAGGACATGCTGATGTTTTACATAGTTGCAGTGTGCAGCAAAGGGAAATGAACAGGTGTGTTCAGGACAGGACTTTAGTTATAAATTCCCTTATGTTGTTCTGCTTCCCATCCCTTAATTTGAAGGAAATAGTGTGCAAACGTATTTTCAACATGGGGCAAATAGAGAACAAAAATCAGAAGACTGGGGCCCAAATTCTGAAAGATATTACAGAACCAGAGCAGCAGCCAAAAATACTGTGCTGTGCTGCGTGACAGGGAAAGAGCCGGAGAGCGCCACATTCACATAGCTATGGCTCTCGCCTCCCCTCTCCATAGTGCTATTCGCCAGGCACACACCTTAGCACTATAGCGCTAGGGAGCGTGCCTGAGTCTACCATAGGTTTTGTACAGGAAGGCCACTCTTCCTGTTCAAAATACTATTGCTATACAAGTGAAAGACCTTTTCCTGCTTTGTATGTGTGCTATGCAGTGCAGCACACATGCATAGTCGGAAAACAAAGGAGAAATGAAAAACAATTCTGCTTTTAATGCTTTCTTTTCAGCTGCGTTCATTTTTGGCACTAAACCTTGTCTAATTATGTTAGTAGGTAGGGTTAATCAAAATGCATGTGTGGTTGCATGTGCACACCCATGTAATGCCTCCTTGACGCAAAGTAATGCAAAGCAGCACTGAAACTGTTGCTAACCAGTGCAAAATATTGGAGAATCTCGAAGCAGTATACATTACTTACAATCATATTACTGTTTTGTGCAAATGCTAAGACTGGTATTCTGTCAAACGCCTCTAGATACAGGGTACCTGGTGTTGCCCCCTTCCTTTACTCCCATTGCATTATTACAGTGACAGTACAACTGACTTCATATATTGAGAGTTTGAGGAAGAGAAAGATCATTATTATTTTCTGAATCTGTGAAGATTAGGTTTTAATACAGTTCTCTGATTTTAAGATCACGTCTTTTGTTGTCTCACTGCCTCTCTATCTACAATGTGAACTACTCAGAGATAGAGTGGCTCAATCTAGAATCAAACATTAGATTAGCAGAGATTGATGTACCAAGAGTACCATGGACCCTGATGAAAGCATGACCTAACCCTTTTTGAGGGTGCTGTGCTACCCTCACACCATTGAAAGCCAATGCCATGACACCTTGTGCATTATTGATACAACCCTACTCCTTTTTAACTGCCACTGCAGGGATTCCAACATTCTTCAGCTAAAAGGTCACTCAAGCTGTAGTCCCCCTCTAACAAATATTGCTGCATAATGGGACTACAAAGGTCACACCCTCCCTGCACCTTCAATATTGTATTTTTCAGAAGTCAAGCTCTGCTGTCTCTGGTAGGCAAGGACAGCCTTCAGAGCCCTCCTTCCCAGAAAGAGGCAGCAGAGAAAACCTCAATGAAAATCCACCATCTCAGGCACAGTCTGAAACAGCACATAACTATCCCACAGCTTATAACCTGCAAATCAGACTTAATGTTATGCTACTTTAGACATTACATCTCTGCGGAGAAATGGACAGACACAGGATTTTGAAGCAGGTGGGACTTGAACCTGAAATAGTGATAGCTGAGGTGTCAGTGCTGACTGACCAAATGCTCACAGACAAGACGAAAATATCCCGTTGGCCATCAAACAATCGCCAGGGAGTCGTTGGGGAGTAGAAATCAGCTATGGGCTGATCAACAGTGATTAATGTGCTGAGAAAGTGCTGGTGAGCTCCTATGATGCAGGAGGTTCAAAAGCAGGTTAATGATCTGTAGAAGCAAGTGTGTGTGCTGGAGGCCAGGATAGAGGATGGAGA
Organism: Pleurodeles waltl; assembly: GCF_031143425.1. Lineage (NCBI taxonomy): Eukaryota > Metazoa > Chordata > Amphibia > Caudata > Salamandridae > Pleurodeles > Pleurodeles waltl. The sequence goes on along the minus strand of NC_090442.1, from coordinate 500,695,853 downwards.
AGTAAAGTCGTCCACAACAACATGAGCATGTTGGTCTTTCTGAAGAAAAAAAAACAGAGGGAGGAAACAATGCAACATTTTTGGAATCCTGGCTGTGAAGTTAACTTGAATCCAAAGGCCTGTCACATCACTAGGCCACAGAGAAAGCTCACAAGGGTCCTGCGATGCCTCCAAAGCATGGTGTACCTCCAAGGACAATAGTGGTGCAGCTTCCTTACCTATCTTTACAGACATTCAGTTACACAGGCGTCCAGAAAAATAGCACCAATTTTGGAGGACAATTAGACGGTTGTTATTTTCCCTGAATATGCAATGATGGTGCAGGTGAGAAGACAATCCTTTCTGGAAATTAAACAGAGGCGGAGACAGATGAATCTCAAATACATGTTGGTCTTCCTAGCAACATTGAAAATCATACTGGATGCGACAACCAAGTGTAGCACATGACTCAACAACTCAGCTAGCAACAGAAGAAGGTACACATTTGTTGGATCCCTGCCCAGTAAGAGAGTGTCAACCTGCAAAACAGGGGAGCTGGCAGATAATCTGTGGCAGGTCAACTATGGTGCACATTGTGCAGCCTCAAAGGGAGGTCCTGCATGTACCACGACGTGGAATCAGGTTTAATTGCTGGATGATGAATTGAAGTCTTGTCCTGACTCCGACAATCGAGGCATGGATGAAGACGATGGTGCTTCAAACAAATGCTTTCAGCTAGTTGTATGTGATTTCACAGAAACCCCATTTAATAGAACAGCATTACTGAGAAACCGTTTCATCTAAATGGTTTAATTGAAATTTTCAGAATGAATGACATTTATCATTTCATTGAAACCAATCAAAAGAATGTCTTTTTTTCAAAATGCATACTTATTTTTAAGGTGTAAATAAAATGGTTGCAGGTCTTACTTCCAGCAACATTTTTACTGAAGGTATTTATTTCAGTCCTTTACATCAGAGGACATTATTTCAGATTTCTATATTTTACATTGTCAAACAATTAGTTTATGTGCTTATACTTCACTGAACCATCACCACCCCTAAACATGATCCATTTCTGCCCCTAAAATTCCTCTCTACGCAAAAACTACACCTATCCCTGATCCCTAAACTCCACTGATTCCTGAGCCCTAAAAGCTCTTTCTAAGTCTAGACTCCTCCCTTTCCTAAACTCCAAAAAGCCCTCACCATAGCTAAACTCCACCCATCTCTGAGGTGTTAAATCCCTTTCTGCTTCTAATCTCTACCAATCTCTTAATCTAAAACTCCCTCAATACCCCTAAACTCCAACCATTCCTGAACCCTTATAATCCCTTTCTATGCTTAAATCCCACACATTCCTGATTCTTTAAAATCCCCTACTCCTAAACTGCACTAATCCCTGAACCATAAAAAAACACCACCTCTAAAATCCACCTGCTTATGACCCTTAAGACCCCTTACCACCCCTAAACTCCCTATCTCTGAACCCTAAAAAAAAACCTGTCTACACATAAACCTATCCCTGAACCCTTGAAACCACATACCACCCTAAACTCCACCCAATCCCAAACATTAAAAACCCTTCACCACCCAAAAACGTTCCCATCATTGAATCTTAAAACTCTCACTAGCCCTAGACTCCTCCGATCCGTAAAACACAAAATAATTAACACCCCTATATACCACCCATGCCTGAACCATAAAAACCCCTCATCACCCTAAACTTCACCCATGCTGGATCCCTAAAAATCCCTCTCTGCCCCTAAACTCCACTCAACCACAAAACCTAAAACCCCCTCATCACCCCCAAACATCACCCATGCCTGAATCCCCTAAAAATTGATTTATTTGAATTTCCTTAAAAATGTCTTGCCTTAAAATTGGTTTTCCATGATTTGATTTTCTCCATGTAGTTTCTCAGTTTTTGTTTTTCCATTAATTCACATACATCATTTACAGCCTATGCTGACCCAATGACAGAAGAAAAAATAATTGCTTAAAAACGTATTTTGTCTCAGCAAGTCACTCCTGTATGTGTAATGATTCTTTAAAATGCAAAGATCCTGTTCAGCAAAATGATTCACCTTGTCTTTTTATTAAGGGACATTTGTCACCAATTTCTAATCTAATAAGCAGCAATTTTTTCACACTAGCCATTTCTGTTACCCTCTTCTCCCAGAAAACCAACCTATGGAGCTACGTGTCACAAATATTGAATTTAGTTGTTGGTTGCTGAATTTAATGTTAGATAGTTTTGACTGAATACATTTCTCTACCATTTCTAATGTCAGCCTCAAATTAGTTAGCAAGAGCAATAAAATACACCACACTCTTCCTGGATACCTTACCTGGGATAATCTACAAACAAGTTTCTACTTTTATTCTTTCTTAGTGTTTGTTAGCATCTTGTTGAAAGATATTATATGTGCAAGTGAGGTTTTACATGCCCTGAGGGGTGTTTTCATTCAAAAGGTTGAGTATTCAATAATGACTAAAATGTACACATGTGATGGTATCAGCAATAGAAGGATTAGAAGCCATGGCTCATAACAAATTAGATGTATTGTACATGTGACCTGGAAGAGGTGTGTTGGTGTAAAACATCCACACTTAAAATGGTTTCTCCTTCCCCTGACCTCACCATTAGAATGGATAAATGACACTTGCAAATACAACCTGAAATAATGGAATATTTGGTGCCTGAGGAATTCGAAGCGGCACAAAGTTCATGCGTACCTGGAGAGAAAGGGAGTTAATATTCTGCTCCTTCATGAGATATATTTAGTGGGAGTTGAACTAAGGATATTGAAAAGCAAATGAAGGGGACAATTGAATGGATCCATAAATTTCTCCTTTACTACAGGAACACTCTTTTGGGTGGATCCACTGACTGATGTAACTGGGCTTACTAGTGATGGTGAGGGTAGATATATTATTTTGAGGTGGACTCTAGACAAGCAACTTATTAGACTAGTTAAAATGTACACATCTAGCTCAGCCAAGGATTAATACCTGGATTCAGTCAAAAGGTTTTCACACAGACATTGGTGTGCAATGAATCATATGTAGCCGTGACTGTGTTCCTAGCATTCAGATGCGTGCCACTTCCAGTTTCTAGTGTTGCAGTGAACTCGGGCTGCCAAGCTTTAACATAAATTTTACAGATGGCTTAGCAATGGGAATTAATCCAATATATGGCAAGTTCACCACCCTGAAAATAGGGAATACTCATGTTACTCACATGGCCATAGTTTGCATACAAGGATTAATGTATTCCTGTCTCAACCAAGCTTGTTAGGGAATATCTTGTACTTGAAATATCTGAGTGGAAAGCTCTCAGATCACAAATTGATCAAACTGACACTGGGGTGGGGGAATCATGCCACCAGAATACCTGCCTACATGGCATCAGCAGTCCGTGGCACTTTAGATGCACCATCTAGAAATATATTATGAACCACTATCACAGAGTTTATTGCAGAGAACACAGTAATAGCCTGTGATCTTATTGCCTGTTTGATTAGAACAGACAGACTATAGGCACCTATCACGGCCGTCCACACTCTAAACAACATTGTGGTCAACAACCAATTCAGCGTCAAAGATACGCTGCATTCATTTAATTCCCAGCTGTATAAGTAAATAATTACACACACTGTGGTATTATGATGAACATCTGTCAGAGGAACACAATTAAGATATTTTTATCACCTGACCATTGCTTCAATTGGATACACCTTTGGTCATTGCAGAGATAAAACAGGTAGTGAAGGTCTCACTAAGAGTAGGACAGTGGGGAGAGATCACCTACTAGAAGAATGTTATGCCATTTATATGTAGGTGCACACACCTTGGTTATTGCAAGTATTCTCATCCTCTAAAAAAGCAAACTCAGCATCAATTGTTGCCCTGCCAAAATCTGCGAGAAACTCCTTGGATCTGGGATGCGACCACCCCTTGACTATGCTAAATCCCAATTATGAGATACTTGCGAAGGTGCTGGCAAATACATTTTCCCTACTATTAACTGAACTAACCTTCCCTAATCAGTCCGGTTTTATACCAGAAAAAGTTTATAGATTGTACCATCTGATCGATAACTCTCTGCCGAGTGATGACATTTCAGCAGTGGGTATCGTAGACATGGATAAAGATTTGTTAACTGTGGATTGGTTGTTCTTGCAGGTGGTGATAGAGATTTGGGAACAGGGATCGAATTCAGGAAATGGGTCCGATTGCAATATGCAAGACCAATAGCATGTGTCTGTAATGGTAGGGCTGTACAGAGGGTGATGAGCGAAGGTTTACCTCTTTCCCAATTGCTGCTAACTCTTGCAATGGAACTCGTAGCAGCAATGCTTATGAGAGAACAAATTGCTAAGGAACACAGTACAGTGGATGATGTCCTGTTGTACCTCCATAATATGGTGGGGTACCTCCGAGTTTACCTTGACCATCTTAACGGGTTTGGAGCACTTGTTGTGAATCATGTAAAATCATGAATATTCCCATTAAGACCCTGAAAAGCCCATGGTGAGGACCAACTCCCTATGCACCCACAGAAGTGGAGCCCAGGTTTTCCATGATGATGGTGATACAATCAAGGGAAATCTGGAAGGATGAGGATGGCTGCAAGAGAAGCTAGTAAATTCTGGAATAAATTACCACTTTTAAAATGTGTATGCTTGCTTCGGCTAAATTGGTGCCTTATATTCCTTTGCCAATGTGATGATAGTGATACCTAGCAATGTTTATAAGGGCCTCAATAAACTTGGACCTCCTGTGGGAAAGTCATAGAAACAAGGTAGCATTTTAAAACCACAACTACTGTCATCAGTTGGAGAGCTTGCAGCTCAAGATCTGGAGAATTATAATTTATCTCAACTGCTAACTTCAAGTAGGCGCAGGTAGAAAAGTCAGGTTTGGTCTAAAAAGGATTGCAATTTAAAACCCTCAATAATAGTGAGGTTTTAGAAAGTTGGCATTTTCTTGCCCTAACCCTTTGGTACCCGTAGCCTGTATCCTGGGTCCCATGACTTGGTGTAGCTGGCAATTAATACTTGTGTCTTGCTCCCAGACAGTGAGACAAAGGGGCAATAGATGTTGACAGGATGGGCCATTTCTGAATTGATAGAGGGACCGGGCTGTAACCTACCACACATACTCATCATAAACACTGTGTCTCAGCATATACACAAAGGTTTTCATACAAGTCTATTATGACCGCCGACAAGCTGGGGGCAGGGCATGGAGGCAGGAAATTTGAGATACTTCTGCAGGGGGAAGACTCTAGAAGCTTCTCCCACTTCACAGTTGGCAGCATGTGTACATATTGGACCCTCAGACCTCTTAAGTACACTCCTGGACCTGTGGAAGCTTCACAGAAGGGACTGCTGTGCTGCTGTGCTGCACGAAGTACTGGTATTATGCTGACCTGCTGCCTGAGTGAAAAGGATTTGGCCTGCATCTTAAACTTAGAACCATCAGATTGACTCCAGGGGCTAGTAGGCTAGCCTTCTGATTAGAGCCTCACGGACAGAAAAGTCTTCAACCATCTTGAGCCTAGCACCTGGACTCTGTCTGATGTGAGTCTTGATCTCCAGGTGGTGCACACCTAGTCCTGGACCATTGGAAGTGGGAGTAAAGGTGCTCTACCAGCCCAGCAGTGTTCCAAGCAGAATCAACACTGTGTGATGCATCGCCTCGCAACCTCGCATTAGAACCTCCATTACCCGATGCATCCTCGAAGAAGAACCGCACCTCACAGCATCCTCGATGCAGGACCTTGCGTCACAGCCCCAGTTCCTCGAACCACATCTGCATAACGCATCCTTGACCCAGGACCAAGCATCACAGCTGGGAATCACTGTTGTGTGAGACATTCTTTATTCAGGACCTCTCAATGCTCTGCAGTCAGGATTCAAGGTACTTTGTTCAGTGGGCCTAACTTGGTTAATGTATCCGGGCTGTACCCTATCATAGTTGGCCTGAACTTGTGACTTTGTCTCAGTCTGGTGCAACCAGATAGCCAATGTTGGCACTTTGTACTTTTAAGCACTATTTTGACTTAATCCTCTACAATTGCATATCTCTGGTTCTGCTAATGGGATTTTTGTCACGTTGGTGCCAATTATTTTAATGAACTTTACTCTGCTCTAAATTGATCTGGGATTTTTCTTGTGTTATATTTTCACTTTATTACTGTTTGATGTGTTGCATAAATATTTCACACGTTGTCTCTAAGTAAAGCTGGACTGCCTTTGTGCCAAGCTATGGCTACCTTTGTGCCAAGCTGCCACAGGGTTGAGCACAGGGTTACATTGGGGTTTACTTGTGTTCAACCCTGACGGGAATTGTTACTGCTTGAGTGGAGTTTTAACCCTCAACCAGTAACCCAGCTTCCTACATTTACAAATGTGTTAACATAAGGAGCAATTAAAGGAGTGATCACAACCCTGTTTAAGGATGTCCTGCACTAGACTAAACTGCATATGTCACCAATGAGGGAACACTAGGAATGCGAATTACAGAGACAATTGATGCTGAAAGAACAGGCACACATTACTGTGAGATCTAAATTGATACAATTTAAAATTCTACATAGAGCTTGTCTTACTTAGCAAAGACTCCTTAAGATGTACTCCAATGCTCCTGATGAATGCCAGCATGTCGTCATGATGGTGCTGACATTGAACATATGTTTAATGCTCACTGGAACTGACACAGTGCTAGGACTCAGTCTATACACTGATTCAGGTTGCAACTTGCAGGAATTACCGTCCTGAGCTTGCAGGGAACATTCTAGACGTATACTAACGGGTTTAAACGGCCAAACTGGAAGATAGGTTTGCAAATTTGGCATTGTTGCTCGCTAAGCATCTTTGGAGAACCGAATGAAAGAACTACCAAAGTGGGCAGAGATGGAGGCAGGTATACTTGCTACACTATACCGAAAAAGGAAATTCAGAACAGGTGTAACGATATGGGATGCAATGACTGTGGCATTAAAGTCCAAAACTGATGAAAGGCCACCTTAGTTGAACTATTCTCACCCTGTCACCTTATCAGCTCCCCGCATGCAAAAGGTTATTGCTAGTATGCAGAATGTTTCACTACCACTTCATTATTTTACAATAAATGGTACATTATTGACTATATTTCGACTTTTTATTTACATGTCGACTTGGTGATGGCTATATTTTAATCTGTAACTAATTGTGTTAATAGAAATCGCCGATGCAATGGATTTGATTACACTAAATGGTATGTGAGTGGTTATTATGTTCAAGAGATAAGTATACGGTTTGTAAACTCGATGTCCTACTGAAAGGGAAATTAATAAGCAAGATGTACAAAAAAAGAAACACTCGCCAACTCAGATCATAAAATGAGCTTTATGAGAGCCACAAGTGGCAGATGCAGTAATTTGTTTAATCCTTAAGTGTTTCCTCCTCCTTTAGTGTCATTGAAACATGTTCATCCTTGCCCCTCCATTCACTGTTCATTAGCCTCCATTCATCCTCGATTCACTCTTCATTCACATTCTGCTCTCCGTTCACTCTCAATTCACTATTCGCCTACCATTCACAAAGCATTCATCATTCAACCATCATACTCCACGACAGAACACTACGAGGGACTCCATTTGGTCTAGACAATAATCAAGGCATTTGCAGATAAATATGTTTTGATCATAGTACCTCACATTGGGTAATGGCATTTTTTAAATAGTTTAATTAAAATTGTAAAAGGATAATTTGGAGGATCACTACTGGTATGCCATTGAATTGCCTATGGATAATTGTGAGGCACAGTAGCTAGAATGCTGGTCAGAGAAATTGTGAAATGATTGTGCCCATGGAGTACAAGGAGTCGGAGTTCTACTGAGTGCTTCATACCATACTTCAGTATGGTGCTAATCCAGTTGATTAAGCTCCACCCAGTGGTTTGTTATATGTTTAACTTAAAGAAATAGAAAGCATCACTGGGCTAATCAAACAGGTACTGGAAACAAGATCCTGATGATGCACCTATAGGTTATATGTAATTCTAGCCCGCATTCTGGACTCACGATATTATACAATTTTGTCAATAACTGTTTCAAAAAAGGCTTTTTGAAGCTCATTGTGTGGAAGCATTGCTATCCTCTTTTATAAATGGCAATGATAGACAAATTCATCTCCTAGACTTTGCAAAAATTCTTTCGCGGAAATCAATTTAAAACTCCCAAATGCATTGTCATCTTTTAAGAGATTGAATCTTACAGAGTAAAGAAGGTTTAGATCTAAGCGTTCCACCACTGATACCATATTGTAGTTGAGGCTTTTACAGGAGAAATATGCACAGAGGATCGTGACCTCTATGGGGGTAACATTGAATAATTAGGAGATTCTGATGGACTTCCACACTGTTTTTATAGCACTTGTACTAATAATTTGATTCGAATTTGAATTCTTCCTTTTAACCCCATATTGGTGTTGTGTCTATGCATTTCATTATGTATGCAGCCAATATTTGGTTGATATCCGATATCTCTGATTGGTCTACATTGCATTTGGTTTGTGAGTTATGGTTGGCATGGCAGATGCCTGAACTATGGTATGCAGATTTAATCACACCTAACATACATACCGACACACACAAAACAATATTTATGACACAATATTTCTACCAGGCAGTGATTTGGTTAGAATATACTGGTAGCAAAATGCCTTACGTGCCTGACTTGTAATTAACAACATGGAAAGGGTGGTTACAAATTAATGATTTCAGGGAAATGTTCAACTATAAAAATGCCTTGGAGAAACAATATCCTTTATGCCAATTCTGCCAATATAATTGATCTTCTAGACTCATGTATTTTCTGCTCTTTCCTTGCATGTTCATCTCCTTCCTGTGAGATGGACCCTGTACCCTAACTATAGAAGGCCATATTTCTTTGCCTCATTTAGTATCAACTGTTTCAGGTTTCTCTCTTAGACTATCTGGTTTTGCACTCCTTTAGGAAGGAGCCTCCTAGAACTAGACCTCTGTGATTCAGTCCTGTCATCTACAGTCCTGCAAAGTTGTTGCCACACACGTATACAGCAATTCAACCTTTCAACATCTACCCTGAAGATCATATTCTGCATATCATGTCCTGCAATCAGGACTCAGTTCTGAAAATGATTATTATGCCTTCTTGCTTTTTCTTTCTCCTTCTCTGGAAAGACTTTACATGAATTGGAAGGCTCCTTTTCATCTTTCTTCTCTGTAGATGAAGCCATCATCTAGTCTACAATGTTTTCAGCCCTACTTCTGGAATGTGTATTCCCAGCTGACATTCAACAGTAGGCGTTCTCAATCTTCGAACAATGTGTGACTTTGCCTTTATAAGACTTTCAATCTATCTCTAAGAAAAGTTTCATATATTCTTTAAAAAACTGTCACATTGTGACTGAACACGCCTCACGTTGGTAGCCATGTTTATTCATGACTGCTATATTCAGCTACAAAAGCAAATCTTCAATTATTTTGAAATTAACACACTGTTTGGTCTGGATCAGACAAGCAGGCTATTGCGATGGAGAAGAACAGTAATTGTGCCTGGATCCAGGTGTTGTTGAATCTATCTCTCACATACAGCACAATTAACCACAATGCCTTCCTCAAAAAGCTGTATTACACAGAACTGATGGATACAGCCTTCACAGTCACATAGATCACAATTGCCATAGTACAACCTTCACCATATGCAACCACTTGTGGTCTACTCCAGGGCTCAGCCAAGAAACACTTAGTATACACATGCTCACAGTGTTCTAAAAGATCCACTCAAGCAATATACATTTTTCTAACCAGACTGAAGATACCAAACAGCTCTGTAAACTGATCCCATTGACTGAAAGCTAGTACAAGAACTTCACAAACTGCTTTCTTGCCAATTGACCGTTGAGTGTGCCACAGTATTCTAAAGATCTCTTCAAAACCGAAATCAATATATAAGATACCCTGCCTTCAGCATGATCACTGACCCTCTGACCAGTGAGTTGTTCCTTGTAGTCTGTCATGTAAAGCACCTATGATGTTTAATAGACACGGGTTGAAAGGTGGTCCTTCACACTGCAACACGAATGTGTTTTAGCTTGAAAACCATGCACATAACGTTGTATTTCCTTAATTGTTCCTCATAGAATCCACGCCAATTTGGCCTTTGTGCTCTGTAGGCTAGATTAGTGCTAATCCAGGGGTCTCTTGGAGAATCATCTTGACTATCTTTAGTGCCTCTAGCTGACTACCATACCAAGACTCTGCATCACCAGCAGCTATGTGTCTTTAGTGGATGCTGGTTCATGAAAGTATTACATTTTAATCTCGCTTCAACGAGCACCAAAACTCTGATTTTGAAAGAGAAATATACCTAACAAGGGTGAATAAACCCATCCATCATATCCAAACTGTCCCTAGTGTTAAGAAAAAAGTATACTGATAGTTAAGATGTTTTAGTTCAGGCACCCAGATGGTGGTACACTCCTCCGTTACAGCTAGGAATTATTAAGGACTACTTTCTTTACAAGTGCACCTTAAACCATTTACACTGGGGAAATCAGTAATATTTAGCAACTAACATTACGTAAATGCAACTACCTACCGGGATTTCTGCTTCTAGTAAGAACACATGGCACAAACTGGCATAACATAAATCATAATTCTTTCTGATGTTTTTGTACATCAAAACCTGTAAACCTTGGTGTAAAGGTACACTAAATGATTAAACATGTTTTTGCCACAATGACAATAAAACCGGTCAACTTTGTTCCCCCCTCAAGTTCGAAATCTCTCCTGACCCACTGAAGTTACAGAATTTACCTGTCCATCCCCCTCCCCCCCATGCGTCAGCATAAGCACTGGCAGAAGCTCATGCATTGCAAGTGAGCAATGATGTCAATGGGTGTAGTTCTTGAGTCAGTGGTTGTAGGTGCAGTGAAGAGTCGAGTTGGTGCAAATGTCACTCAGTAGACACATATTTTGCAAGCCTCAATGCAGGTGCTACTGTCTGTGAGGGCAGTGCAAGTCCCAATGCCAATGAGTGCTGAAGCAGCTATTTGGGGGTAACTGCAGCTAATTGTGGGTAAAATGTCAGTGACATTTTTTGCTGATACCGTGGAGGTGCCATAAGATGCAGGTTCCCGGGGTATTGGCCACACTAACACGATGTTTACGTCTGTGCCTTATGGTCCATCCGATTTACACCAAGGTAATTGCTGGGTAACTGTTCTCTTCTGACACAGCCATAGGAGGCAACTGGTGCTGTGTTAGTATTACTTAGTGCTCGTGACAATGGATGAAAGTGACCCCTATGTGTCAATGAGAGTTGGTGGAGGCCAGTCAGTGGGGGGCCCTACCACTTTTTTGTCTTCTATTTCTGTCATTCTGTCTCCCATTCTTCTCGTGTGTCTCCCTGCCTGCCTTGAATTCCCACTTAATGTCTGCCTGGCTTTCAGTCTGCCTCTGTGTCTATCTATCTATCTATCTATCTATCTATCTATCTATCTATCTATCTATCTATCTATCTATCTATCTATCTATCTATCTATCTATCTATCTATCTATCTATCTATCTATCTATCTATCTATCTATCTCTGCGGATCTAGATACCTAAATACCAATCTGCCTACCAACCTATCCCCTACCTACCTACCTATGTGTCTGACTGCCTACTTGCATCCCTGTTTTTCTGTCTATCTGCATCATCAAAATCTGCTGTTGAAGAGAAGTAAAGGCACTATATTCACGATGCAAAACACAACAAGGAATGTTATTATCTACTTGGACTTAGTTGTCGATCTTTATATCCCTTTCTCTCTGGTGATAAGCATTTGTTATACTATGCCTGCATACAAAAGCTTTATCTCTTCGAAAAATGTGATCCGTTATCTCGTCCGTCATCTTTAAATACATGTATTCGTCCGCGTTTCCTCAGCCAAGGTGTGTGTCATCTTCAAGTGATCTGAAATGCTGAGTCATTAAGCATCTGTATGATTCAGAAAAAGCTGGTAAACCGGGCTTTTCAAGTTGCCAATGATAAAAAGCTGATAACTCAATGAAAACTATAACCTTGCAGCACATGACCTCAAAACTAAATAGAAAGAAACACTTGCCCAAAATATCGTGTGTAGCTAAGCCTGCTATATAAAGATAGACAACAAAATTCACAAGTCTTCTATGGGCTACATAGAAAACATAAAAAGCATACTCTATCTTTTCAGCTCCTGTTTAATATTCATCTACCTCAATAATGCATATTATCCATGCTGGCTGTATACTCCAGGTTGTTTTAAGATTTGCCAAAATACGTTTCTAATTTAATAAATTACTGTCGAGTACTTGACAAACTGAGCTGACAAACCGCTTGAGCCAAACACACGCACACACACACACCCACACACCCCACCCACACACACACCAATATGTAGTGGTTGCCAAAAACCTCCATAAGAATAGCGTCAGAAATGATGACAGTCATGAAAATGAATCCCTGAAATGAAAGCTGGCACTTAGGTTTTAAGGGTGAGCAGAAACATAAATCATGAATAAGGAATGATTCGTCTTAATAATCCACTTACATGTGTTGAAATATTACTGTAAAACGGCATTAACTGTGCATCATCTGGTGACATGATGTTCCAGCTATAGAGCACCTGATGCAGACCAGCCAAAACATCAGTAACAAACACTTGCGTTCCACATAGCTGGTTTTCAGAATGCACACAATATAAAAAAGGATATGAGTCTTGCGATAAACACAATATAATGACATATCATAATATTTTTTTAACCATTCAATACTTGTGGACACAAGATTCCAACTCTATCTCGAATTGGAGTTAAAAATGAAACAATGAAAAACCTCACAACTACTGCAAGTGCAATGATGAATTATAGAAACACGTTAGTGCATAAAAAAGAATAAAAAATAGATAAAAATATAAAAATAGAAATAAATAGAAAAATAAAAATATCGTTTCAGTGTTAACATTATGAGGATGAGTTACCAAATGTTACTTTGGCGAATTGAAGTGCTCATGAACAAGTTCTGCTGCCAACGTGTCACAACCAACTATGTACCGTGATCCCTGCCCTAGAACAACCCAATGATCGCCAACAAACCAAGAGCTCCAAAGGCGTGTCAGGCACAACATAATTGGGTTTCACAAATGCACTTTAAAATAATAGTGCATATTTTATTTTCACCTGCGGCAAGCGTAAGAATTGAAAACAGGCATCGACCAGAATTTCAAGCAAACTATTAAAACCGAGCGTCAAAAGTTCTGGTCATTTTGCAATTAGCAAACTTCCACTGCATCTTTTTTCACGTGCATTGCGATGCAGCCGCAGTACCCTTCCCCACACTCACAGGCACAGTTTGCAAGTTTTCATTCAAATCTGGGCTTGCACGGTGCTTACCTTTCCACAGTACGGCTGCGTTCTTTCACTTCTCCTCACTGATGCGATTGACCGAGGCAGTGAGAGCCCTGTATTCTGTAAAGAGTGCCAGGAGTGAAGCGGCTGCCAGAACCTCTGCGGTGCAGAACTGAGGAGAAAGGAGAGAAAAAAAGGAAAGAAAAAAGCCCCTCGCAGGCTGCTCTGCAGAGCCGCTATGTCATCATGGTGAGCCTGTGGTCTGGTACAGGAAACATATTGCTCTTTAACCAATTGCAGGTGTATGGACAAGCTAGGACAGCCCATCTGCAATTATAATGTAACGGGAGAGATCAGTATGGAAAACTTCATAGTAGGTTTGAGCTGCCACTGCTAAGGCGGAGCAAAAGAAATCTATAAAGTCTGGACAACTGTGGATAATTGATGCAACTTTATAATGTTAAGTTTCACCCCATATCTTCCCAATGGCTGCTGTATGATGTTTTCAAATGCATTCTTCATGATTGGGTTTTTTCAATTTATACATATTATTTTGCCTAAAAAGTCAAAGGTGCCACACAATTCGATTTTCTTTCCCATCCATTAACCTCAATGTTCACTATGTTTCCGTGCATCCTCGTGTACATGTTAAAAGAAGGTTGTATAGTGTTCATACAAAACCATACAAACCAAACTAAAACGTTGTTGAAATTATTTCATGCTGTGTGTGTACATTCACAAAAAAGTGTATTTAAGATGCATGTAGTGGAAAACAACAGTTGCACACGGGGAGGAGCATTGTCTAAAGGTATTTTGTCAAAAAGTCCTTATTCGGCTGTGGAGATCTTTTTGCGATAACGATGCCCTTTCCAAAGGGTCGCATCCCCTGGAGGGTTCTGGATCCAATCAGCAGAGCAATCGCTGTTTTTCATTTCATGGATCTCATTGAAAAATGCAGCTGAAACCTTTGATGTGGCAGCTGTTTTGGTTGAAGAAGTGTCAGCAGGGTAACACACAGAGTTCCTACCACAGAAAGAGCAACACCACGTGTAATTAAGAGATGCGATTCTAAACGCGATTACCTAAATCAATTATCCACTTGTGGGTGTCACCTAAAACACTGGTGTCCAAATTATGGTTAATGCAAGTTAAAATATGTTTTACATACAACTTAGTCTGACTGTAATTATGAAATGGATATCTTGGCTACGGTATGCAGTGAACGGTCAAGCAGGAGACCAGCAGGGCGAGCATTTCCTTTGTTCACTATTCGAGCGGATACAGAAAACCTTCAGAAGAGCTATGGGTGTTTTTCCGTTGTCTGTTGTCAGAAGTGACAATGCTTTCGGGATTCTGTATAAATTGTAGGTCTCTCGCCTCCATCCTGGTAATACTGGTTATCTCTGGTTATCTCCACGTTCAGCTTCCTTACCCCAACTTTCTAACTAGAGGATGGGACAGACAAAAAAATAATTTCTACTCTTTCTAGAATGCCAGTGCTATCTACCCTTCAACACCCTGTTATTTACAAAAACCTCTTGTTTTTCCTGCCTCCAAAGAGGACGAGGACTCTGATAGGTGCCTGCTGGCCTCAAATATTTGTCCTTTCTCTTGAGGTCCCTCTCCTCACTCTGTGCTGGAGGGACTCATTTGAGAGTGCCCCATGTGAAGTAATATCGTGCATGATTTCTGGAGTAGAATCGATCTCCTATCTTTTAAATGCCTTGAAGGAGTTTGCACAAGTGAGGTTGGAGAACTCCCTGCAAGACTAGGCCGTGAAGGACATTAACAATTGCGTGATGAGTCAGCATTGTATTGCAACATTTCTTTAGTACCTTCCTAACTGTTGTCGAGGTCCCAAGTATTTACAGTCGTCAATGGTCTAGCTATGAGATGCTGCATATGGACCAGCATAGCTTTAGCAGCGGTCTAGCCCTCTTTACTCAAGCTTTGGGTGGCAGGTCAGTTGGGTCTGCCCGCAGATGTGTTAGTGAGCCGGATGAAACAGCAGGCATAGTGGTGGTATGTTCTGGGGCTGAGGTTAGTGTTATTTCACTGGAAGAACCCCTGATTGTTGTTCCCCCGGGCATCAGTTCACATTCTGACTCTCCATAGCCCAAACGGAGCAGACTGACCAAGCAATCACACTTAAAGAAAAAATCCTCCAGTCAGGCATCATATTTGCACCCCTCCGGCGACCTGCAATTAAATATTGATAATCGAGGAGGGAGCCTCGATCATTAGGTGCCATGGTAAAATCGTTTTGTGAGGATCTTTTTAATAGACTGGCAGCCTTAGTGCATGATACGAACAAGGATCTTCTTAATGAGATTAAATAAATTCTGGAGAAAACTGCAGTGATGTTAATATCTCTAGCACCTTGCCGGCACAGCTTCCTCAATCGTCTGAGAATGCTCATTTCAATCCAACGAATAGCTGAAAACTGCCTGACCGAATGACTGATTGTCTGCTTCTGCTATCTTCCAGAGACCCAAAGTTGAATAAGGGAGGGCCCTTGGTAAGACTTTTACGCTCTGCTAGTCCAAAAGTACCTTCTACAAAGCTTTCTCCAAAACATCTGTGAGGTCCAAATCTCCATCTTCCCCCTGAGTCAACCCCCAATGTTATTGTTTTGGATCAAGTTCCCATTTTCAAGGAAGGAGAGATTGAACTGGAAGAAGACTTGAAACGCAAAGTATTGCATTGGTTTGGCCTAAAATGCGGAGACCAGATGATCTTTCCATTGAGATTCTTACAGTTAGACAAGTGTCAAGCTTAGGTAATAGCAGAGCTCTGACAGATAAGGACTGTGTAGTGGTTAATTTTAGAACACCTAAGTTGGTAAGGAAGTTTTTATGTTCTTTAAGTCATTTCGACGCTTCTTAATGTCATATAAGAGCATCCTAAGAGAAGGCAGCAGGATGGACTATGGGCTACTTTTGGGACCAGTGTTCACCCAGCAACCCCTTGAGTGTCACTTCAAGATTCTACAAATAACCAGTTCTTGGCTCTCTGTGACCTAGAGAAGATTGATTGGCTAGCCCCTAATAAGGCTCTTGGGGGCATTACTCCTTGCCCTTCAACAACTTCCACCCCCTCCCCCAGATGGAGGTCCACTTTGTGTGTCATCGCAGAGAGATTTTGAGGCTGTTGGGCCCAAGAAAGTAGTGGTTTCCCCCATCTGTACTGGCAGGGACTCTTCTTTTTTTAATGCTGTGTCTTGGAATATTGCACGGATACGTGCCAAATAGGGTAATGAGGACTGGCAGAGTTTTGTATTGGAATATGAGCTGATTTGCCTTCAGGAAACTTGCCCTCAGACAGACTTTAATATTAACAGGTACAGTTCATTTTGTATTCCAGCATCACTGGTACCCTTGTGTAGGGCAAGGGGAGGTTGGGCAGTTTTACTTTCCCATAAATGTTGTAATGTGAATGTTAAGGCCTTTGATTCCTCATCCTGTTTCCAACTGTTTTTGACTATGGGTTTAGGTTCGTTGGATCTCTGGGTGATACATTTTTACCATAATATTTTTACCAACAAATTTTCTGTGTTCAAGAAATGCTAACCAAGGCTATTCTGAGGACACAGCCTCCAACATGAAATGTGTGTGTGTTCTGCTTTGCTTCAAACTAAGAGGAAACCAATGCCAATGAATGCAGCACTCCTAGTTTGAGTAATGAATTTATTAAGGCTCTTCCAAATAAAAGCACAAGAAAATATGAATATGAGCATTTAACTTGAATGCAATGAAATGTGTCAATGCTGAAATACTCACAGAAGTTAACCAATGACAGGCATAAAAAAGGCAGTGACATCAACAAAGAATATATGCTGTGAATATATTTAATATATGTGTGTGTGTGGTGTGTGTGTGTGTGTGTGCGCGCGCACAGCCAAGCTGGATAATTAAGAATAAAAATGCATCACCATGGGGACTGAATCCAACATCATCCTTGCCAACGTCAACCTGAGAAACCCTGGACAGCCGAGACAGGGGAACCTTCCCCGGTGGGATTTTGTTTTGGGCAGTGTGCCCACCCTCAAAATGAGTTCCTTCTGCCTCAGTGCCAAGCTTCCCCACCTTTTATACCTGAAACAAACGCAAGAGGAAGGTTCTGGCAAAGCTCCCTCTCCCTTCGCATAAGTTATGATATTCAATCGCTGTCTGTACTCGGTCTGCTTTGAAAATAAGAAAAGGTACGAGCCCTGCCAGAGACAGAGGAGCAGTATGTTTCCATAATGAAAACATTGAAAACATTCCCAAGCTGAGACTGTCTTATCAGGTCTACTGTCCACATCCCCATGTTATGTTCCTGCACTGTGCAACCCGATGCTGGTGGAAAGAAGTGCACACAGGTTCTATGTGGAAAACAAGCTGGGGGTGTGGAAAAACCCTGCACCACCAATGTGAAGGCAGGCACCTGAAGTTAAGGTAAGCACAAAATGGAGTCAGTGGTCAAAATGGAGTTGGTGGTTAAATACTGATAGCGTTGCACTCCACCCTTTGACCAGTGACTCTCATAACATACTAGTTTAAAAATAACCCTTTTTGGTCTAAACATTGGAATTAAGTTAGGCATACATTGTGTTGTATCATTATTACAATACAAATCACTATGAGGTATTCCACCTAGAATAGTGCATAAATGCCCAAAATCAGGCAATCAGCTAAATGACCAGTCCTACCACACTTTATCTATATCTTGTTTTCCTCCCTTCACCAATTCACGTAAAGCATCAATATGGGACTGAATAGGGTGGAACAGTCTGACAAGTTAAAACAGAATTTATCCTCAAATTCTGAGCAGCCATGATTGTGCTTCAGGGGCAAGTAGTCAATGGCTGCCCTGTTTTGCAATGCAGCTTTTCTAGTTGCTCATATATCTATTATATCTAGTAATAACTCAGCCAAGGCAATGGATGTATTATTAATATTCTTGACCATCAAACATGTTAACTGCTAACTTGTCAAGTATTGTAAGCAGCTAATCCTGGAACTCCTACTGTAGAAATACTTAAGCTCTTACACTCTGATCTAGATAATAATTGAATTTCATTCTTCACTTAGTTGAATTGTTTCTCTTATATGTCGCTTACAAGATACAGAATGAAATGGAAACATCAGAAGTCCTAACCGCGTAAAAGCACATGGTCTTCCAGTTATATTGGCAGAAATGTACGTAGAGGTGGTGTTTCCACAAGAGAACAACCACCCCACCGGTAGTTTAACATGCTTGATGAGACTATCAGCAGTTACAATGTTTTTGCAGGACATGCAATTATTCATGTTTTTACACATTTTATCATTTCCTTGCCAACACATTACTCGTTCTTCCCACAGGATCTTTTGAGGAGACCCCGTTGTTGCTTCAAGACACATTTCAGCACATTTTCCTATAAGTGTCACAAGTTAAGTTGTAGCAGACATCACTGGTAGAAATGTTGTAAGTAATCACATGTGTTATGTTATCCCATTTTTCACCCTTTACCTCTTGGCAAAACCTACAATACTCGTAGGAGGTGGAGTGAATCAGTACATGACTGTTTTCTATGGCTTCATCTTTGTTGCTGGAATTAAAGATGTGCAGCAAAATGCTGGCAGGAGTCAGTATGGCAACTAAACACATTGAAATATTGTCAACAGTACTTTTCATATACGTCGTGCAGAAATCTGATCTGTTGAGCACTGTGCGCACCAAATGTATCCAAATGTTCTAATTTTGATGCAGTAAAAGTGTCAATTGGCGCAGTTGATCAATCTCTTTGGAGTTAGTGGCTTACGGTCCCTCCTCACCCCACACGAACCCGAACATCGACCAGGTAGCGCAAGCAGCATAAAGACAGCTTGCAATATGATCTGTAAAAGAGACAAGCATGATCATTCTCGCAAATAACATTTATCAGCCGGTACGTGTTCCAACTTTTCCTGTTCTGGTTTCATGACTAATAATATGTTGTCCCTGCCTTTTACTATAAATTCTGCTGGTTCAAGAGGATGATTTGGGGATTCTAAACACACCTTAGCATCAGGACCTTTGACACTCGAGCTAAAACCTCACACCTCACACACTGTAAAAAGGGATGGGGAAGTTTCCTTTTTAACTATTCCTCTACAAACTGGATTGCTAATACTCTGAGCAATTCTGTCTCCAGGTTGTATAAATAATCAGTATCTCCACTGTTCAACAGGATAACCTTAAGTTCTCCTTGGTAGTCTGCATTGATCACTCCCCCCAAGGCCTGAATACCTTTGAGTGGCAACCTCGATCGAGGAGCAATCAATCTGAAATGCTCTAGGGGAAGTTGTATTCCAATATCTCTTTCAAGAAGTGCCATGTCTCTTAGTTTCAATATGACCATATTCAAAGCATGTAAATCAACACCTGCAGATTCTGCTGTGGCTCGGTATGAAGCTAAAGCTCCTGGTTTTATGGTGTTTGTTGCTACATGGGGTTGTGTTTGTAATGCTGGGGTCAACATTCGCATTAAAGGATTCTCTGCATTAGTCAAAGATCTATTATTCAAAATTTGGAGGGCCTCAGTTAAATGCTCCCTCCAATTTCTCAAACTTCCATCAGATAATTTTCGTAATTAGGCTGTTAGTAAGCCGCTCATTCTCTCAATCTGTCCTGCAGCTTGTGGATAATACGGAATATGATAAATTCACTCAACATTGTGTTGTGATCAATAATCTTGCACCAATTTACCTTTAAAATGGGACCTGTTGTCACTCTGGATTTGGAGTGGAACTTCGTGATACAACAGTAAGTAGTATAGAGTGTTGATACTATTAAACTGAGTAGCATGTTTGCAAGGGACGGCAATCAAATAACCAGAATAAGTGTCCACCCGTGACTATTCGGTAGTGGTCCAATGTATTCAATCTGCCATATCTGAACCAGCAACTTTCCTCTCCCCAACTGACCTCTGACAGTTTGCGGGACAGATCTCTGTTGTGTGTGTTGACAAATAGGACATTGAAGAATGACTGTTTTGATAAAATCTAGGGAAATGTGTATCACTCTAATCTCTGTCCACCTGTTAGTGGCCTTCTCTCCTAGATGTCCACATTTTTGTTGCGTCTACATAGCCATCCCCAATAATTCAGAATATTGTGTCGCTACTTCTGCCTCTGAGATTTTGGCTTTATTGTCTGCAAGGGAATTAAACCATTTTTCTAGTGAGTCTCTGGGACAGTGGGCATCTACATGATATACAGTAACGGTACTTTGTACTAACATTTCAAAGATTTCTTGACACAATTTCTTGCCCCCACCTTCTTGGAATGTATTTGCCAGTTATGTGCATGTCACATGGGAAGCCAGGTGGCTAGCCCATTAGCAGTGGACCAAGAATCAGTATAAATGTGACATGTCCCAGAAATTTTTGTTTCAGTGCATGATATACAGCATACAATTCTGCATATTAACTACTCTTCCCTTCTAGTGTAGTAGAAAGCAACTTCTTGGTTACTGGGTTATATGACACTGCCTTCCAATGTCATTCGGTCCCAACATACTTGGCTGAACCATTGGTGAACCATGCATGCTTCCTATCCTCAGGGGACAAGGATTCAAATGTCTCATCCTACCTAATGGGTGATTGTTTTATCTCTGGTACCTCCTGCACTCCTATCATCCAGCACGAGAGCCTGTACCAGCTGTTCATGCAGGGCCACTGTCCATGCTGGTCCCACTCAGGTCCTGTTCTATATGTACAACTTCCACTTTATTTTACTGGTTTCCTGTGCATGTCCTATCCGGTGAATTTTAGATGAACTCATCACCTACTGCATTATTAGAATTTCAGGTCTCAGAATCACACTATGACCTAGGGTCATTTGCTCAGTATTCACTAGAGCCCAGTTACATGCTAGTAACTGTTTCTCAAAGGGAGTATATCACTCTCCAGCATCTGGTAGCTTTTTGGTCTAGAAACCCAGGGGCACCCTCTTTCTTCTCTGTTTTTGCCACATGCTCCAATTTTCATATTTCTTATGAATGGTTACAAGTAACTCAATGTCTCCTTCCTGTTCTGGTCATAAGTCTAAAGCCTGTTGAATCGCCTCCTTTGCCAATTGAAACGCACACTGCTGCTGCTCTCCCCATTCAAACTCATGCTTCTTTCTTGTCACTTTGTACACAGGGGCCAAAATCTGGCTCAAGTGAGGGATATGCTGTCTCCAAAAGCTAACAATCCAATGAATCGCTGAGTCTCCTCCTTATTATGGGGTGTGGCAAATTCCTACAAACTGCACATTTTGAGAGGGTCCTTGTGTCTTATCTCGATTGATCATCCACCCTTTGCTCTGCAAAAGTTCCACAACCCTGTCCAATTGAGCCTGCAACTGTTCTTGTGTCTATCCCTGAACCATCACATCATCTATATAATGAGACAATTGCACCCCTGGAATAACAGATACTGCATCCAGATTTTTCCCACCAGCCGGTGACAGATGGTAAGGCTGTGTACATACCCCATTGGGAGCCTTACCGCCTTGAATTGTCTACCGCTGTGGGAGAAGCTAAATTGCTCCTGGCTCTCACGGGCCAATGGTATAGAAAAGAAAGCATTGGCAATTTCAATGGTTGCATACCAGGTCCCTTTATGTTTTTGTATCATTTCAATCAAAGTGATGGTGCCGGGGACTGTAAAAGTCAGAGAGGGCATATATTTGTTCAATTCGCAGTGATCAATTGTCGATCTATAGCGCCCATCCGCTCGGCTCACGGGCCACAACGGATTGTTACACTCAGTGCTGACTGGAGCCACCACACCTGCCTCTATCAACTCCTAAATAGTCTTACTTATCTTCTTGTGGCCTCCCGGAATTTGGTATTGGTTCAAATGAACCACCTTGGTTGCTGTGGGCACCTTCACTGGGGGTATCTTTAGACGACCCACCCTCAAGGCTGCCACTGAAGTGTATAGCTTTGATCCAAATTGATAACAACCATTGTCCAAATATAGAGTCATCCCCTTCAGAATATAAATTCCCAGTATATACTCTAGGAGGGGCACAATCAAAACAGTGTATTCTCTTTTAGGCTTTCTCCCTATTTTCATTTGCACATTAGTCTCCACTGTGGGGGTTTGGTTTCCACCCAACCCTGTGATGGTGTAGTGCTGACCAGTAAACTTTTTCAGTTTTCCATATATCAAAGAGGCCTCCACTGTGGTATCCAGCAAGGCCCAAAACTTTTGAACATTTCTGTGTTCCCAGAGCTTGGCCTGTTTCCTAATCTGATTTAAACCTGTCAACTTTTGCCCAAGTTAGGTCTGGATGTATGCTCTCGTACCTGTGAAGAGATTCCTCTCCTTCCCTGTATTCAGCAGTTAACCAATCACAGTTCAAATCTTGCTCCTCCTTCCCTCATGAAGAAACATTTTCCCCCCTCTCTTTTCCTTCCTTCTGCATCTGTGACTTGCCCTGATTCACTTGTTTGATATCCTGCTTATTCACTTTTTTGCTGCCCTCCTTTCCGTCCAGTCCTTGCTTAAAGTACATCTCCCCAAATCTCTTAGTATCTATCCAATCTCTCTGCTTTTTGTTGACACCATCCTTCAGCAATGCCATAAAAATGTCTCTCCTAGATACTCTGTTATTGTCTGTGGAATCCTTAGACCTTCAGGCTCTTTCAGGTCTCATCCAGTCTCTGAACTCCTATAATTCGCAAACTGCCTCTAGTACATCTTTTAAAGGATTACCTGTCTGATGGATTAATAGGGTAATTATCACAGGTTTTTTAAGCTGAAGGAGCAAAATTAATTATCTTATTTCACACTGACACAGAGCGTCCGTCTAGCAGACTGTGAGCATCACCCAGAAAATTTGTAGTTTTCATTCTCTCCTCCTTAATTCTCTGCATTGCATCCCTAATTTATACCATGGCTTATCATTTTGTGGCCAGCATGATTCTGTAGGATACTTATAGTTACACCCCATGACTGCTAGCTGTAGTACGGTGATCTACTGGTTATCCTGATAGCCCCTAAACTACTCCTGTACAGTGGGATTAGTGCTAAGTATGCATAACCTAGGAGCATCTCCTACATCTAGCATTACTCCAGACGCTCCTATGTCAAATAATTGCACCATCAATGTAAGTAATATTTCCCCAGATCTCTGCCTGAATCTATCTATTATGTCATTAATTTCCTGTTGTGTATAATCCTCTAAAGAATCCATAGCTGTCCCTCTGCCAGGGAATTGGGGTCCCTTCTGTAACTTTTGACTGTGATTGGCTGTTCCTGAATTATTTTCTGTTTGCCCCGCCCTGAATAAGATTACTTTTACAAAGCTACTCAATGGAAACCGAAAAATCTGTCGAGCCCCAAATATTGGCATCCCAGACATCAGGATTCCAGTCTAGCCATGCTTTAGCAATGGCTAAATGAACCTTCCTTTGATTCACTTTCCCACGTTGCTTTCTGTATTTATATTGGACAACGTGAACGGCTCCTTTCTCTGTGACAGACTGATAAGTATCAACTTTATCCTCCAGTAACTTATTCAGACAGGACAGCATGGTTTCATTATTTTTGGGTTCAACTAGCTGAATTCCCAATTGTTGATTTTCTTGCTCTAACCGAGCACATTTCTCATGCATTTTTCTATAAGCAGATAACAGGATCCAGCCCCATTTGCCTAAAATAGATAAATCACGTCCCCTCTTTACTGGCAGTTTTTGCAAACAAAGTAATACTTTTTGTGGTTTAGCACCAATGGGACATTTACTCCAATTCTCACAAAATCCTGCTCCACTCGCCCATTCATTCACAAGAACATCCTAGGGTGGTTTGTCCCATCCTTGTAAGCCATTTGGCACCTGGGAAACACCTTTGACTTTTTGCCACACATTTTTACTTTTCAATCTTTCACTTCGTATCATGCAATGAACTACGCCAAACTAAGAGGAAACCAATGCTAAAGAATGCAGCATTCCTAGTTTGAGTAATGAATTTATTAAGGCACTTCCCAGATATCAAATAAAAGCACCTGCAAATATGAACATGAACATTTAACCTGAATGCAGTGAAACACATGTGAATGCTGAAATACTCACAGGAGTTAATCAATGGCAGGCATAACAAGTGCAATACATCAACAATTTATATATATATATATATACACACACACACACACACACACACACACACATATATTCCATTTTAGCCTCCTTTGAGCCCTTCAAACTTGAGGCTGAATCAAGTTGGCATTTGAACTGAGAATGGTTAATCAAAATACTCGGTATCTGGGCTCCAAGGTTTGTGCTGTAAGATCGTGCAGAGCTAGGTATAGAATCAGGCTTCTGTGTACCTCTGTTTATTGTGGGCTTGAGGCCTCCAACATGTGGCCCGTGGCCTGTGACCTGCAACTGAGACCAGAGACCTGGGACCTGTGGGTGGAGGTGGCGGCTATTCGCTTTAGCCAGGGGTTGGAGGAAAATGGCTGAGTTATCACTAAGCTACTTCTACATACATAGATTTACAGAATAATGTATTAAAATATTATCTTGGAACTTTCGAATATTTCTGGAACTTATTCAGGCTCAGGACATTCAGCAATAAGTATCTGTAAGTCTGATCAGAGTTGCCTGGAGACACTGCTCTGCTCTGTTTAATTGTTTTCCATTTTTGTGAACACACCTGTGGAGAGGAGAGCATAGAGAAATGGATGAATCCTATAGCTCCCCCGGGGAGCGCAGTGACCACCATTTATGGGTTCTTGACCTGGCTCTTCAGGTTATTTCTAAGGAAATCGAATTAGTGGAGCCCTGCTTATCACTTTCTTCTTCCCCTAATATCATTTCAGACTTTCATCACTTTCACCAGGGATGCCCACTCATGATCTAATAGACAATGGCAATAGTTTGGCCCATGTGGTGGCTTGATCCTGGCACAAAGGACACAAAGGGGACTGTGTGATAATTAATTTTAGATCCCAGAAGGTGGTAAGGTTACTTTTGCTGTTTTAAAAAAATCAATTTATGCCACCACGCTGCATACAGGTCGAACCTTGACTGTTTTTTATAGACCATCTGTTCTCCCCCAGGTCAACAGGTGTGGACCAACTACCTGCTTCACCACAACACACCCAAGGTTTAAAATTCCACTAGGAATGCCTTCAATACTCTACCCACCTTAGATGATATTGACTGACACCATCTTAAAACGTCAGTTGCCATTGCTGTTGAGGCACTCAGGATCCCATTCCTGAATCATGGAATACAGCTTGATTGGTCCCATTATTTAAAAAAGGGGACAGGTCCTCACTAGCATGCTACCACCCGATCTTGCTTATCGATTCTAGGGTAAACATTTTGGGCCAAGTTCTACTGTTCCATTTAGAAAAATGGGCCCCTACAAGCACTGTATTAGCTGATGTCCAATTTGGCTTTAGACCAGGTTTAGAGACAATCGACCAATGCTTAAACCGTTACTTAATCTAGGGTAAATACACAAAGGCAAAAAATTAATCTGTTCACCTGGCCTTCATTGATTTATTGAGTGCTTTTGACCTCAAGAATCTTGAAAAGCTGTGGGACCTAATGCTGGGATGTGTGCGGAACTCAAACTTTTAACACTCATACGTCGGATCTACCATGACCTTACAGTAAGGGTGCGTTACTGCCCCTTTGGTGAATGCTCATCACATAATAAATCCTCCAGGGGTGTTCAGCAGGGATGTATCCTGGACCCATGCCTAGTTCTATTGATATAAATGAGATTAATCAATTTTTGTTGGAGAATGAGAAGGATGTGCCGCGAATGGCCTGTTCCCAACTTGTTGTATGCAGACGACACTGTTTTGATCGCCCGCACAGCACACAACCTACTCTTGGTGTTTGTGAGAGACTTGGAGCCAGATGTAGGAAATTCCGGCTTTGCGACTCGCAATTTGCGAGTCGCAAAGCCGGATGCAGGATGGTGTCCATCTGCGAGTCCAAAGGGGGTCAAAAAAGGCCCACCTCATTAATATTAATGAGGTGGGTCGCAATTTGCGACCACCTTGCGAGTCGCAGTACTCACAGGGATGGTGGCCTGCTGGAGACAGCAGACCACCATGTCTGTGACTGCTTTTAAATAAAGCATTTTATTTTTTGTAATGCAGCCCGTTTTCCTTAAAGGAAAACGAGATACTTTACAAACGAAAAAATGAAACGTGTCAGTTTAATTTTTTCAGAGCTGGCAGTGGTCCATAGGTATTCAGAAGCCATATTTAGATTTGCCCTGAAATGCTGACCTTTTTAAAGTGCATCTCAGCAGGAACCTATGGTGCAGGCTTATGGGGGTACAATAAAATGGTTAAAGTGGTGAAAATAGCTTCATACATAGATTACGGACAGTCTCAGATAATACACCTACCTTGATTTGTGGGGTTGACATATTTGGAAGAGCTGATTGGACTGGCACTGCTACTGCTCTAGGTAAAAATTTGGGGTACACCCGAATCTGTAGTGACAAAAAAGATGCATCATTGATTGTCTGTCACTAGATAAAGCCACTCAGATCCCATCATTATCTTATGTAAAAAACACATTTAACATATTAGACCTCATGGATCTGTATGACAAGCCTTTCATGATTAGCGAGAACATAAATCACATGTTATTTGGACTATGTTTACATGCACACTTAGAATCCGCCGAGGTCAAAGTTTCCATTGTTAGGTATGTCTCCATTTCCAAAACACACGGGGTGGAGCCATACCTGAGGAGGATTGACAACACCACCCATTAGTAATGGCTAATATCTTTTAGGTTGGAAACCCTGCACTTTAAATTTGACTTTCCCATAGCATGTGTTGGAAAACCTCCCTTTCTGAAGGGTCACCCCAAATGTTTTGCCTTCCTCCTCTTCTTTTTCTGGCCTTGTTTTTGTTGGCTTTAGGACTCTGAGCACTTTACTACTGCTAACCAGTGTTTAAGTACTTGTGCTCCCTCCCCTAAACATGGTAACATTGGCTCACACTCAATTTGCATATTTAATTTACCTGTAAGTCCCTAGTAAAGTGTTCTAGATGTGCCCAGGGCCTATAAATTAAATGCTACTAGTGGGCTTGCAGCACTGATTGTGTCACCCACATATGTAGCCTCTTAATTATGTCTCAGTTCTGTCAATGCTATGCCTATGTGTGTAGCTTCACTGCCACTTCGACCTAGCATTTAAAACTAGTTGCCAAGCCTTAAATTCCCCTTTTTCTTCCATAAAAGTCACCTCTATGGTAAGCCCTAGGTAACCTATAGGGCAAGGTGCTATGTAAGTAAAAGGCTTGACATGCACTTATACGTTTTACATGTACTGGCAGTGAAACACTCTCAAAGTCATTTTTCACTACTGTGAAGATTGCTCCTCTCATAGGTCAACATTAGAGATTCCTTTACATGCTTTTAAATGTCAATTTCTTATCTAAGAGGAATAGACTGGTCATATTTGGTGTGGTTGGATTGGTAGTAAGACATCCTACTTACTGGTGAAGTTGGATTCTTCATTAATTTCTCACAAACCACACTTTTAGAAAGTTTGCATTTCTTTGCACTTACTGCCATCTGTGCCTTATAGTCTGTCTCCGAGTCACGTCTGGTTTGTGCTTGTTGTCATCTCTCCTTCTGCATTCCACCCATACAGCCATAAACACAGGACACTTAGCTGCCACAAAGATGGGTTTCCCTGGGCATGAAAGGTGGAGGGGCTCTCTCTTACACTTCAAAGGCCAGTGGCCTGCCCTCACACAAAGGACTCATAACCCCCCACAGGGCTAGCTCCTGGCACACAGAGCTGGGTTGGAAGGGGATCATGTGCATTTCAAAACCACTCTTTGAAGTTTCTTCCACTTCAAAGGCACTTGTGGGTATTACACTGGGTCTGTGACCTTACCAAATCAGAAACTTCTGGATCTACAACTGGATTCTGTCAGAGGGACTGCTTGGTTGCCCAAAGGACTCATCTGGACTGCTTTGCTGGAAGGACTCCTAGCCTGCTTGTTGCTCTGCTGCCTGCTGACCCCTGACTCTGCTCAAAGGAGTCTGCCTTCCTCCCCAAGTGCTCTCCAAAGGCTTAGATTGAGCTTCCCTCTTGTTCTGAGGTCTCGGAGCTACCAAAGACTGCACCAAAGAGAAGAGAATTCAGCACATCGGAAAATCATTTTTGTCGTTTTGGTCTTATTTTATTCAGATAAATAATATCTATTTTCTTAAACTGGTGTGGACGTTTGTGGTGTTTTCACTGTGTTACTGTATGGGTTATTGCACAAATACTTTAAGCATTGCCTTCTAAGTTAAACCTGCTTGCTCTGTGTCAAGCTACTGGAGGGTGAGCACAGTATAATTTAGGTTGTTTTGTGACTTACCCTGACTAGGTTTGTGGTCTCTACTTGGATAGGGTGCATGCCTCTGGCTACTAGAGACCCAATTTCTAACAGCAGGGGTTTGAAGCAGGGATCCTCCGCCCCTTGGGTGTGACGGCTTACTGACACAGAGCAATAGTTACCTTATTTTATTTTGCACCCTGTACTCAGAGCTAAGATGCTCTTTACTGGTTCCACCATTGCACAAATCAAACCTGAGACTTAGTAAGGAAAGGCTAATATACTTGAAGTCCTTGGGCTCGGGGGAGTTGTATTACTCCTTATTAAACTTTATAACAACAGGCTTTTAGATTCAAAAGAGATATGGACCATAATATACCATTTACTCTGTGGTTGACATGCACTTTATGCACCCTTGATATTTGTATGGCATTTTATGACACCATGTTCTTGTTGTTTTAGTGGATTGTTTGTTTTAATCTTGTAGTATGGTTTAATTTCTGTGTCAGGCTTTTACGGCATTTTGCCGAATAAAGTTTATTTGAAAAAAAAAGAAAGAAAGTATTTCTTCTTTTTAGAATTTGAGTTCGAGGTGATTCCCTAGCATCTTTTGTCCCAAAGCTAATAGTCATTTCCTATGTGTTAAAGACCTCTTAGGGCTGTCTGAGGTGTTAAAATGAACTATCATCAACGTAGTTGTAGCAGGTGAGGTTAAAAGAGTTCACCAGTTCCAAACGAGAGACCAAGTAAATGTTGAAGAGTAAAGGTGTGGTAGTTGAGTCAAGGGGAACCACGACTTTACTGCTGTTTGGTGAAAAACTGAATGTCAGCAACAAGTCGATTTTAGGCCTAACTTTAAAGAAGGATTTTATTCATTTGAATGCTTTGTTCTGTATACCGGTGTTATACAATCTTTGTAGTAATACTTGATGGTCAACTAAAGGTTGATGACACGTAGGTAGCGGGACAGTGGTAACCTTATTGTTGCATATCACATTAATAAGGTCATCCGAGTTATAGATTCATACTTTTTCCTAGTCTAAATCCATTCTATTTTTCTGACAGTAGATTGTTTTGTTCAATGAATGTTGATATCTGAGTGAAGTTTTGTGAGGGAGGGCATATTAGCTATTAGTTAGTAATGAGTGGTTGAGACTGTCTTTCTTTACAGTAGCTTTAATATATGATATTTTCAGATCAATTTGGAATTCACTAGTAAGAAGTTCATGATCATTCTAGCCCTAATGTTATCAGAGGACTTGTTAGAAATGGGGTCTTTGGTTGACAGTCAGGTTACCCCCTGTTCAAGCAAGGACCCTCACTCTAGTCAGGGTAAAAGCGAATCACCCTCAGCTAACCCCTGCTTACCCCCTTGGTAGCTTGGCAGAGCAGTAGGCTTAACTTCAGAGTGCTAGGTGTAAAGTATTTGTACCAACACACACAGTAACTTAATGAAAACACTACAAAATGACACAACACCAGTTTAGAAAAATAGGAAATATTTATCTAAACAAAACAAGACCAAAACGACAAAAATCCACCATACAGAAGTCAAGTTATTAATTAAAAATCAAAAAGAGTCTTTAAGTAGTTTTAAACACACACTAGCGCTGCTAGAGTGAAAATGTACCTGGTGTGCATCACAAATAACCCCGCACTGGCGGGTGTGTGTCAAAAATAACTCTGCACGGCGGTACGCAAGTCGAAAATCCAGCCGCACGATGATCCAAAAATCCTGCTGTGCAGGTTGTGATCTCCCAGCCCCCGTCAGCGATGCTGGGCGTCGTTTCTCCTGATCGGATTTGCGTAAAAATTTTCCCCGCACAGCGCTCGGTGCGGCGATTTTCTTGTCTTTAGGCTGCCAGCTTCTCCTTTCAGGGTCCCAGGAACTGGATGGGCACCACAGGGCAGAGTAGGAGTCTCTCCAAGGACTCCAGATGCTGGCAGAGAGAAGTCTTTGCTGTCCCTGAGACTTCAAACAACAGGAGGCAAGCTCTAGATCAAGCCCTTGAAGATTTATTCTCAAGATGGAAGGCACACAAAGTCCAGTCTTTGCCCTCTTACTCTGGCAGAAGCAGCAACTGCAGGATAGCTCCACAAAGCACAGTCACAGGCAGGACAGCTCTTCTTCCTCAGCTATTCAGCTCTTCTCCAGGCAGAGGTTCCTCTTGGTTCCAGAAGTGTTTCAAAAGTCTGTGGTTTTGGGTGTCCTTTTTATACCCAATTTCTCCTTTGAAGTAGGCCTACTTCAAAGTAAAGTCTCTTTGGAATGTGAAATACTGCCTTGCCCAGGCCAGGCCCCAGACACTCACCAGGGGGTTGGAGACTGCATTGTGTGAGGGCAGGCACAGACCTTTCAGGTGTGAATGACCACTCCTCCCCTCCCTCCTAGCACAGATGGCTCATCAGGATATGCAGGCTACACCCCAGCTCCCTTTGTGTCACTGTCTAGTGTGAGGTGCAACCAGCCCAACTGTCAAACTGACCCAGACAGGAAATCCACAAACAGGCAGAGTCACAGAAATGGTATAAGCAAGAAAATGCTCACTTTTTAAAAGTGGCATTTTCAAACACACAATCTTAAAATCAAATTTACTAAAATATGTATTTTTAAATTGTGAGCTCAGAGACCCCAAACTCCACATTTCCATCCGCTCCCAAAGGGAATCTACACTTTAATCAGATTTAAAGGTAGCCCCCATGTTAACCTCTGAGAGGGACAGGCCTTGCAACAGTGAAAAACAAATTTAGCAATATTTCACTGTCAGGACATATAAAACACATTACTATGGGGGTCATTACGACATTGGCGGGCGGCAGTAACCGCTGTGCGGCCGCCAATGCGGCCCCACTCCCGCGGCCCCCATTACGACATTCCCGCTGTGCCGACGGGCGCAAACCAAGTTTGCGCCCGCCGGCACAGCGGGAATGAGGCCGCAACATAGGAGCCGGCTCCTAATGGGGCCGGCGGTGTTGCGGCCGTGCGACGGGTGCAGTTGCACCCGTCGCGCTTTTCACTGTCTGCTATGCCAGTGGCATGGGCAGTGCAGGGGCCCCCAGGGGCCCCACGACTTCCCATACCGCCAGCCTTTTCCTGGCGGTTCAGACCGCCAGAAAAAGGCTGGCGGTCGGGGACTCGTAATCCCCTGGGCAGCGCTGCAAGCAGGGCTGCCCTGGCGGATTACATCCGCCGGGACCATTGTGCCGGTAAACCGCCGGCCCCGGCGGTGCGACCGTGGCGCTACCGCCGGGGTCAAAATATGCCGGGAGGCACCGCCAGCCTGTTGGCGGTGCTCCCGTCGTTTTGGCCCTGCAGTTATAATACCGCCAGGGTCATAATGACCACCTATATGTCCTACCTTAACCATACACTGCACCCTGCCCTTGGGGCTACCTAGGGCCTACCTTAGGGGTGCCTGACATGTAAGAAAAGGGAAGGTTTAGCTCTGGCATGTGGGTACACTTGCCAAATCGAATTTACAATTAGAACTGCACACACAGACACTGCAGTGACAGGTCTGAGACATGATTACAGAGCTACCTATGTGGGTGGCACAACCAGTGCTGCAGGCCAACTAGTAGCATTTGATTTATAGGCCCTGGGCACCTCTAGTGCACTGTACAAGGGAATTACTAATAAATCAAATATGCCAATCATCGATAAGCCAATTACATACACATTTTGGAGCACTTGCACTTTAGCACTGGTTAGCAGTGGTAAAGTGCCCAGAGTAACAAAAACAGTAAAATCTGAGTCCAGCACACATCAACAACCTGGGGAACATAGACAAAAAGTTAAGGGAGACCACGCCAAGGATGAAAAGTATATCACGTGTCCCCCCCAGCTGAAAGTGGGGAGCAACTACCCAGCCTCATGGGAGTTCTCATCACTAAGGCTGAAGAACCTGGACAGACCATCAGCATTGGCGTGCTCTGTACCAGGACGGTGTTCCACCATAAAGTCCATTCCCTGTAGGGAAATGGATCACCTCAACAGTTTTGGATTCTCACCCCTCATCTGCATTAACCATCTGAGGGGGCCTGTGGTCGGTCTGAACTCGGAAGTGAGTCCCAAACAAGTAGGGTCTTAGCTTCTTCAGTGCCCAGACCACAGCAAACGCTTCATGTTCTATGGCACTCCACCTACGTTCCCTGGGTAGTAACCTACTGCTAATGAAGGCTACGGGTTGATGTAGCCCCTCTTCATTAAGCTGTGAGAGTACTGCTCCAATACCATGCTCTGAGGCGTCTGTTTGCACGACAAACTCCTTGGAGTAGTCAGGTGCCTTCGGCACTGGTGCTGTGCATATGGCAGCCTTCAGGGCATCAAAAGCGTTCTGGCAAGCCTCTCTCCAGATCACTTTCCTGGGTTGCTTCTTAGAAGTCAACTCAGTTAAGGGGGTAACAATGGTACCATATCCCTTAACAAACCTCCTGTAATATCCTGTGAGACCTAAAAAGGCTCTCACTTCAGTCTGGGTCTTTTGAGTCTCCCAAGCCAGAATCGTGTCAATCTTAGGCTGTAGGGGTGCCACCTGGCCACTCCCCACCTGGTGTCCTAAGTACACCACAGAACCCTGCCCTGTTTGGCACTTGCTCGCCTTAATAATGAGGCCTGCCTTCTGCAGGGCCTCTAACACTCTCCAGAGGTGTTGCAGGTGTTCCTCCCATGTGGAACTAAACACAGCAATGTCATCCAGGTAGGCGGCACTGAACTCATCCAGTCCTGCCAACACCTGGTTGACCAACCTCTGAAAGGTGGCAGGGGCATTCTTCATCCCAAATGGCATCACTTTAAATGGAAAGTGTCCATCTGGTGTAGAGAATGCTGACCTCTCCTTGGCCCCCTCAGTTAAGGCAATCTGCCAGTACCCAGATGTTAAATCAAACGTACTGAGGTACTTGGCAGCTCCTAACCGGTCAATGAGCTCATCAGCTCGGGGGATGGGGTGTGGTCAGTCTTGCTGACCGCATTGAGTCCCCAGTAGTCCACACAGAACCTGAGTTCTGGGGTGACACCAGGTGCAGCAGCCTTTGGGACCAATACCACTGGGCTGGCCCAAGGACTGCTGGAGTGCTCAATAACCCCTAGGGTAAGCATTTTGGATACCTCATCCTTAATGCATGCCCTGACCCTGTCAGTCACCCTGTAAACCTTCTGTTTAATAGGTGTACTGTCCCCAGTGTCCACATCATGTGTGCACAAGTGTGTGACTCCTGGGGTCAGGGAAAACAGTGAGGAAAACTGTCCCAACACGTGGCGACAGTCACCTTGCTGCTCCTCAGTCAGGGAGGGGGAGAGGATCACTCCCTCCACTGACCCATCTTTTTCTCCTGCAGACAAGAGGTCAGGAAGAGGCTCACTCTCCTCCTCTACCCCATCATCTGTCGCAAGGAGCATGGACAGTTCAGTCCGCTCAAAGTGGGGTTTTAGGCGGTTGACATGCAGGACCCTGAAAGGGTTCCTTGGAGACCGCAAGTCCACCAGGTAGGTGACTTCACTCTTGCGCCCCACCACCTCAAATGGCCCAGTCCACTTATCCTGGAGCGCCCTAGGCTCCACTGGTGCCATCACCCACACTTTTTCACCAGGTTGAAACTCGACCAGAGTGGCATTCTGGTCATATCACCGTTTCATATCCTCCTGGCTTGCTTCCAGGTTCTCCTGAGCGAGACTCCTAAAGCAGGCAGTCTGGTTTCTCAAAGCCAGCATGTAACTGAATACATCCTGGTGGGGTTTACTAGGAGCTTTCTCCAAAGCTTCCTTAACCAGACTCAAGGGTCCCCTCACAGGGTGGCCATAAATCAGCTCAAAGGGACTGAACCCAAGTCCCTTTTGAGGCGCCTCCCTGTAAGCGAACAGAAGGCATGGCAAGAGCACGTCCCACTGCCACCTCAAGGGCTCTGACAGACCCATGATCATGCCTTTTAAGGTGTGGTTGAATCTCTCAACCAGACCATTACTTTGGGGGTGGTAAGGGGTGGTGAACTTATAGGTTACCCCACACTCCTTCCACAGAGACTTCATATACGTGGATATGAAGTTGGTACCCCTATCCGATACCACTTCCTTGGGGAACCCCATGTGGTTAAAAACCCCCATCAAAGCAAGACCCACCACAGGGGAAGTGATTGATCTCAAAGGAATGGCTTCTGGGTACCGGGTGGCATGGTCCACCAAGACCAGGATAAACATGTTGCTCATGGCTGTCTTGGTATCCAGAGGCCCCACAATGTCAATGCCTACCCTCTCAAAGGGAGTACTGACAACAGGCAAAGGGTGGAGGGGAGCTTTACATTTCCTCCCACTCTTGCCACTTGCCTGACAAGTCTGACAAGACCTGCAATGTGCATCTGAGTGCCTGCGCATTAGGGGCCAGTAAACGTGGGTGACAAGCCTCTCAAAGGTCTTGTCCTGACCCAAATGTCCAGCTAAAGGCACATCATGAGCCAACCCCAGTAGGAAGGCCCTGAAGCACTGGGGTACCACCAGCACACGGGCTGACCTAGGCTCAGGAACCTTAGGCTCGCTATACAGGAGGTCATCCTCCCAATACATCAGGTGTGATCCTGGCTCCTTGCCAGCTGCCTGGTCTGCAGCCTGCTGCCGCAAACCCTCCAAAGTAGGGCATGACTTCTGTGCTGCACAGAATGCTTCCCTGGTGGGCCCCCCTTCCTGCTGCCACTGCAACAGCTCAGGGACCTCCCCCAGTTCAGCCACCTGTTCCCCTGTAGGCTCTGGGGTGTCACCCTCAGGCTCCACCTCCTCCCGGACCGTGGGAACTTCTGGGGCCGGTTTCCCGCGCCCCCTGCCCTTCCTCTTCCTGGCTGTCCCCTGGGCCACTGTTTCAGGATCCAGGGGCTCTTGATTACCCTGACAGGCTGCCATTGACCGGGTGGATATGCATACCCACCCAGGCAGACCCAACATCTCCAAGTGAGACCTGTGTTCCATCTCCTTCCAAGGGGAATCCTCCAGGTCATTGCCTAGCAAACAATCAACAAGCATGGTTGGACTCACAGCTACCTTCAAGGAGCCTGAGACCCCCCCCATTCAAAGGGAACCTGCGCCACTCTGCACAGGCGCTCTGAGTTGTCCACTGTAACTACTTGGTGAAGTACCAGGGGATCAATCTGCTCTTCAGACACCAGCTGACTCCTCACTGTAGTCACACTGGCTCCTGTGTCTCTCAGAGCCTCCACCCCCTGTCCATTAATGGTCACCCACTGCCTGTACTTCTTAGTGTTTTCAGGCACTAGGGTTCTCTGGACCATCTCACTGTCCCCTAGTGAGACAAGGGTCATCTCAGCTGGTTCCCGCCCACCTGAAACCAACTCCTCCCCAAGTGCTACACTGGCCAAACCCTGGGACGGTGCACCAGTGGGTGCCGGTGTACTTTTGGGGCATTTGGGGTCCCCCCTCACATGACCCACCTGGTCACATGCATAGTACTTACATGGGGGACCACCTGCCACTAGCTTCCCTTTGGAGAACCATGGCTGCTTTTCACGGGGGGTTGGAAATCCTTACCCTGGGAATCAGTTTGGGGCCCTTTAGAGAACTTCCCCTGTTTACCTTTACCCCCCCTTTCTTATGAGAGGGACCCTGCCCACCCTTGGCGTGGTCTACCCCATACCTCTTCTGGACCCTGGTGCTCTCCCAGCGGTCCGCTTCCTGCGCAAGCTTCCTGGGGTCAGTCAGCTTGCTGTCAATCAGGTCCTGGCGCAGCTCTGAAAAACATAAACTGTACAAGTGCTCCCAAGCAATCAGATTGTAAAGCCCCTCATACGTAGTTACCTTACTGCCCTTCACCCAACCATCCAGTGACCTGCAATAAGAATCAGCACATTCCAACCATGTTTGGGATGCCTTCTTCTTGTAGGACCTAAACTTATCCTTGTACTGCTCAGGGGTAAGACCATACCTTGTAAGCAAGGCATCCTTCAATTTAGAGTAGGTGAGATTCTGAGCATCCCCTAAGGCTGTCAGTGTATCCCTCCCCTCTGCCTTAAAGTGCTTCCACAGAGCCGCCCCCCAATGAGCTTCAGGGACCAAATTCATGTGGAGAGCAGACTCATACCCCTTGAACCGCAAGCATTTGTCATCCTCCCCCTTGTAATCTTTCACAAGGTCTTTAGGAATGTGCACCCTCCTCTCAGGCTGCACTGTAGGGTTGCTGCCACCATCTCTACTGGACTGGCTTCTATGATCCATCTCTTTCAAGCTAAGCTCATGAGCCATCTGTATCTTCCTTTCCTCAAGAGCTAGCCTCCTCTGCTCCAATTGGTACTCCCTTTCTGCCTGTCTGTCCTGCAGCTCTTCAGGTGTCAGACCCTTGGATGAGACACTGCTACCTGTCCTGGAGACCTTCTCCCTGGACATAACAGGCCCACCCACAATACCATTGTGTACTGAACACTCTTCCTCATACTTCTGATCTCCCTCATACTCTGTGTGCCCTTCAGTGCTCTTGGCTGTCACCCAGGCCCTCAGCGCCTTTTGCAGCTCCTCCTTCCTGGATGAGCTCTTCATGGGACAGTCCAGTCAAAACTTTTACAGAACTGCTTCAACTGAGCTTTGGTATAACTCTCCAATTTCTCAAGGTCAAAGTCAGCTCCAACTGATGCATCCCCAGCATGGGACATGATGAAGATTCAAAAACAAGTGTAAAGTTCCAAAGGCAGAAAAACAACTTCCCAAAATCAAGGAATCAGCGCTAAAAAAATGGTGTAGAATAAAAACAGTCCCAAACAGAAAAATAAAAAGATCACCAAAAAGTAGTATGTGGTCACGTAGTGGTCTGAGATCACAACAGTAGTGTACACTTAATCACTGTATGTCAAGTACAAATACAAGTCCAAATCCCAAATGCTGATCACCAATGTTAGAAATGGGGTCTTTGGTTGACAGTCAGGTTACCCCCTGTTCAAGCAAGGACCCTCACTCTAGTCAGGGTAAAAGAGAATCACCCTCAGCTAACCCCTGCTTACCCCCTTGGTAGCTTGGCAGAGCAGTAGGCTTAACTTCAGAGTGCTAGGTGTAAAGTATTTGTACCAACACACACAGTAACTTAATGAAAACACTACAAAATGACACAACACCAGTTTAGAACAATAGGAAATATTTATCTAAACAAAACAAGACCAAAACGACAAAAATCCACCATACACAAGTCAAGTTATCAATTAAACATCAAAAAGAGTCTTTAAGTAGTTTTAAACACACACTAGCGCTGCTAGAGTGAAAATGTATCTGGTGCGCGTCAAAAATAACCCCGCACGGGCGCATGTGCGTAAAAAATAACTCCGAGTCAAAAATCCAGCCGCACGATGATCTGAAAATCCCACAGCGCAGGTTGTGATCTCCCAGCCTATGTCAGCGATGCTGCGCGTCATTTCTCCTGCTCCGTGCACCAATTCTTTGGTTGCATTTCCTGCGAGCATCGTTTCTCAGCTGCGGAGCCGGCGGCGCGTCGTTTTTCTCAGCCGCAGATCGGATTCGTGTCAAATTTTCCCCCGCACGGCGCTCTGTGCGTGGATTTTCTTCTCTTTAGGCTGCCAGCTGCTCCTTTCAGGATCCCAGGAACTGGATGGGCACCACAGGGCAGAGTAGGAGTCCCTCCGGAGACTCCAGGTGCTGGCAGAGAGAAGTGTTTGCTGTCCCAGAGACTTCAAACAACAGGGGGCAAGCTCTAGATCAAGCCCTTGGAGATTTCTTCTCAAGATGGAAGGCACACAAAGTCCAGTCTTTGCCCTCTTACTCTGGCAGAAGCATCAATTGCAGGATAGCTCCACAAAGCACAGTCACAGGCAGGGCAGCTCTTCTTCCTCAGCTATTCAGCTCTTCTCTAGGCAGAGGTTCCTCTTGGTTCCAGAAGTGTTTCTAAAGTCTGTGGTTTGGGGTGTCCTTTTTATACCAAATTTCTCCTTTGAAGTAGGCCTACTTCAAAGTAAAGTCTGGAATGTGAAACCCTGCCTTGCCCAGGCCAGGCCCCAGACACTCACCAGGGGGTTGGAGACTGCATTGTGTGAGGGCAGGCACAGCCCTTTCAGGTGTGAATGACCACTCCTCCCCTCCCTCCTAGCACAGATGGCCCATCAGGATATGCAGGCTACACCCCAGCTCCCTTTGAGTCACTGTATAGTGTGAGGTGCAACCAGCCCAACTGTCAAACTGACCCAGACAGGGAATCCACAAACAGGCAGAGTCACAGAAATGGTATAAGCAAGAAAATGCTCACTTTCTGAAAGTGGCATTTTCAAACACACAATCTTAAAATCAACTTTACTAAAAGATGTATTTTTAAATTGTGAGCTCAGAGACCCCAAAATCCACATGTCCATCCGCTCCCAAAGGGAATCTACACTTTAATCAGATTTAAAGGTAGCCCCATGTTAACCTGTGAGAGGGACAGGCCTTGCAACAGTGATAAATTTAGCAATATTTCACTGTCAGGACATTCAAAACACATTACTATATGTCCTACCTTAACCATACACTGCACCCTGCCCTTGGGGCTACCTAGGGCCTACCTTAGGGGTGTCTGACATGTAAAAAAAGGGAAGGTTTAGGCCTGGCATGT
The DNA here is from genome assembly GCF_031143425.1 of Pleurodeles waltl. Classification (NCBI taxonomy): domain Eukaryota; kingdom Metazoa; phylum Chordata; class Amphibia; order Caudata; family Salamandridae; genus Pleurodeles; species Pleurodeles waltl. The sequence continues at coordinate 500,656,572 of NC_090442.1, read as the reverse complement.
GGGTACACTTGCCAAGTCGAATTTACAGTTAAAACTGCACACACAGACACTGCAGTAGCAGGTCTGAGACATGATTACAGAGCTACTTATGTGGGTGGCACAACCAGTGCTGCAGGCCCACTAGTAGCATTTGATTTACAGGCCCTGGGCACCTCTAGTGCACTGTACTAGGGACTTACTAATAAATCAAATAAGCCAATCATGGATAAGCCAATTACATACACATTTTGTAAAGGAGCACTTGCACTTTAGCACTGGTTAGCAGTGGTAAAGTGTCCAGAGTAACAAAAACAGTAAAACCAGAGTCCAGCACACATCAACAACCTGGGGAACAGAGACAAAAAGTTAAGGGAGACCACGCCAAGGATGAAAAGTCTAACAGGACTCAAGTTGAATTCATTAGAAATGGTGTGGCAGGCAAGGAAAACTGGGTGTTTTTGTGGCTTTAAACACATTAGTAGTTTACTTTTGTGTTAGCAGGTTGAATGAGCACTGAACTGTTTCTGTGCTTGATCTAGCCTGGTTCAGAGAGGGAGGCTCTGTAATTATTTTGCTTTGTTTTTAGACAACGTAACCTTTGAGGTTAGCTTTTTCTGTTGAGTAAAACACCTGTAAGACCTTGAGAAAAGACCGCCGAGGACGAAATGAGGGCCTAGGTGTCTTTTGCCTGTCTCTGAATACATCGTGGGGTGGGTGACAACTGGGCTTTGTGCATTGTCTCTAGACAGCCACACACAAAGGGACCATAGGTTGACTGATGGGCTATCCATAGCCAGATGGGCGTCCTGCGCAGGATGGGATGGAGAAGCTGACACTAACAGTTGACAGCTGAATAGGCTGTGTCCTTTCCCCGACAAAGGGCTGCATACAACCCTTTAGTGAGTCTGGATCGAGGGCAGGAAGGGCAAGGACTCTGTGCACTTTAAAGGCCTCTCGTTGAAGTCTCCCCCAATTCAAAGGCACAACTGATTATAAGTAGTAAAGGTCAGACACCACCAACTCAGCACACTTCTGGACCTTTGGATACCCTGCCAGGAAGAAGAACTGCTGTGTTGAAAGGACTGCCACTAGGCTGGACTACTACTCTGCTGGACCCCTGCTCTGCTGTGCTGATCTTCTGCCTGCTGCCTTCCTTGCCTGGGAATGAGAAGGAATGGACCTGCATCTCTCCAACCCAGAACCAATATGACACCAAATACTTCCTAGGTTGCCTCCTATTTTCTCAGGTCTCAGTCTCACAAAAAACTTCCAACTCACCTGCTACAGCACTTGGACTCTGCCATCTGTGAGTCTTCACCTGGCAATTGGTGTCCTGGGTCCCTGGAAGTGGGTATAAAGTGCTGCTCCAGTCAAATCAATTTAACACCACTGCTGTGCGGATTGGTACCGGTGTATCACCCGTGTTGCGTGGATCGGAGTCAAAGCATTGTGTCCCAAGTCCAGATCAATCTCAGTGCATCACCTTTGGAACCATCGCATCTCAGAACTTATGCATCGCCACTGTTGCATGAAGAAAATCAACTCTTCTTTTTCTACTCCGTAGGAAGGAGCCACACATCATCTCTACTGCGGGGATCACCAGTGATGCATCACTTCAGCCTTCTCCTTGTATCTTCACCATTGACACAACAAGATATTAAGGTACTTTTGTTTAGCAGGGCATCAGGATTTCTGTAGCCGGACCACAGTCTATTGTGGTTGGCCTGAACTTTTGACTTTGTTCTGGTCCTACTCGACCAGATATCCATGGTCGGCACTTTTGGTTTCTAAGCCCTATTTCACTGTTTACTTTTAAAAATTCATATCTCAAGCTCTACTTTGGATTTTTGTCAAGTTGGTTCTGTTTTATTTGTTAAATCAAGCTTTATTTTCTAACCAGGTGTGGTATCTTTTAGTGTGGTGTTTTTCACTGTTTTTAGTGTTGCACAAATACTTTGCACATTGTTTCTTAACTTAAGCCTGATTGCTCAGTGTCATGTTACCAGGGGATGAGCACAGGTTAATTTAGGATATGCTTGTGGCTCACCTTGACTAGGATTGTGGGTACTGCTTGGACGGGGTGCATACCTCTACTAACCATAAACCCAATTTCTAACAGTATTCTTGTGGAATTCTGCTAGTGTTCTGACAGTCTTCATATAAGGTTGATTTCTGAAAGTGTTGGATATCCAACAGGAATTGCTTTGTGCAGAATGGGGTAAATATTTTGCCCAAATAGGTTCCAGAAAAGAAAACAAGAAATAGTCACTCTCTTTTCACTGATCTTTCCTCACTTAAGAAAACGTTCTTGTATTCTGTCGATATTAAAAGGTCGGTGAGCTCAATCTGCACAGCTGGATACTGGATTTGAAACAACTGATATGTTTTTCCATTTATGTCTTGGTGGCAAGGGCTGTTGCAGGTGATGTTGACAAGTGCTGTTGTGACTGGTGTAATAACAGCGTAATAGCGCAATATATGGCACGATGGCATTGTGCTAGATGCCTGTGGTAAATGCTAAGAAGCTGAGGTAGATCTTGAAGTTGGGACATGTTATGAGGCTTTTCAATGATTATAACAAAGGGGAAATTTCGGTTCCCAAGGTTAAAAGCAGGAAATATTGACGTGTTTTATTCAGAATAATTATAGGGAAGGTATTGTTAAAATGGCATAGTGAATTATTTATGCTGTCTCTTTTGATGTTAATGTTTTTATTCCTGGGTGGGACGTGTCTCAACCTGGCAGCCACACATGATATTGCAGAATAAAGTCACAGTTATAAAAGCCTCAAGGGAAGATACGTGTGTATTGAGTAGAACACACATGCGCTGAGTAATGCAGAGCAGAATCCCCACGTGGAATTCCACTCTGCATTAGTATTAGTACTGCTGTGTTCCCAGTCGGAACATATAATCACTTTGGGAAAGGGCTGAATTACTAACGAGGCCCATTCTCCAGCCACCAGCCCCAAACCAGTTGTCAGCCAAGGCACAAAGGTAGCATGTCACGCTCCTTCCTGCCTTCACCCACCCTCACGATCCCCTTTGGCCCCCTGCACTGCTCTGAGAAGTTGTTAACTGTCTGTGGTAAATCGAGGGAATAGGGATTACTGTGCAGAATTCCATCCAGGATTTCTTATCCACACAATTATTCCCAATTCAGAGGAGTGTCACCTATAATAGCAGTGATTCTGTACAGAGATATCAGGTGATGTTGCAAATTCAAGCCACTCAGAGAATTCCCCTTAGCTCATAATCGGAGCCATAGGATTTTAGATGGAGTATTCTATGTCAAGGCTGTAGTAAACAGTATTGCATTGGGTGGCCAGTACTGACTTGTGGGCCTAGAATCTGATTCTTGTGATGGTGATGTTGGTGAGTGTGGTGAATCATTGTTATGGTTGCTGAGTGAACTTGTCTGAGTGTTAGGTAGTAACAGAGTTTGGTTAGCACCATTGTCAGTGAAGAGCAAACTGTGGAGGGGGAGTGGTAAAGGAATTTATATTATGGGAGGCAAAGATTCTGGCTAAAGCACATGACTGCACTACAAGAATTATAATTCATAACTCCATGTCTGATGACACTTTCTGATGGTAGGCAGACTGTGAGGCCTTTATTTGATCAATATCAGGTAAAGTTGCACTGTTTATCTGTGTAGCCTCAAAAAGGTGTCTATCCGAGAGTGAAATATTACCCTTCACAATTTTAACACAGATGAACCAAAAGCAGACAACTGTGGAAAAGTCGGAGTATAGTGCGTGTAACCATGTGAATACTTGTAAAGGTGGACTGCTTTATCAAGGCCAGTTCAAATATTTACTTATAATATAATTATGTTTTTTCTCATTAATTGGGGACAAAGTTGCTTCTTTTGGGGAAAACATTGCATTATAAATAGTCCTTCCTGCATAAACCCACCCACAACCATTTGTTCCCTGTGTACATACCTACGTTTTGCAATTTTCACAAACCTCTCAAGCTATATCAAAGCCGGCAGATGTGACCAAGCGACAATGCCAAAGAGACAGACCCAACGTTTCGTGCATCAGCTACAAAAAAACAATAAATATATACATTAGTAACAGTAAGAGAGCTGTACTTGTTTTACTTTGTGATCGTGTAGTTCCTTCAGGCTGCATTTTGATATTTTGTTTACACATATACACCCCGGCTGCTCCAGACGCCACATTTTTAAGTAGGGAAATGGTCCCTGAGTAGCCCTACCCCAGGAAAAAGGGCGACCAGCATGCATAGCGATGCTAATGAATATCAATAGCAAAGCTGTGACTTTCCATGTTCTACTCATCACGTAGGTTCCTCAATTTAAAAAAGTGAAAGATGAGCACATGTCTCAAAGACCATATATGTTTAACCTTTATGATCTGTGGGCTCTTTCGCTTGTAATGTTGTTTTTTCTATTAAATTTTCTTTCAATATTCTTTCGTCCTTGCAACAAATGGCCCATTATTTCATCCCTTTTACCACAAATAGGGATATCATGGACGGCTTCTGATTCTTGATATCTTTCTTGCTTATGAAATTGGACCTACTGAGCTATAAAACTAAACTAGTATATCTAACGCTCTCTTCTGCACACATTCACGCTTTGGGTGCTATTATTACCGTCATCTAGTACTGACTACTTGTTCTGTTTTGCCCCGTGCTATTGCCCAAGCCAGCTTTAATGTCATCAGGATTCCTGCTTTCTTTGTTTTTAATATTACGTTTTTTTGTAGAGCAAACTCCAGCAAGATGCAAATATGCAACCTTTGGTTGCTTTATCATACACCAGCCACCGTACATAACTTTATAAGTGCTATTTCATACCAAATGATCCTGTCCTATGCCATATTAGAACAATATTGGTATAATATGGGATGATTTCTCATCATCCACCTGCACAGGAAGTGACATCACTGGGCTTCCATTCATCCACTTGCACAGGAAGTGATATCACTGGATCTCCCATTATCCACCTGCCTAGGGAGTGACATCACTGGATCCCCGCCAAAACTCTTTAAAAGGAAACTCCAAGCAAGAGGACTTCATTTCCCATCATTCATATGCACACAACGTGAGATAACTAAACTTGACATCATTCCTCAGCACAGGAAGTTACATCACTGGATCTCCCATCTTCCATCTGCGGAAGAAGTGATATCACACGTTTCCCGAACTATCATACCCTGCACTCCTCCCTCCACACAGGGCCTATTTAATGGCAGCTGCAGTGCATAACCACAGTGGTTGCTCAGAGCAGTGATAGCACCGGTGTGCCAAAGGCAAGTCTGCACTCATTTGTGCCTGGATGGTGCGCATTACCAGGAACCCTGCTCTCCCCCTACCCACTGATACACTGCTGCGCTCCTCCATGCTCTGAACCCCAGTTGCTGCTTGCTGCACTACTGCCATGCAGCACCACAGAACATGGAAGGAGTGTTCACTTGTGCCTCCAACAATTTATCTTGCACTCGCCCACACCCTACACCTACCACTCATGCACCAACAGTACCCATCACCCCACACGCTCACAGTCACAAACACCAAACACCACTCAAACAAAATGCCACACTCAAATGCATACTCCTCAACACCTGCTCACTTCCCAAACATGCCACGGAGATATGGGAACTACTGCACCCCTGTGCTCCAGACCTGCTCTTTCTCACAGAAACATGACTAAACCCAAACTCAGCATGGGACATTGTTACCACTGTCCCCACTGGCTACAAGATCATTAGGCAAGGCCATAGGCAAAAGCCCTGAGGTGGAGTCATATTCAAAGATATTATCAGCTGCACCAACTACATCGACCCCCCACCAGCTACACTGAATAACTCACATTCAAGATATACATAACAGCCAACTTCTCCCTGGTCAGAACCCTTATATATAGATCTCCTGGACCCCACACCAACTTCGCTAGCAACATCACTGATTTCATCACACCCCTCATCATCAAAGCCAGCACCTTCAGCCTCTTCGGAGACCTTAACTTTCACCTAGACACCACCCTTCCCCAAACTCTACTGCCCTCCTTGAAAACCTCACTAATTTTGGCCTCACCCAGCACGTTATTAAACCCAGCCACACCACTTGACATCTATTGGACCTGATTTTCTCCTCAATCAGCAATAACACAGTTGACAACCCAGTAGCTATGACCTGGATATACCATACCCTTGTCAGCTTAGTATACCCATCCCACACCATCAAAGACCTACAACCACAGAAACTGACCACCGGAGCTGGAAAAGCATCTTAGAAGAGGAGTGGGCTACCACCCTCTCTGAGCATCAGCATGAGCACACCAGCAACTTGCTGAAAGCCATCAAAAACCTCAACAGCTCACTGCATGTGCTGATACCTTCGTTACCCTCAAGCGAAACATAAAGGCAAGAGCCTGGCCACAGCCCAGCTGGTACACATAGAAACTGTGGCTGATGAAACAACACTGAAAGCAATGAGTGCAAATAAAGAGCAAGTCAAGACACTGCAGAAAAATCTCCAAATCAGCCCTAAGATGCTACCAACAACAGTTACAGAACACCAAATGAACAGGTTTTGAAGATCGCATTGTTGCCAGCAGCAAGGAAATCTTCACCATCATCAAAGATTTCAGCATGACGCCTGCCCCCTCCAGCAACAGCACCCCCTCACAAGTGCTTGGTAATAAGCTCTCAGAATTCTACTGCAATAAAATCACCTCCATATACATCAAATTCAACCCTCATCCGGACCCTGTCAACAATTCAACTCAACTTTCCATCAAAGCCGATGAACAAACCCTGACCACTTGGCCTGCACTCACCACTGTTAAAAACCGTTGCCACCATGAAGACCATCCACTTAAGGCTCCATCTGACCCTTTCCCCCACCATGCCTTCACCAAGAGACTCCTACCAATAAGTGAAGCCCTATCACCCATCCTAAATGCCTCCATCAACTCAGCCACATTCCTGGACACCTGAAAACATTCCACTGCCATGCTACTTCTCAAGAAACCATTGACTGTTTCAGCCATGCGATACAACCACAAATGGCAACGAGAAATTAATCAACTGATTCTTCATCGACCATCACAGCAACCACCAGTGTTTGAATCCACAGAGTCTGGATTCAGGCCCTACCGCAACACAGAAACAGCACTCATTGCTGCCAAAGATGACAGCTGCATGATCCTTGACAGAGGAAACATGACAGCCCTGTCCTGGGCCTCTCTGCAGCATTTGGCACAGTCTCACACCACATCCCCATCCACTCTGCACTGGATCTTCTTCTTGTTAACCGATAGAACACAAACTATCAGTCTGGCACCTTACTCCTCAGAGACCCACAAACTCATCTGCAGAGTACCTCAAGGTTCATCAATCAGCCCCACCCTCTTTAATGCATACTTGATCCCTCTGACCAATGACATTTATGCACACATCAACATCTTCTCCTATGCAGATGACACACAACTCACACTCTCACTCTGGGACGAGACCACAAACACAACAAATACATTCAATGCCTCCATGGCTGAAGTCACTACCTGCTTGAACGCCAACTATCTTAAGCTCTACATGAACAAGACAGAAGTAGTGATCTTCAGCAAGAACACCTCACCATGGAACATCAACTGATGGTTGTCCAAACTCAAACCACACCCACACCCAGAACCCATGCCAGGATTCTAGGAATAATCATCAACAGCAAACTGGACGTGACTGCATGAGTCAACACCATCACTGAATCCTGCTTCCACACCCTGAAGATACTGAGGAAGATCTTCAAATGGCTCCCAAACAACACAAGAAAAATTGTCACTCACAACCTAGTCACCAGCAAGTTTGACTATGGGAACACCCTCTCTGCCAGGATCACCAAGCAACTCACTAGAAGACTTCACACCATCCAGAACTCGGCAGCCACTCATACTCAACCTCCCACACAGAACTCACATTACACCACACCGCAGGGACCTACACTGGCTTCCAATACACAAATGCACTTAATTCAAACTCCTCACACACACATTCAAGGCACTACACAACTCAGGCCCCACCTACCTGAACAGTCTCATCTCCTTCCACCAACCATCCAGGCACCTTCGCTATGCAGAACTCCTTTTTGCAAACATCCCATGCATGCACACAACCAGATAAGGAGAACAAGTGTTGTCCTACATCACTGCTAAGTAGAGGAACAACCTCCCTTTCACATCAGAGCTTTCTCGTCTTTTCTTGAATTCAATAAGAAGTTGAAGATCTGGCATTACATCATCCAACCTACCGAAGACAGGGCTAGGCAAACACACCTACACAGCACCAGGATACCCTTGCAGGTGATAGTGTGCTTTAACAATACACATAACTTAACAGGACATCTTCCACTTTACAGGAGCCATAATGGGTTTTGGCATAGATCTCTAGTCCCTTCTCACATTGACTGGTTGCATAAGGTAGTAAAGCAATCTTTTTTTTACACAATCATAAATGTGTGTTAATTATCATTCTGCTCGCTTGACCATTGATTACTGAAGACCAGAAGTCAAATACATAGCTGTAGCAGAGCAGCCAAGGCTGAACTAGGAGACATGCAAAGCTCTTGCAATACCACTGTAGTCACACAGTACACAAGAAAAGATAATACTGTGTGTTACCAAAAATAAAGGTACTTTATTTTAGTGACACAAGGCCAAAAATATCTTAGAGGCTATACTCCCTCTGGAGGTATTACACACAATATATACACTAGTAACCAAAATCAGGTAAGTAAGCAGTCATAGAATAGTGCAAACAGTGAAAAACACAAAAGGTTGTAATGGGCCCAGGGGCACCACAAACCATATACTAAAATAGTGGAATGTCGATTGATTGATTGATTGAAGTATGCCACTAGATTTCAATATGTGCTTAGTTAAAATGATGACCCATAACAGAGGACAGACATTTCTATGGAGGACAGACATTTCGCATGGAGGAAAGACATTCCCACACTTAGAAGATACCAAATCTAGATCAAAGACGCCGGTAAAGCAGCCACCCTTCAGCAGACACCACCACCATCACCCCATCACAGGACCTCTAAAACAACTAATTTGACTTTTTTCACAACAAAATACTCAAGCTATTCAGCAATTTCAAACCCCAACACACTTCAAGAGACCCCATTGGACTACTGTCCACCACCAAGAACAATCATCAACTATCAAACTTGAGCCCCTTCACCAAAGAAGTCTTAGCAGAAATTATGAAAATAATCCACTGACCCTGCCTGCACCATATCTACAACTTGGGAGGAACTTTGATTAGCACCTACTTCACCACCATCATCTGCTCAGGAGAGTACATTAGTTTACCTATGGTCATTAAACGTTTGGGCACATCTTGCAGGCCTTGTCATCATTAAATATCACAAACTTGAACATGTCAAGATGGATTCCCCATAAAATAAAACACGCTTCCACATCCTCTCCTCTGATCATCAATGAAGACATGATGTTGCTACTTCTGCCGACACTGCACATGTCATTCAGTAGTTAGGCCTAGCTATTGTGTTTGTCATCTTTGCTGTTAGGGCATTAGTACATCTGGGCTCAGTTTTATGTGGCTGTCAAAGCATACCGACATTTGTGACTGTTCGTTTTGATGGGTGTTGGACATGGGACATCTCTATCAGGAACCTAGGCTGCACAGCAGAGCCACTAATCTCTGGTCTATTCTTAACTTTAGAACAACCCACTCCTCCTATTAATAAAGCTAAACTTGGAAACTTTATAATATATTGTTGTCAATCGCAACTCTTATCATACTGGTATTGGAACCTTCATGTTGCTATGTTTCCTTCACAGCTGTAGTTGGTAAATGTGGTGTGGCATATTATTTAGTAATTTGTTATCTACTTACACTTTTGGAGCAGGTGTGCACAAATATTTAAATGACATAATACATGTACCTATGTATCACACTTTAATTTCAAAACAGCACAGTTATTTTTCCCTCAAAGTATGTTTGTTGATTCACTTGATGTTCAGTTGTATTGTGAATCTAGAAAAGAAGTTCATATTCTCAAAGTTCCAAAGTCTCAGTGTCATTCAATGTTACTGTTTTGACCTACTATTTGTGTAAAGTCTGCACACACTATGAGTAGTGCAGTAGTACAGAGAAAACCATTGGTACCCATAGCCATTTCTCAGTGGCCTTGAAGAAGCGTCAGATGTCGTTGATTCAATGAATTGCAAACTAAGCTATTAAAATTATCAAATTCTTGTACTTTATTTGTAGTGTCAGAGGTCACCAGTACTTAGGGCAACAGTTACTCTACAATGGGGGTCAGTTACTTTAGAACTTCGGAACGTAGGTTCTAACGAGGTCTTTCAGCCAGAACTGCAGGTGATGAAGGCAATGAAGCTGATGGTGATGCTGGTCCTAGTTGTTAGAACAGTGGTGGGGGCACCTTTTTGGTGTGAAAGCCATCTGTTCAGGAGATCAGCCCCTCACACTCCACAGGTTACCGAGGTCAAATCTCTTGGGTGGATGTCATGTCCATCTGGTGTCGTTTAGTCATGAAAGACCTGTAGCACCTGACAATGAAAGTAATTTGACATGACTGTAAACACCTCGTCAGACACTGATAGTGGTACAATGGACATGTGCATAGGCCAGCCAAACAGTATTTCAGGTATTGACTAACTGATACTGACACACACGCCGCTACCCTTCAATTTGAACTTTCCATGGTTCACCTGGATTCTTCATGAACATAAGGTGTCACTACTTTTGTTCTATTTTAACACTATCCTCTTGAGACACGGGAAGCCCGTATTGGATCTACAGCTTACCAGGAATTACTCACAGCGCGAGAACTTACATTGTTTCATCTGGTTGACTCTTCGATTCTCAGGGACAATATTGCATTGAAAAAGTCACTGTGTGACGAAACACGTGTTGGCTGTGGTTACTTTCTGTACATATTGGTACACAACTTTTGATTCAAATAAAACATCTCTGGAAACACTAAGAAAAGGACTATACTACTCATTATCATATGTGTATCACCGAATTCTACTTTTGTATACCTCACTAATTCTACATACGCCTGTGTGCTGTGGTCACATGTATATAAGTATTTCAGGTATGGTCAGTTTGACCACTCTGTCGGGAGTGCTCCTCCTGGCCAATAAAACAAGTAGTATAGCCTCATTCCAAAACAGCTTAGCAGATGCACAATTGCATTTTTCCTTCGCCCATTCCTGTGATCTACTGAACCACTGCTGGAGAATGGTAGGCAAAGTGCAAATTTTGCAAGTTCCCAAGGCCCTTGCAAATTGCAAAAGACCTTTGAACACTCAGAAACAAACATTGGTCCATTGTCAGAACTCAAGAACTCAAATTATGGCCAGAGTCATAGTTAACTGTTCTTTTCCAGAGCATGGGCCTCGCCAGCCTCATGGTGGCAGTCAGAACTGCCACTGCTGTGGTGGTCCGACCACCACATTAAGACCCTGATGGTTAGACCACCAGGGTGCCGCTAAAACCACCGGGATCCATGATCCAGACGGGCTGGCAGTGGCGGAGATTGCAGTCAGCCAGGGCGGTGCTGCATGCAGTGCTGTCCTGCTGATTATGACTTCGTTCTCTGACAGCCTTTTTATGTTGGATTTACAGGTGCAGGGGGCCACCAGAGGGCCCATGCATATGGCTGTGTCCAAACTGGAATGATGGATTTAGGCCCATATCTCTGTACTGGGGGTGAATGTTTAACATTGTACAGTATATTGTCCATTGCTTGTTCTTTTTGGGAAGGGTATGCCCAGACGTGGGTCCCTTGCTCCCCATACCACTGGAGTCAAGCTAGCCTGGCTGATGAAGGGTGATGCCCTGAAACAGGTCCCAGGATGCTTGTTTCCAGTCCTGGGAGGACATGGCTTAGCAGGAGGCGCAGGGTCAAGACTGATTTGCATATGGCTGGGTCCAAACTGTAATGGCATGGGTAGCAAAAAAACAATGGATTTAGGCCCAGATGTCTGTACTTGGGGTGAACGTATGACATTGATCAGCATTCCGTCCATCACTTGTTCTTTGCATGCACTTAGCATGGGCAGTGCAGGAGACCCCCTGCCCAGCACCATTGCAATGTTCAGACAGTAAAAATTGCGAAGGTGCTGGTGCACCTGCAGTGGCAGCATTGCCGCAGGCTCAATTATGAGCAGGCAACAATGATGCCATCTGTTTCCCGCTAGGATGGTGGACAGAAACTCGGTTACCATACGTCAGTCCAGCAGGAAACTCTTGATGGGTCTGACAGGGAGGTAGCCAGTGTGGCAGCAAACTCCACGTCAGAAGTTTGGCGGATGATTCAAACCGTCTGCCAAACTCCTAATCAGGCCCTATGTTCTAGTTTATTGTAATTGTTGCAGAAATCTGGAAACAAAGCCTTATAAAAGGGAATCCTGATCCAATGGTGTCAATAAGTCATACTTTGCTGGAAACAGGTCACTGTTTTATGGGGTAAAACAATCAACTCACCCCCTCCTATTTGCGCTATTGTGCAATAGCCTGATCCCACAGGCTATTGCACCATGTGTGAGCTGTGACTCATAACAAAAGTAGGAGAATCAAAAGACATGTAATATACAACATCACACTCAACGGACAATTTCTTTCAACTAAATGCTGTGAGGATGGCAATAATACATTTGTATTTACTTATCATTTTTTCAGGGCACAGATCTTATTGTAAACCATACTTGCACGATACTGGGCACCTATAACTTAACTTGGTGAGGCTGAAGTGGTGCTAGCTACATGGGCATCATTCTTAAATCAGGAAAACCTAGTCCAGATGTGCAATGGGAGAAGACTACCTCCTCTGGTCACCACTGAATCACTTTAGAAGAACAAGTAATATTGAAACATGACATTGAGATTGTACAGTGGGATAAACATTTCTTCTTTTCTCAGATAACTGCTTAATGGAACGTTTAAAACAAAAACTTTACTCATTATGCACGAAAAAATAAATGTTTTCTTAAAAAACAAATCACCTTCAATGTGAATAGCCAACTATCATAGTGAGTGTGTGATCAATATGAATATGCACCATACTGCATCTTCTTCTATTTCCCAATCACTTGCTTTGCTCACTTTCTATCTCTCTCAATCTCATCACTTGATTTATATCCTTTTAAACCTTTGTGTCCCCTTCCTAAACGTTCATTTTTTCACAAGGCTGTCTCTTACTTGAAAAAATACTCCCCTCCAACCACACTTTCCTGAATTGCACATGCTAGTACCTCCATTCCCCTTCACACCTTTGAGGAATTTTATGTTCTGGGGGCAAGAACATAGCCAGTAGGAGGTGAAAGAGAGAGAACAAAAATGTATTTTTAATACTCAAGGCCAGTATGGAAAGCATACAATTGCAATCTTCTGACACAAAGATGCAATTCATGTCACCGTACTTGATATACTAAGATCTACCCCCAAAACTCCTATAAACAATGGAAACAACATAAATCGGAACACAGACAGACATACACAGAAAAACATATCTTCACATCCATTTTCTAAAACCTAGGAAAAATGTGGAAGGAAAAATACTTTTGCAGCAACCAATTATTTTAACCATTAATGAAATCTGTATATATACATACCTGCGTCTAGGGTGTATGGGAAAATCATGCACACCTTAAAATTAAGAAAATCCAAATATTTATTAGGTGTCAGCATTCAATTTGTACATTCATTGTGCATGTTGTGCATTCTCCACTACCAAGAACAAATGCTAAATCAACTAGGTCATCCTGTCTACTGTGCACAGCACACTTCCCGTCAGGGGATATTGCAACAATCTGTGGCTTTACGTTTGGAGCAAAGTCCAGAATCTGTTGTGAGCATTAAAAGTGAAGTTAAGCTCCGCTGACATAGATTAATATGAAAGCATTTGCGTCTATTAATCCTGTTAATATCACAATTCATTTTACATTGTATGAACTGCGGCTATCACATTTTTCACATTAGTGTGGAATTTTTCTACTGTCAGTCTTTTGAGTTGATAATCATCATGTAGAAAAACAGCAGAAGCATGAGATGGATCTCTTCCTTCTCATGCTTCCTTCTCTTGCCTTCTTGCTATTGTTAACTGAGAAGCACAATGAATAGTTCAGAGAGGCTAGAGGGGCTGGTGTGCTTCAGGCAGCACTAGCGTTTGGTACCACTTCCCTTTTTTCTTCAAGCGTGATGTTGCACATTTACTCCTTCCTCATAGTGCAAGCATGACAAAAACAGCTGAGTCTTGAAACACATTCCGTACCTGTTAATCTCCTAACATGAATACAAATGCATCATCCCCCCCCAACTGTCCTAATGTTTTTCAAAAAGAAAATATGTCACATTTTTCTATCAAGACGTAAGCCACTTCAGGACTGCTGTTTCACTCTTAATTTCTCTTGAACAAAAGGTGCCAGAAAGTACACATTTTTGTAGCTGTAAATTGAATATTTGGCCATTGAATCCTTGAAAATATTTTCTAAATATTTATATTTGTTCTATGGTCTGATGAAGTTGACATCGTATTCTTGCTGAAGCCCATGTCTTTAACTCACATGCGGTAAAACAAAGCACATTAGTGGACAGGTTATACTTATCAGGCATGTTCTGGTTTCTAAGGTGACCTTCTAACAACGTGCTCGAGCATCTAACGTAGAGGTCATAGAGAACATAAAAGCAGGAAGTGCTTTCTTATGCCTAGTCACATGCTAGGAGCAGTAATTCAGCCATCTTATTTTGTGAACCCATAGATGGTGGCCATTACAAAATGTTAAGGTGTTAAGCAGTTAACTTAGTTAACAGTTCTGTTGGTTGTGGCTTTACTGGTAGGCATTTGTATGGAAAAGGGTTTTGCACTCTCATTCTGGTCCTTTTTATTATGGTGAGATTCTTTCAATTTCTAGAATAAATTATAGTGATGCGTACCCTACTACCGCATTTTAGTAGCCATTTACGAAATTAGACAATTAAGTGCAGAGGCTGACATTGGAGATTGTAAATAAAGGACATCGTATTTCTGAGGCCAGACAAGACCCTGTATCACACTGAAGGTAATTATTACATCTTCTTTGGAACACTGGTGAATAATATTTTAGAGATCTTGACGAGCATTTCTCAGGTCTTGATAAGCAGCCTAAAATATGCTGTACAATATATCCTCATGCACTAAAAGCTGGAAGTCACTGGCTGCAAGTTCTTCATGGGATAACTCAAAAAACACATTTGCTGGATTCAATTCTGGCACCCTATCGTATGGCAGTGGTCTCTTTGGTGCCACTCCTCCATTCTTGTCTCCCAAATCCTGTGCACATGAAGTTTCGATAGAAGAACAGATCTGTGCAGTAGTTTCCTCCCCTTGCCACGTTTTGAATCTGGCTGTTAATCACATGCACAGTTTACAATGTTTCAAGAACCAAACCAATACACTTGTGTGAAGGTTCTGGACAGTCATTGCTGGTGTCCAAACATTGATATAGTAACTGTACCTGTGACGTAACAAATGTTTTCACCCACACTGGACATAACATGCAATAGGATGTCTCTCGGACTAGTTCCCAGAGCCCGTACCCATGGTTCACGTGAGGAAATCACATTCACATTAATCTCTTATGCATCCAGGTTTGCGCAACATTATTAGTAGGAAGCAGGTGGAGTGCCCAGTCAAACCAACATTCTGTCGACAAGGTCTTGTGATACTAGTTCACCAAACGTTTTTAGAGACAAATGGTGTTTTATGTACATGCATCTAAAATGTGGGGAAGACACAATCAACAACGAAGTTTAAAGCACTATTGTCAACAAATACCATGCACACGGGGAAAATAACCCAATAAAACGATAAAGACCAGAATAGAGGGAGGATGTTGAGCAATATAAAAGACTACAACATGATAATGTAATCTATATCAGTGCTGAAGACAATGAGTGATAACAAAAGGGTTGTAAACCCATTGTATAACATACCTTCGGTATGCAGTGAAACATCCAACCGTCAAGCCAACCCCTCAGTACGTGATAAGACACTCAGCTATTAGGAGTCATACAATGGGACCCAGTATCCTCACTGGGTTGTGTAAATCAACCATATATATGCAATAAGCAAACCCAAGTCACCCCCCCTCCTGTACCTAGGCAAACCCCTGGGTACAACCAGAGACCCTACAGGTGTCTGTATCCTGTTGACACTCAGCCAGCAGATGTCCCCTTGGTACGAGTAGGTCAGGAGATTGAGACAAAGGCACCCGATAGCAGTACTTTCCAATTTGCAAATACCTTTACTCCGCACAATTCCTACCCTATCAAAATGCAGGTCTTTAGGCCTTTGGCTAAATATGATCACAGATGTGTCTAACTATTGCTGTTTCTGGGCAGGAAAGGCAGTGCATACCATGCCAGATTGTAAAAGTTTACAATTGGCTCTACAATGGGCTCTACAACGGGCTCTACAATGGGCCAACGGCAAAGATCAACTGTGGCAGCCACCTTTGCCATACAATTTGCATCAAGAGAAGCACAAGGCAGGGTTGCCTATTCTCTCCCTTACTTTTTCTCCTGCCCATTGAGCCATTAGGGATTGTCATCAGGACGTCACCCATAATCTCTGGTATACCAACCACAGTCGAACCCATTAACTCTTTCCTATACACCCTACAACATCTTGATGACAGTCTCCCAACCACGGATCGTTCATACAAGCTCTGATGTCCATACTAGATTCTTCCTCAGAATTTACCTGTTATCGAGTGAATTGAGGGAAATGTGAGGTGATGCTGATGTCCATAGTCACAACTCAAGGCTGCATATTGGGGAGTGGATTCCAAAGGGCCTGAAATATCTAAGCAATTATCTGTCCAGGGGATTGCACTATTTGTCACGAGACACCTATCCCCTCTTTTGAAATCCACCCCTGTAAAGTTTGCAAAATGGACACATCTCTATTTATCTCTGTGGGGCAGAGTGTAGGCCTCCAAGATGGTGATAGCCACAAGATTTAACTATATATTGGGGATGCTACTAATTCACATTCCAAACATTCTTATGTCTCCCATTGATTCCCTGACTAAAGTTTCCACATGGGGGGTTGAGAAACCCTGGCTTGGAATGCCCAAACTATATGCTCATACGGAAGCTGGGGGTTGCATCTTCCCCTCATTGGTATGTGGCCAATCACCTTTAACACTGGCCAACTGGTTGGAGACAAATGCAGACTTGAAAGAACCATGTTGCAGTGCTTTAATGTCCTCTATTCTGCATGACCAGAGTCTTGATGGATTGACAACCCGATTGTTATTCAGATGTTCTGTACTTGGAAGAAGGCCCACAAGTACTTGAAGGTGGATAAAGATGCACCTTTATGGAACAATGCTAGGATACATGTCAGTAGTTGAAGAATAAACTAGTCAGTATGGAGGGAGTGTGGCATTCTTATCCTTGATCATTTGCTTCTGGTTCCTCCCTTAAGTCTTTTAATGATCTTTCCCAGGATTGCAATCTCCCAACTACAGCCCGTTGGCAGTTCCTTCAGCTTTGCCATAGCCTCTGGGAAATACTTGGTATGGATCCAATTCTTCTATACACTTCACCAATTCATGTGTATCTTACTACATTGGGAAAGTCCCCAGGGTGATATCTGGACTTTTGTAGTCTTCTTGTAAATGGCACTTTCTCACAACCTACACTGGAGGGATCTCCGCTCTTCTGGTAGGGAGCAGTGGACCATGCATACAATCCAAAGGTCAAGGCCTTGCTTCTTGAGACTCACAATTCTTTCCTCAGGAAATTAGGTTGAGATTTTCTTACTTTAAACCGTTACATATCTGGTACTCATCCCTGGTGTGGCTACACAGGACAGGCAAATTACAGCACCACAGCATTTGGCATTGTTGGCAGGGAGAATGTGATATGGTAGACATTCTTTGGTCCTGTCAGACACTACTGGTCTGAAGTATGGGCCACCCTGAGTGGCTCAGGAGTGATCCAACTGTTACCCAGTTCCGTATTGGTCCTCCTCCATTACATGGCTGGCTGCAATGTCCCCATAAAACATGGGAAACACTGGTCTTGCCACTGCCAAACTCTGAATGTTATGCCACTGGAGAAAACTATTGTACCTACTTGTGCCAACTGGCTGTCTGAACTGGCTCAAGTGGCAGAATGTGAATGAATCATATGCAAAAGAAGCGATCACATGGATACATACTTCAAAATGTGGATGCTGTTTCCCCAGCCTATGTCCACACAGGTCCAGCCGACGGGGACTCTCTGATTTGTGTTAACTTAATGCACAGATAATGACCCAAGAGCCTTTGGCCCAGTACTCAAAGGATTCACCGGCCTGTTACTTGATGCCCTGGTGTACAACTCTTATTGATTCCTAAAGGAATAGTTATTCTCTGGTCCACACACCTTCCACTTGCTGTCCAGCACAACGGGAAAAAGGCCTCACCGGTTCTTGCCCAGTCCGCATGCCTCATTCTGACATAGTGTACTCCTGCTGCTGATAATGTATAATGCTGTATTTTAGACTGCTGTTCAATGTGCAATTTGTTTTCTTGTTCCATGTACTATATTATGTAGTATTTTGGAGCCACTGAAATGCTGTTGATATACCAATAAAGAATGGTTGCAAAAAAACAAAAACAAAGACGACTGGTTCTACTGTCTGAGACCTGAGAAAAGTCTTGAAGAACTGGACAAAGCTTGTTTTTTCAAACTTGTGAATAGCTTTGGCTCATGTGTTTGCTTTAAAATGGTAATGCATTTGTAATAGTGACCACTGAACATGTAATATCAAATTGTTTTATTGTGGAAGCCCACTTGTGTTTACTAAGGGTCTATGATGTGGCATATATCTCTGTTGGCCATTCATTCAGGATGTTACAATGACTTGCCGGTAGGGCTCAATGCATACCATCTGAGTACTTGGGTGTAATGAGTGATGGTGAACAACTTCTTTGAGTGTCCTCTTATGATGATCAGACCAACATTGTAATGCATGTATTTTCTTCATTTGTGCTATTTTTATTTTATCTATGAATGTGTGGGTACATTTCTACACAGTTATAAATATTTACAACCTGACATACAGTTCGAATGTGGCACTCAATTATTTACCACCATTTTGAGTATATTGTTAGGTGGGGACAATGATTAACTTCTAAGCCCACTTGGGCTTAAATGTATAGTTTTCAAGCTTTCTGGAGTAGGAATTATTGGTGATTTGCTGTTTTGGTCACCCTTATATATTGACTCAACTAAGATGGATGGTTGTCCTGTGAGTTTCTTCTCTGGGCTGCTTCTAATTGCTCATTGATTTTGCTGATTTTGCTAATGAATACTCTAAAGTATGCAGCATGAAGATTGATGCAATATACATTATTATTTGTGTACACTTTTTAGCAATCAATATAGTTATTTTTGTAAGTTTAAATAATAAAGTTTAATAATGTAATGGTGATACAATCATGAATACATTTGTATAGTACAACAATGTAAAGTAAGAGAAACCTATACATGTCAGATAAGGAACAATTAATCGTCTGATTGTAAAAATGAAATATTTAGCTATAAAAGAAAATAAGTAATAAACTATTTAAAAGGACAGGCATTAAAAAGTAATATTGGAAATAAGGGAGGTTGATAAACTTCTTTGGTATTAGGAAGAGGTGCAAATGATCGTTTGGTGATTTCATTTAAGTACTTTGTTATCGGTGTCCACTATTGTTGACTCTTTAAAACAAGGGAAATAGGATGCATGTATGCAGTATCTAGTCTATGATTATAGCAAACTGCATACTAAAAGGCTTTAGATGAGAGTTGCTTTAAGTCTTTACAATGGTTAGCGATCTGCTGGAATGCTATGGCTAAAAGGACATCTAATATTTGTGTGTTAAATGTGCGTTAGCCCATGTACCCAATATGCTTCCTAGAAATATATATGTTATGAATGGAATGTGGTATGGTAGTGGAAGATATTAAGTTTATTTGGGACCAAACATGTAGCCAGAAAGAAGAAATGTGGGGACATGTAAATATCATATGTTTCACGTTAGCCTCAGGTGGGAGGCAAGTCCAACAGGTATCTGGAATATGTGAGTTGACTCAATGGAGGAAAGCCGGTGTCATAAGAAGTCAGAAAAAGAACAGTGTTTGTATTATATTTGCTGCCCAAGAGGATTTTCTAACTTTGATCCAAATCTGTTTACAGGTTGATATAAGAAATTATTGTTAAAATCATTTTCCCAAGCAAGTTCTGTATTAGTTTTAGGTCAATCATTTTTATTGCATTTCAATAAAGAATACATGAAAGAAGCTTTTTGATTTGTTTCTAAAAGGTTTGTGATACTAACGTGTGGTGATGTGGTAGGTAGAGAGGAATATTGAAAATGGGTGCATGAATGAGAGATTATATTTTCAGAGTCAAGAATCTGTGACGATATTTATACGGTAGGGCAAAGAGGTTTTGAGCTTGTGAAAATGATATGAGTGAGTTCAGTTGGTATAACTGCTTAACCCAGATTAATCCTTTAGATTTCCAAGTTGATGAGTAAATGGGTTTTGTCTTTATTCGTATGAAATGGTTATGTGAAACCGTAGAGACTAATAAGATTGTTCAGTCTATAGGAGAAGGGATGACTGGCGCCAATAAGGTGCTTGTATGTTTAAAAATTGAACTGAAAAGCTTTTTAGGTTTTCACATAAAGGCTAAAAATTCATGGAAAGAGAGAGGGGACAGTAACTCACTTTCTAAATTACTCCATAATGGGGTATATGATGAAGAAGAAGTGATCCAATGAAATATTGTTTTATGATGAAAGCTTTATGACAATTAACAAAATTCAGGAAATGTACGCCCCCTTCTGCTTTAGGACATTGCAATTTAAGTGATGACATACAAGGCCTTTTGTTGTTCCAAAGTAAAGAAGTGAAAACAGAGTATATTTTTTGTACCATTTAAGTGGAATGTTCAAGAATATTAGATAGTAAAGAGGCTGATGGGAACCAGCATTATCTTAATGGTATCCAGGCGTCCCCACCAAGATAAATGAAGAGGGTTCCACCTGGCTCTTAACGATGTGATTTTGTGTATGCTAGCTTCTAAGTTAAGTATAAGTGAAGTATTTAAGTGATTTAGGGAATTGAAGAATGAGGTATTTAAGTTGGGAAGATTGCCATTTAAAATTAGAGGAAGACAAATCATGTTTAAAACTCAATTTATTTAGGGGGCATGGTCAAGATGGGGGCCGTGTCTGATGCCTAGTGAGTTGCTCCGTCCACGGTCCTCACATTAGCCTAATTAATCATGCCCATCCAGCGTTAGGAATGCTGATAGCAACCAACAGATGCCTTGCCACATCCAGGGGGCAAGAAAGAAGTGATGCCCACTGGTGGTGACCAGCAATAATCGAGGCAAAGGAGAGAAGAACAAGGCACTGCGGGCCTGGGGGTGCATCCCACACTGTGCCAGAACGCGCGGACTTGATCGGATGGCGAGAGTCTGGCTGAACGTCAAGGCCACTTCCCTGCACTCAATGCCTGCCAAGTAACATTGCGGCAACTGGAGTTGTTGCTGCACTGAGGCGCGTCTGCAGTGGATGTGAGACTCCGGGAGGAGTGGTGTCCTGAAAGATGCTCCCTGGGTCTAGATTGTGGACTCGGCTGGCATTACCCACTGAGTGTAGTGGGAGCGACACAGCGGGCCCGCATTGAACAAGGTGCGCGGTGCCTCTGACAACCCTACCGCTGCACATCAGATAACCGAGTGATGGTGGTGGAGGCGTGGATGTGCGGCCTGCCTTCTTGCATGGTGCTGTTGTTGGACTGAATGCTGGGGCCTCGGAGGGGAGCAAGAGGAGCTGCGGAGAGGCTGCAGGGGGCCTAATCACCTATACATGCTGGAGGAACAAAGGTCCGAGGTGCAGCACATTTCTGCCCTAAATGGGAAAGAGGAGCTAACCGTGAGGCAGAAGGCCTAACACTGTAAAACAGTGGCAACAATTGCAGACCGCTCACCCCTGAACACCCAGTGGGGCACTGATTGAACGTGGTACCATGATGGTGAAGCATAGACCTTCTAAACCCCAGCCACAAGATGGCCCCGACCAACCAGGCCTATCATTGCCCCCAGAAGAAGCTAGGGCTACACTGAAACAGGTGGAGTCCATGCTTGG
Source organism: Pleurodeles waltl (assembly GCF_031143425.1). Lineage (NCBI taxonomy): Eukaryota > Metazoa > Chordata > Amphibia > Caudata > Salamandridae > Pleurodeles > Pleurodeles waltl. The sequence goes on along the minus strand of NC_090442.1, from coordinate 500,634,387 downwards.
TGCGTATTCCTTGCAGTTTGAGAGAATCCTGCAGGCTATCCAGGAAACCAAAAGCTTGCTGGAACAAAAAAGGCTCAGTGTCTCAGGACATGGGCCTCCTCCTTGCTGACCACCATAAACTAGATGACAGGATACAGGAAATGGAGACTGCCCTGTGTACTGTGAAGCCCACCATCAATGAATTGCAGTCCAAGATGAAACAACTTAATACTGAAGTGATCACTCTACACCGCAAAATGGAAGATGTAGAACGACGCTCCGCTGGAACAATGTACACTTTTTGGGCTTCCCTGAAAAAGCAGGAGGTCAATGCACAGAAGTTTTGATAGAGAACTGGTTGCTGGACAATGTACTAACCGGCACGGTACCTAAATTCTTCTAGATTGAGCGCACACACAGAATCCCTGGCAGGGTGCCTCCAACCGGGGCCCCACCTTGAGCACTAATTGCTCGCTTCCTTAACTACTGTGACCTAGATCTGATCCTACAATGTTTTTGAGCACAAGGACCATGGCAATTTGAGAGCTCTACTATTACGTCCTATCCGGACTTCACAGTAGAGGTGCAATGTCAGCAGGGATCTTATGTGAAAATCAAGAAGCACCGCAGAGAACTGAACATTAAATATGCATTGTTGTCCCCCGCTAGACTCTGAGTGGTGGATGGTGAGAAGACCCTCATTTTTTCTACCTCTGAGGATGCAGGGACGTGGATGCATGCTAAGGGGGTGGGATCACACTCACTAGCAGGTAGGGTTGAAGGTGCCTGGCTAACACCTGCCACTCGTCATCACTGACGCAATGGATCAAGGATCAGACCGTCTAAAACTCAGGCTGAAAAGAAGAGAACACGCAATACACGGCAAACTCTTTCATGGTGCTCCGGGATAGCAACCACTCAAGCTCAGGATCGGACACGGGAGCTCCCAATCCACATTATCGAGCATGTCTAAGGGCCCAGTTGTCACGCCCCACACCGCTGATGAACTGTAACTAAGTCCTGTAGAACTATGTGCAGTCATGCAACTAGGGCCTGATGTGGTCAGAAACACACTTGCAATAAATAGGGAAGTGGACTTGGGGACCCAGAGGCTCATGGATGGACTCCGAGCTGGATACCCTGCAGCCCTCTACTACTGTGAAGCTGGATGGGACATTATCCACTAGGGCAGTGGTGGGAAGCTGTGGCTTGATTGACCTCAATGAATCGATCCAAGTTATCCACATGGACCAGTTGTACCTCTCTACATTGCTGGAAAAGCTTGTGCTGTAACATGAGGTATCATGGCTGAGTGGGAAAAGACCCACCGCCTGTAGGGTTATTGTTAACTGTTTATTGGTTAGTTCAGATTGTTTTATTTCTTTTGCAGAAGTTGGAGGGAGAGCGGCAAGAAAGAGCAATGTTGGCACATGATGGGATGGCCTACTCTACATACATGCAGAGGGGACCACTGTGGAGTGTCTCATAGCAAGGGGTGATGGTTCACGTTGGGCATTTTATTTCAAGCGATACCATAATGGGTGATTTCACAATTGATAACAGCCTGCCCTACACCATGCTCACTTGGGATGTCCGTGGTATCGTTACACCAACTAAAAGATATACACTTACCTTAAACAACATTGAATACATATAGCAATATTACAGGAAACCCACCTACTTGGAGGCAAACTCCACAAACTTAAAGCTAAATAGATAGGACAAATATATGGCATTTATGTTAGGCCCGGTTGGTTGGGGCCATGGCATTTGCCAGAGTCATGTTAATATGGAGAGCACTGGGGATACCATTCACAACTCACACACATAGAGAAGGCGCAGGAGTCCGATATGTTATTGTGGAGGTTTTTTTTGGATGGGTCACCTTTGGCGATTGTAGGGGTTTATGCTCCAAACTGTGCGCAGAGGGACTTTTTCAAAACACTCACACCAGCGCTCTTCCGCGACTCGCTGACTCTGTGCATGTGGAGGTGTGATTTTAAGTGTGTTTTGGATGTGGAATTAGATTGCTCCTCCCTCTGCTATGAGGCGCAGTGAGTAGAGGGACATCTAAACAGCTAGGTGCATGGATTAAGAGTAGAGGGCTCTATGGTTAATTGTGTCTCATCCACCCATTAGAAAAAGAATACTCTTTTTATTCTTCAGTGAATGGCATTCATACCCGGATAGATTTGTTTGTTGGGTACCATCACTACAGGACAAAAAATAATTAGAGTAGAATACCTTGTCCGCACCTTATCTGATCACTGCCCACTGATGCTATCACTTCGATGGGGAACACCCCACCCTAGAATACCCACAAGGCGCTTACAATTTGCTGCCATGTCAGACCTCTCCTTTAGGGCAGAACTATCCACCTGTATTGCACAATACCTGGAATATAATAGACGTTCAGCAACCCTCCGTGCCACTGACTGGGATGTTCATAAGGTGGTGGTGAGGGGCCAATGCATGTCTACAAGCTGGGGGGTTCTGACATACACTACACAGGGAAGTGATGTCATTAGAGCGCCAGTTTTGCCCGCTGGAAAAGGTGATTGCAAGCCAAGGGGCTGATCTGGCTCAGCTTTGTGAACTTCACAAACTTCACAACAAGGCCAAAACACACCTCCGCAAACATAACTATAAATTTCATCTCACTAGACTACATGCAGAAGACGAACAAGCAGGTAGACTACTAGCTTGGCTTGCCTGCGAGGAACATCATATCATGCCATGAGAGCCATCAAATTTAGCGATGGCACACTGCCCGCCACACAATCTGCTATTAACGATGTCTTCCGTGATTACTACCACACACTATATAGAGCACATCCAGACCGCACATCCACGCGATTGGAGGTGTTTATGAGTAGTGCTCCTATATCCTGACTTTCATCAACACAGATAGCTGCTCTGGAATAACCCATCCAGATTGAAGAAATACACATAGCTATAGCCCAAATTTCCCAAAATAAAATGCCGGGCACAGATGGCCTACTGACAGAATACTATGCATCATACTCAACACATCTTGCCCAACCACTATTGGAAGTTTTCCAAGAGGCGTGGACACGAGGAGAATTACCTACCTCTCAATGAGAGGCTCTGATAGTGGTCCTACTCAAGCAGGGACAGGATCCCACAGATGTGAGGTCATAAAGATCTTTATCCTTGCTTAATCTTGACTTTAAAATACTGGGAAGAATATTAGCAAACAGACTCCTTTTCCTTGTCAAAACACTTGTTAATGAAGACCAAGCTGAGTTCATACCTGGCCGCAGCAACTTTCTCATCATTAGATGCCTCTTGCATGTCATGCAGAAGACCCTCCCCCCAAAGTGTATGACTGAGTGGCAATGTCATTTGACATCGAGAAACCCTTAGCTGGAAGTTCCTGTTTGTCGTCCTTTGGCACATGGGCTTTGGCCTCAAATTACGGAGGTGGGTCTGTATGCTATATACTGAACTGATGGAATGGGTGAAAACAGGACAACATATCTCTGACAGCTTCCCAATTTCCAGGAGCACCAGGCAAGGTTGTCCACTGTCACCTCTGTTTTTTGCCCTGGCCATGGAGCCATTGGTCTGTCACTTGTGTGCGTGTACTGAGGAATGGGGGATCTCAGAAAGGGACAATTAACATGTTGTCTCATTGTACGCGGACGACGCACTGGTATATCCTAAAGACATTTACTCCTCCTTGGCGAATATGATGGAATTACTGGACACATTTAGTGATCTCTCTGGCCTAGGAGTGAACTGGTCAAAATCATGCTTATTTCCTCTGGTCCCGATTCCAACACCTCAGAGACACAGGCATAGAGTATCACCTACCTGGTGCTATGAATGCATCAAATACTTGGGCACACAAAAATATCACAATACGAAGGGTCTTAAGGCTGGGAACCTGGTCTGAGCACTTCGATCGATCAGAGGCTCTTTCCCCTTTTGGAGCTCCTTACCACTCTCGTCCAAAGGAAGTGTGGGGATAGCTAAGGTATTAATATTACCTAAGTTGCACTATTTTTTGTTGGCCTTCTTGGGTCCCCAGAAGTTACTTCTGAGAACTGAATGATTTACTACTTGAATGATATGGGGAAAAGGAAGACTGAGGGTGGCATTGACTACTATGCAATGCGCACATGCAGAGGGAGGACTGGGAGGCCCAGATTTTGAACATTATCAGGCTACGGCACAAGTACAGTGGCCCCCTACGTTGGCTTAGTGTAGTCCCAAGAGCAGAGCAAAAATTAGTGGCAAAAAGAATAGGTGATACCCCCATGCATGTGTGGTTAACTGGTAGCACACACCAATCACAAGGGGGAACTGGCCTGATGGGGAATGCCCAAAGATGCTGGGCTCGATTTGTACAGGGCACATCACACGTCCTTCCATACTCACCCTTGATTCCCATTTCTCAGGTGCCGGGGGGTCCCAGCTAGCTGCACGACACAACTTGACACCCTGGACCACAGGGGGGATCATGACATTGGGGTATCTTTTTAAAGAAGGGACTGTCTGCGACCAGGCCACTTCCCGATTTATCATGCCATCCATCGATTATTACATGAAACCTGAGGTGTCGGTGAAGTGGAACCAGTGTAGTTGCCTGTTCTGCATACTTTGTGTTCAGATATTGGCCAGAAAAGAATAATAACACTGTTATACACGGCACTACATACTAATACCAGAGCCATTATGGATGGAGCTCTTGCTAGATGGAATGCTGCCATCCCACAACAACTCCCACTACCACAATAGGCGGATTTACTGCGTCAGGTAAGGGAGGTTTTCCGTAATACTCGACTGCGGTACATGTAGTTCAATTACATACATCAGGCCTACTTATTCCCACATTGTATTAGTCTCATGTTTCTCAAATCAACGCCCCAATGCCCACGATGTAGGTTAATAGAGCAAGATTTAACCACATTGGTGGGAATGTCCCCCGGTGTTAAATGCATGGCATTTAGTCACTGCCCAGATCACAGAGATAACAGAACAACAACTGATCCCTACTCCTGAGTCTGCCTATTCCGAATTGGACCCAAAAACAAGAAACATAAATATCTCTACAGATTAAATGATCTGGCATTAGTTCTGTTTAAAAGGCAAATAAGCATGCAAAGGAAGGCATCCACTTCACCCGACACCACATAATGGTTCCGCACAGTCCTGGGATGGGTGAGGACACAGGCAAGAGTTTTGCACTTGTTGCAAGATAAAGGTGAGTTACGCATGAACAGTGAAGGCTGGGATGCCCTGGTAGCGAAATGGGAAGCTAAAGACGATACTTATCCACCGTGATGGGGATCACATTGCATGACAATCTATTCTTGGCTACATATTTCCGCTTATTGGTGGAATAGCGTCAAGTACATTATAAACATATACTTAAACTGCATCTATAATTTCATTGCAAAAACCAACATGATGACGTATTTACGGCAAGTTCTCCTTAATACAGTATAGAATACACATGCAATGATCTACTCCCTTTGAGGTGCTCGGTGCACAAGAATCGGGACGGCTGAATATACTGTTTTTATGTGATTGTAATGGGAACTGAATGATATACATACACTTTGTTGTGCACAGTGGGATGCCCAGTTGACTGTAATCTCAATTCCTCTCTCAGGATATTGTTCTGAAGTCTGCAAATGTTCATGTTTTTTGTTCAATGCACTAATAAAAATATTTTTTTTAAACAAAAAACAAAAGTGAATTTATCTCAAGGTAGAATTTCACATTTGTCTTATTTCCATTTAAAACCAAACAGTAAAGCGTATGATTGAACTTCAGACATGAAAGTAGGTAGAGAAGATTGGGGTTGCGATATGAATATTAAGTTATCATCTGCATAGGCAGCTAATTTGATTAAAAGAGTATTATGAGAAAAAACATGTACATGAGTATTTTGCCAATTCCTATATGAAAATGGTTTGAGTGCAAGGTTTAAAAGAAAAGGTGAAAGGGGACATTCTTGTCTTACCCCTCTTCTGATGGTGAAATATGAGAATATTAAGCCATTAGCACAGGTAGCAGCTCGCAGAAATGAGTATAAGGGTGAAATTAGATGAATGATTTTGGTGCCAAATCCAAACCAATCAAGAGAGTGAAATAAAAATGACCAACTTACATGGTCAAAAGCTTTCTCAGCATCTAATGCAACGGTTGCCAGATATTCAGGCAGATCCGCAGCTTTAGATATAATATTAAAAAACAAGCGAGTATTATCTAAAAGATATCTGCCAGAAACAAATCACGACTGCTCCTTCCCGAAAAGATCAGGAAGACAACGAATCTAATCTAAAAGCAAGTAACTTAGAAAAGATTTTATAGTCTACGTTTACTAAGGAGATGAGTCTATAATTTTTGCAATAATGACAATCTTTTCCATCCCTCGGGATGAGGCAAATGACTGCATTGAGAAATGTTCCTGAGGACATAGATGAATTGGAGAAGGAATGGATTAAAGTATATCATTTGGGTAAAACAATTTTAGAGAAGTGGATATAAAATTCTGACGTAAAGCCATCTGGCCCTGGGGCTTTATCTTTTTTGAGGGATAGCAGAGCAAAGTGTAGTTTTGAAGAAGAAATATCATTTTCCAAGGAAGCTAATTGACAGAAATCTATTTTTGAATTGAAGAATGATACTGTAGAATCTCAGAACCCCATTGTTTAAATTCGGTTGAATATAATTTAGAGTAAAAGGTACGGAATTGATTCACAATGTCTGAGTCTTTAGAATAGGTCTGATGCGTGTCGTCTAAGATTCATTGAATGAGTAACTTATTCTGCTTAATTTTAAGATAATTTGTGAATACCAGCTTTGTTTTTTCCTCCATAGGATTTGGCACTAGACGTAAGAAGGTAAGATGAAGATGAATCTCTGGATACCTTGTTAAAATGAAATTTGGCTTTAATGAGTTGTTGTAACGAGTGTTGCGTACATGAGGTGTAATAAATGTGTTTAGATTGTTTCATTTTCCTAGAAACATAATTAATAACAAAATCATTGGCGTAAGCTTTAAAAGCATCCCAAGTTATATGAAAGGTGTTTCATCTGTGGTTTTAAAATGAAAGTATTTAAGAAATAAAAGATTAAATGAAAGCTGTATCTAAAAGTAGGGAGTTTGGGTAGAACGTCTACTTGAATAGATACTGGTGTGTGATCAGAGATTAAAATTGAGCCATTGCCTGCAGCCTGGAGAGATTGAGTAACATGTGAGATACAAATGTAATCTATTTGAGATTGTGAGTGATGAACAGGGGAAAAATATGTGTATTCTCTTAAAAATGGGCTATATAATCCCCAAGCATCCATTAAATGACATTTACGGATAGCTTGTACAAATGATTTTTGTGATTTTTTTGGGATGTAATGTGTTGATGAACGCCTATCTTGAAAGAGATCAACAAAAGTATTACAATCGCCTGCTAATACTAGATTATCATCAGGGAATTGCATGAGCTTCTGAGAGATGTCGGAAAACAATTACAATCTGAAGCATTAGGACCATATACATTAAACAAATTGGAATTTAATTAATGAGTAGCTTAAGGAGTACCCATCCCCCTTCAAAGTCCCTTCTTGGGTTATCAATTGGAGTTTCAGAGATTTGTGACATAAAATTATAACTCTATTTTTTTCAATTGCCCGGTTGAGTAAAAAACATTGCCAACCCATCCTCTTTACAAATATATACATTCATTCTCTTTAAGGTGAGTCTCTTGTAAAAAAAAGGCAATTTGTGCGTTAAGTTTTAACAAATGGACAATATTTTTTGACGCTTCATAGGAGAATTTAAACGCTTGACATTACAAGAAATTAATGTCAGGACCATTTTAAAAAAACAATGTATTTAATACAATCAGATCTGACTTTGCTAAAAATGTACAACATAGTAAAGTATCTGACATTCGATAGAAAGGCTATCAAGCTATAGATATAAAGGTATAAGTGGCATACTAATCAAAAGAGAATATTGAAGGAAAAAGGCGAGAATAGAAGAGATATGAATAGATCAGTAATATAAAAAGGAAAAGATGAGGAAACCAAAAGTCACGTCAAACAATAAAAAAGAAAAGAAAAAACATACCTATGTATATTGTTGAGGGAAATGGGGGCAGGGGAGACCACATGAGAAGACAGGATGTCAGGACTCCAGAAGGAAGGGGGACAGCGAAGGGTAATATACATGTAACAGGAGACAGGAGTATGTGACATCACAATATTGACTCTGCAAAAAGAAAATAGAAAGGATATTAGTTAAGGTAGGCCAAGTTATACTAAGTAGTGTTATCTCATAAAGTTAATACTGCAAAAAGTAGTAACAATACTAATTGTTCCAACAAATTATGCTTGAAGAAAAAAGATGAGTAAATGTGTAAGAGAGGAGAGATAAAAACATCACAATTATCCTTATTTTGACAGATGACCTGAAATAGAAACATCCATATTTTCTACAATGTGGGGTGCAAAGAAGTCTCTCAACTGGGATGGATCCTCGTATGCTGTTGTCTTGTTGTTATGAGCAACTATGAAGATGCAAGGGTGGAAAATTCTAAAGTGAGCACCCGTTGACCATAGCAATGATCACATGCTGAAAAAGTCTCTTTTTCTTTCTGCAGTGCTTTTAGCATATTCCTGGGAGAAGAAGAGAATATAACAAGACCAAGAAAATAAGATTGATTTGTCTGGCAGATGAGATTATCTGCATCAATTGGTTGTACTCCAGAAAGTATAAAATACCATATCTGTTTTTTTTGGAAGTGATCGGAAATTTAGAGGGATGACCTAATCAATGCGCTTGTTTTATGTTAATTGTTAAGTTTGCAGGTAATTGTAGGATTTGTGGTAAAAAGGATTTGAAAAACAAATTACGGTTTGTTCCTTCTGTGCCTTCAGGCAGACCATAGATGCGAAGGTTATTTCTCTTGTTGAGATTTTCTACATCTTCCACTTGTTTGCTAGTGTAATTATCTGGTCTTGAAGCAAGTCTATTTTGGATGGAATGTCTTTAAAGTTGGAAAGTGGCTGTTCTGCATTAGAAACCCAATCTTCCATTGCAGTCCACCTTTCTGAAAGATTCTGTAATTTGGAATTTGTTTTGTCCATGAAAGGTTGCAAGGCTCTAATTTTCTTCTATCAATAAATCAAAAGAAATGTTTGGTGAAGACTTATTAGAAGATGGTGGATCCTTCTTTGGTCTCTTCTAGATGCTTTCCCTGATGCAGATGATAAGAGGTTACAAAGTGGAGTTGAGGAACAAGACGCATTCGAAAACTTTTGTAGTCAAGAGTCAGCAATTTTGAGAGAACAAATATATGAATATGAGTTATGTAGAAATTTGTAATTACTTAGTCCACCTTTAAATGTGCAAAGCTCCAAAGCCTGTCAAGTCAAATATTTTGAAGGTATATCTGGCATACAACTACTAAATAAAGATGAAATAATTCAGTTGAGAATGATTCACAGTTATAGGCATAGTGTATCACACTGAAGTAAGAGTGAAATGAATAAAATTTATGTATGGTCATAATAATATCTGTATCAATGAAATAATAGAGTCTCACATCAACTAAGAGTTGTGCATGAATGAGAACATACATTTGTTTGATGAGAGCCTGTTATATAGGAAAACAGCAAGAATGCCAGAAATATTTTGAAATCAAGTAAATGAAGGGAAAGGAAATGACCAGATAATATAGAGACAAATAACTCCCATAGGCTGTCGTAACTTGTAAAAGCCATTATTAGAACTGCAGATATAGTAGCTTGTTGAGGTTGCATTTGTGAGGCTTTTATTGATTACCTCACATTTCCATAGTGTGAAGCTAAAATGGCGGCCACGTGGGAGGAGCCAGAATCATGCTGCTGGCAGAGATATTCTCTCCGCGCCTCCATTTGATGAAAAAAAATATCACAGGTGCTGCTTCGTCCCACCTTAAATATTTGAATACTTTGCTATAAGAAGCATCTGGCAGGGTGAAGCCGCTCCACAGAAGCCACTTCAGACGCCATCCCTCAGAGCTTCAAAAGCAGGCCAAGCTATGCCCCAGCAATCAATATAGTTATGAGATGGCGCTCAACTATATATGTATAGAAGCTCTTACTACCAGTATTGTCCATTTTCTATGCTATTGCATTATATGTAAACTTTTGAGAGTGCCCTTTCCTAACCCATGAACCAGATGAGTGTTTTGCCGAAACGTGAAGGGCCATATGCTGCCAATAAACTACACCAGAATTCACCAGCCACCAGTGAGTATATGTTTTTCTTCCAGAATGTGTCTGAAAAAAAAATGTGTGTCTTGATATATTATTTCATTCATAATTAAAATATATGATTATAATTTTTGAAAATATCACAAAATAACTAGATATTAACATTAAAATTAACATACAACACTAACAAAATGGTACAGTAACCTCAATAAATAACCCATAAAAATTATATTACACACAAAGATAGTTTAGAAAATTGTATTTTTACAGCAATATTAAAAACAACACTTAAACCGATAGTCTTACCTATGATATTCCTATCCACTGAATTCTTGACAACACATTATTCTTGACACCATATTTATGTATCACAATATTTTGACTTTGATAGTTTGCCCAAACACCTAAAAAAAGGCAGTGAAGTGCTGTACATGATCATACAAACTTAGAAGCCACAAAATTAAGATATTATGTTCAATGGTTAATAGAAAGCAAACAGATAAACGTGAGGTGCTCTTAACACAGAGCATAAGCAACATATAACTTTAAATCAAAGAGAGGGGGAAAACATTTTCTTTTGCGTCTGCTTTGGAACTGGGACAATATATGACACTTTTCTAATGAGACATCTATTGCAGATGTTGATTCTTTATCCAATTAACTGACTCCATTCTACTGGCCAAAACAAAATAGAGTTGTCTGCCACTGGAAAATGACCAAATTACATGTTGCCCAAAAATCGATGTGAAGGAAAATCCTATTTTTCTCCCTTTTTAGTATTTAAAATTTCTGACCTTTATCTTCACAGTCTTTCAGTGGCAATAAAACACATGTATGCAGCTATGGCCGTACTTCAAAGAATGTGGCACACTTTTGTAGAAAGCTTTCATCAAACAATGTATCCTTGTAACACTTCATTCTTCCCCGTCTGCCTGCAATGATACTTTTGTGCATTGATTCATGTCATAGGTCTCCACTAAACGAGAGAAGATATCTGTGTCAACCCAAATAAGACTGTTCAAAAACAGATTTTATATTCCATTCATTCTGTCATGAATGCCAATTGCTGAATTTTGAAGCTAGTGTTTGACTGGAGTAAACAAATTGGTCAAGGTGAGTATAACACTGTACGGTGGTTTTTCCCTACTTTTAGGGCAGAAGAAAACTATTCAAATTTGGCCATTGTCGAGAGCTGTTACGTCAGCACCATCCATTAATAGCCACCGTTTCTCAATCCTCAAATATAAAGTAACGTGATCACTGTGTTCCATGCGGAAATCAGAGAACATCAACCTTCTGAAACAGATTGTCTTGTGGCATTTCTTGAGGAGCATCACATTTGCATGGGAAGCACATGGATAAGAAGTGTGTTTTGGAGTTTGAAGGCAAGGTATGATAGTGAGTTTCCACATTTTTGTAATTTTTGGATTTGGAGTACGACACAAAGAAGTCTTTGGTGATTCTCAGTTTAAGACCAGGGGTATTGATATATGCACAACTATACTTTTTTTGAGAAAATGGTTTAGCATTCTTGTGGTTCAACTTTCATGAAAAAAACAAAGTCAGAAGGTAAAAACTTTGACTGAGAAAGATTGATGTCAGCCTGAAACTGAGCCTAGATCTAGGTCAACCGCTATCAGTGATTTCTGTTTGGATCTTTACTTTTTCTTGGAGCATTTTCCCTTAAATACTTAAAAATCCATATCCCTGGTCCCCCTTGCTGAATTTTAATCAGACTGGTGTCTGTTTTCTTATTAAACTTTTCTTGAGTTTTAGAAAGCTGTGAGAATATTATTGGGTTGAGATCTGATTTGTTTGATGGTTTAGTGTTACTGCATACTTTGCATATTTCTAATTTATGTGTGTCTACTCTATGCCATAGCTCCCAGGAGTTAAGAACAGTTTTAAATTATTGAAGCTATGTGTTTGACCTGAAAAGATTTTGCGGCTTATTACTTGGATAGGAGTCACATCCTTCCCAACTAATGACCCATTTTCTTACTGATACCAAGGTAGTCCAATTTTTCAAATGCAAACACCATCATAATGCGATGACACCAGTCACTTAGGGCCTGATTTAGAACTTGGCGGAGGGATACTCAAGCACAAACATGGCAGTTATCCTGTCTGCCGTATTTTGATCCCCATAGGTTATAAAGGGATCATAATACGATGGACAGGTTATCCAAAAGATTTGTGACAGAGTATCCCCACTGCCAAGTTCTAAATCAGGCCCTTAGTGTGTATAGCCCAAGTAAAGAACAGACCTATGTATTAGTGGAATCGAGAATCACCTATAGCTGTGGCCTGGTGTTGTAATGGTAGAATGCTGCCCATCATTAACCCTTAATAGCAAAAAGAGTTGGAGTCGCAGATAATATAGTTGTTCTTTTAACTGTCCAAATTTAATTTGATACAAGTTTATTGACTTTCAAATGTTCAAGGCTACTATGAATGTCAACTGTGCTGCCTTGATAGACAAGTCATTGTGGAGCTGAAACAAAACTGGAGCACTGTCTGCACAATTGTACACTTAGACGCCACAAAATCTCAGTTTTCATCAGTGTTCACAGGCACATATATATAAAAAGCAAAAGACAACACGGAAACATCTGGTTTTAACACAAATGGCATTTGTAAATACTAATTAAAATAATTTAATTTAAATAGCTGATCAGCAAGTGGAAAGGAGTAACAACAGCATAGAGCACTTCATATGCTCTTGACGTGTCCTAGATGAATACCACCGAAGCTATCTTGAAGGCTACAGATATATTTACCAAAATAAAATGTCCTGCATCAGACTCATTTTCTAAATCCTTCCCAATCGAAACGAGTACATATTCTCACACTGTATAAGGTCTGATACTGACTTGGAGGGGGTGTGCAAAGATTATTACCTCCTTCAGAAGCTTGAGGCTGAATAAGCACAGCCCTCCAAAGGAATTAAGCAATATATCGAAGGTGGGATATTAGCATGAAATTTCCAGGGATAAAATAATCCAGCCATGCTTTCATTCAGAGGAATTCTGAAAATAAACGGGGACTACGCTCAAAATGAAATTTTAGTCATATCCATCATAGGGTTTAGTAAATTTAGATTTCTCAGTGCTGTCTTAAAACAAAGAAAATATACTCACAAGAGATGCTAAGCTGATTCTTGATATGATTAGAATTTTAAAATGTATCTGGTAGAGGACAGTTTAATGGGGCTTTTCCGACCCTGTGTTTTGAGGCAGTCACTTGAGTGAAGGAGGAAGGCACCTATATTGCCTTTTGTTAAAGTGGTCAGTGAAAATGTTTACCATGAGGTTCCATTGCTTTCCGGAAATTGAATATTGCTTTTATTTCATAAAGAATAAACTTGAGAAAAAATAATTGGCATCAATAAGGATAGGCATCAGTAGCAACTACTCCAAATAAATTGCCCTTTTTTACCAGTGGCACTGCTCCTGCTACCTCTAACCTCAGGAGTCCTGAAAGCAGGTGCAGGAACTGAAAGTTAACAGTGTTTTTAAAGTCTTGTTCATGGCTTTGACCTAGCTCCAAAATCATTTAACAGCCTTCTTGAGGGCTATGACAAGACAAGGGTTAAACATGTTTTGGCGAAGAAAGGTTCAGAGGAAAAACGCATTTGTGAAGCAAATTATTGGCTCCTTGTTGGACCTGGCCCTTTTTACAGGGTCATTCCCCAGACTTTTTGCTTTTTGCCTCCTTATTTTTCTGACCTTTGTTGGCTGACGTTTGGAGTCTGAGCACTTTTTCACTGCTAACCAGTGATAAAGTGCATGTGCTCTCTCTTACAAATTTGGTATGATTGGATTCTACCTGATTGGCATATTTAATTTACCTATAAGTCCCTTGTAAAGTGGTATCCCTATACCCAGGGCCTATAAATTAAATGCTCCTAGTGGGCCTGCAGCGCTGCTTGCGCCACCCACTGAAGTAGCCTGTCAAACCTATCTAAGGCCTGCTAGCGCAGAGCCTGTGTGCGCAGTTTCCTGCCACAGGGACCTGGCATCTAAATTTACTTGCCAGGCCCAGAACTCCCCTTTTACTACATGTAAGTCACCCCTAAGGTACGTCCTAGCTAGCCCTCTGGGCAGGGTGCCATCTATGTAGAAGGCAGGACATGTGCCATGTTGCGTGGCCTGTCCTGGTAGTAACAAACAGCCTAACTGGTCTCACTGCTGTGAGTGCTGCCCTCTCATAGGATTGCATTGGAGATGCACAGCCTTATGGGTAAGGGGTAGTGTCTTATTTATGAGGGGTAGCGTAGGCATGTTTGGTATGGTTGTGACAGTGGTAAGAAATGCTGCTTACTGGTGTAGGTGTATTTTTTATTACTATCACAGAAATGCCACTTCTAGAAAGTGCGCATTTATCTGTGCTTATGACTTTGGTGTTTTGCAGCTTGTCTCCAATCAACGTCTGGGCAGACATTTACTGTTCAAAGATGGTGGATGCCCATCTTGTAGTTTTAAATTGAATAAAACATGTATGTGAAAGGGTGTTTAAAAAATTAGGTATCATGTAAAACAAACTACAGCTGCCAGACCCTCCTAACAAGTGAAGGAAAAATGAATAAAATAAGAGAGGGGGACAGGAATGGGCTTGAGAGCAAGAGAGGATTGGGGAGGGTTGGGGAAGGAAGTAAACACTTCTAACATACCAACAGAGTAAAGGTGGGGTGTTTAAAAAAAATGTTGGGTGCAATGGGGAGGGTTGGGTGAAGCAACAGATGAGTTGGGATAGGAAGAGTAACAGGGAGAGTTCAGGGGTTGTGAGTGTGCTAGTGAAGCAGCCAGAGCGGTGAGAGCAAGAAAACATACAGTCTCAATGGAGAGCTAAAAGAATAAGCATTGGCAAAGCCAATAGGTTTCACCTTTGCAAAATCTCCTGACTTTGTTTGAAGAAAGGAAATAAAAGCACTATGACCCGGCCAGCACTCACCCCATTGTATCACTTTCTTTTACATTAAGCCATATTGAACAGCAGCCCGAGCTGCATTGCAACATGTGAAAAAACAGCATGTGGAGGTTCAGATACGAGGGTGGGAAACAAATTGAAAAGTAGGAGAGGATGGTACGAAAAGCAGGGGATGGATTAGAAACAACAGCAAAGCAGGAGCGTGCCAAATGAAAGTGCTTTGACATCAACTTAGCATGGTCTAAGCTATATAAATCTTTATAATAGTCAATAAAAACATAAAAAACAGATACCCAGTATCGGTTTTCCCAGTTGCCTTCATTCATTGTCTAGCCTAAAGATTACAATGTGTCTTATCAGTGGTAGTTCTCATAGTAACATTCGGTCCTCTGTAATCTTCCCCAATGAGAAGCACTCACGGCAAAAAGGTCTAAAGGCAATGTTTTTCCATCTCCGCCAGGCAAGGAATTATACACAACAGTCCCCATCAGTAGGACTCCAGTAAAAGGAAGCCTGCAGTGCATCACAATGTCACAAGAACACTAGAAGAAAGTTCACAAAAGAAAACAAAAGATGCACCTACACTAAGGAACAGGCAATAACACCAACAAGTAAATAAGAAAATGGGCTGTTAAACTTTGTGCTGTTTCCAAAATACTGCAAAGCAGTCAGGCTTATTGAAGGACAAAACAGTTCATAGAAAAACACTATGCTAAGAATACAGAGCACACGCCTGGAGGATCTGCTCGGATATTTGTTTAAAGGTATTATTCTCTTTGGCATACTTCTTTTCAATAGGACAATAAAGACTTAAGGTACTCTCTGAGAGCACCAGATATGGAAAAGGCTTTATGCGGCGCTCACATTTCTTCAACAGGAAAGTGGGTGTTGGGAGAGATTAAAACAAAAGAAACAAGAGGGCAGTGGGAATAAAGTGGGAGGAGAGGCGGAATGAGTTTTAAAAGTACAGCAAATGGGTGGGTTTTAAAAATAACAGAGATGGGAGGGAGGGATGGGTGAAGGAGAGGGCCCAAAAAGTTAAAAATAAATAAATAAATAAAGAGTAACTGCAGGAGTCTGCAGTGGAAGGACACTGGCCACTGGAAGCAGTACTTGGTCTAGGCTCCACTGCAGGAGGAAGACTCAAAGGCCAGAAGGAAGATGGAGGCTAGGAAGAGGCACTGACCCATAGTAAGCAAAGAAAGGAGAGTTGCCTGGGATCCAGCCAATGCTAAACAAAGGTAAGTAAGTAATAGGCAGAATCCAAGCACCTTTTATAATTATGTTTAAGTACAAAAGATTTTGCAAGGACAGCAAAAGTGATGTGCCGGTAAAACGTGACAAGCACAGCCCAAGCGATGTGCAGGCAAACAAAAAGATGACTGCGGTTCTCCAAATGTAAGCATTGGAAAGATACAAGTCATATAATCAGAAGAAAGACATTCCAATAATAGTGAGGAACAGCATTGAACAAGATGCAATGGAATTAGACAAGAAAGCCATCAAATCAAAAGCAGGGTTTCGATCCGAAGACCATTATGTATATATATTATAATGTCTGTAGATGAGGCGTAAAACAATTCTAAGGGCAGAATTCTTGAAGTTTGTATACAAAAGGCACCTTAAAACACACCCTCATTTTACATATTTCTCTACTTCATCAGAAATGTGATGTCAAAGCAGCATCAGCATGCGCAGTTCCCAGTGACAGAGAATGTAATCATCCACAATATTTAAATAAAGTTTTGATCTGAAAAAATATCCTGTCTCGACTTTAGAAGTCATCAAATAATAAATACAAATAAGAACATAATATGATAGCAGTGATCTGTAGTTTTCAGCCACGTACAGATTGTATACATCTGTAGGAAAAAACACACACGGGTGAACATTTTAATGCACTCAGGAAATTTCAAAAGCAAAACCCAATATCCATTTGGACTATCCCAAACGACTGAATTTGAATCAAAAATGCGTTCAGCGTCCTGTTAGCTGCTGCACGCTGATAGGTCATGAACTTCCGGAACATCTGGCTACCAGTTGTTACACTCCATTCTAGACAGGAAACAATCCCTTCCAATGATTCCTACGAAAAATTAGCGTGTTCCTAAAAACATTTTTATAGGAAAGGTTTATGCAAATATCGACAGTGCTATCCTGCAGTGGCATAACATTATGAAAAAAAGCCTTCTTTACTACATTGTTCTTCGTATGTAACTGCAGAACTTGCTCTGTAATTTGGAATTGTCTACCTCAGTTTAAGCATTGTCAAGCGACGACAGATTTAAAATGCATATCACGTTAGTTCCAAAATCAGAAGACTTCAGTAAGCCGTGTCAGCGAGTGAGTAGCTTATGTACCACCGATGTAGGTACTCAGCGCGAACCCGTTTTAAGACCCTTTAGAATCTGCCTGGCTCGAAGAAAGAAAATAGGGATCTTCAACAACCAACGCGTTGTGAATGATTGGATCTGACGTCCACAAGCCGACCGCTCATGCACGTTTTGAGTAATGGTTGTATTGAAGGGGATTTTCTTCGTTTGTCAAGAAATGTTTGAATGCGCCCACGGAATGTGTGTTTAAACCATGAACTTGTCTCTAAAACACACTCCCCCGTCTTCGCAAAAAACAATTCCCATCAGGAAAAATTTGTGACCGCCAACACCTCAAATGTTTTGATGTATTCAAGCCAACAAGTTGAGTTCCTTTTTCGATAAAGTACTTATTCATTGATTGGATGTTGTGTTTGTGTGTGGTTTCGTGGATTGGTCAGTGATGAGTACGTGGCAGTGTGAGTGAGTGAGTGACTTAGTGGGTGGGTGATTGAGTGCATTGATGGGTGACACCTGGGTAAGATGTTTTTTTAAGACCAAATATTGAGAGATGACACAGACAGAAATGTTTGAGTTCTACGTTACTCAAACTAAGTGTACTAAGGGGATAATATGTCAATGTTTGGTAACATACAAGGACTACATTGAGACAAAGCCTCACATACATAGAAATAGAAACTATATGGCCTGATTTAGATGTTGGCATTAAGGGAACTGTTGCAGCAACAGCCTTCAATTGTGTAGATAGCAGAGATGAGTCCCTCTTCTCTGCCTACATACCTCTCTGATGGCCTGAAAGAGTAAGGGACTTTGGAGATCTGGCTATGTGTTCGCCACCAGATTAAGAGGGAGCGGACAAATAAATCGTTTTTACTTTTCCGAACCGCCACCTAACATGGCGGTACATAAACATAAAGGCGGTCATTCTGACCGCGGCGGGCGGCGGTCGCCGCCCGCCATGCGGTTACCGCCGCGGCGGCCATTCCAACTTTCCCGCTGGGCCGGCGGGCGACCGCCAAAAGGCCGCCCGCCGGCCCAGCGAGAAAGCCCCTGCAACGAGGAAGCCGGCTCCGAATGGAGCCGGCGGAGTTGCAGGGGTTAGACGGGTGCAGTGGCACCCGTCGCGATTTTCACTGTCTGCTAAGCAGACAGTGAAAATCTGTATGGGGCCCTGTGAGGGGGCCCCACAACACCCGTTCCCGCCTTCCTGGTTCTGGCGGTGAAGACTGCCAGAAACAGGCTGGCGGGAAGGGGGTCAGCACCGCCATGGAGGATTCCCTGGGCCAGGGGAAAACCAGCGGGAAACCGCTGGTTCCCCTTTTCTGACCGCGGCTTTACCGCCGCGGTCAGAATAGCCCAGGAAGCACCGCCAGCCTGTTGGCGGTGCTTCCGCTGCCCTCCGGGTCGGAATGACCCCCAAAACCTTTTTAATGACCC